>NC_046154.1:37221848-37573098 GCF_011064425.1 Rattus rattus
CATCCCCCAGCTCTGACCTGCCTCCTGCTCCGTCTTCTGGATGTCCTCTGAGATCTGGGGTGAAGGGAGACGGTAAAGATAACAGGATGATCAAGGCGAGCACTCCACACTCCCTTCCCCTCAGCACTCTGACAGTGGTGTGTGCAGTAGCCCTGCCCAGGTGCTGCTTCAGCACTGAGCTTCGTGGCCACTGGCTCTTTGGAGAGCTAAGAGACTAGACTGATAGTCGAATGTCTTCACTAAGGTCTCTCCTGCTGTAATAAACACTGTGACCAGAGAGTAACTTGGGCAGGAAAAGGTTTGTTGCATCTTACAACTCCCAGGTCACACTCAGACCACTGAGGGAAGTCAAGTCAGAAACTTTTTTTAAAAATATAACCCATTTTTAAAAGATTTATTTATTTATATTATTTTTTATATATTATAATATATTATTATATGAGCACACTGTCGCTGTCTTCAGACACACCAGAAGAGGGCATCAGATCTCATTACAGATGGTTGTGAGCCACCATGTGGTTGCTGGGATTTGAACTCAGGACCTCTGGAAAAACAGCCAGTGCTCTTAACCACTGAGCCAGCTCTCCTGCCGGAGCCAGAAACTTAAGGCAGAAACTGAAGCAGGAGCTGCAGAGGACTGCTGTTACTGGCTTGCCCCTTATGGCTTGCTTAGCCTGTGTTCTTATACAATTGAGGACCACCTGCCAAGGGACGGCACCACCCACAATGTGCTAGGCCCTCACACATCAATCACGAATTTTTACAATGCACCACAGCCTTGCCCACAGGCCAATCTTATAGAGGCATTTTCTCAGTTGAAGGTCCCTTTCCTCAGACAAATCTTGCTTGTGACAAGTTCCCAAGTAGTTACTGAGCACCTACTACGTGTCTGGCCCTGAGGACATACACTGACAGGAGAGACATGACCATGCCTCCACAGCACCTTTCCCCTCGCCTTGACACTGGAGCTGAGGCTGACTAATATGTTACCATCTTTTATGACCACAGCTGATGTACAAACATACATACCCAAACAGACAGACTTGCTTGGCAAAATCCTGAAATAGTTTTTGACCATTTGGTAAAAGGCCAATGCCTACGTAAATTCCTTAGGTGTCCTACCCTGCCCTGGGCCTAGCCCAAGATACCCTAAATATCCATGAAATACATCAACTAGAGAGGTAATCCAGGCCCAAAAGGAGCATGTGGTCTCTCCCTTTGCTATGACTGGTGAGTACCAACTCCCTGCTCCTAAGTACTTACAGTAGCCAAAAGGCAAAAAGTATCTGTTCTCTTTAAACAAGTTTAAACTCGTATTTTCTCTGGTCTACTGCCAATTCTCTTTAAAAACAGTAGGTCTTTATTTTAATTTTAAGAAAAGCATCAGACACACAATGTGACAATCAGCAACCGTCTGAGCCCAGCTCAATACCACAGAAGATATTGCACCAAGACAGGACAGATGTCTCCTCACTCCATGTGCCAGTTCTTCTCAAGAGGCACCTACAAGTGGCCCATGAGCCAAGGGAACCAGAAGAAGTTCCCCAGGCTTCACAGAGGCCCATAACAGTGGGGAGTAACATCAGTCATGATGTCTCACCACAGACTGACCCCAAAAGACATCTATGAAAGCAGCCTCAGTGGCAGAGAACCCCCGTCTTCACACTGTCCTGACCCCAACTAAAGCTCTATACACTCAAGGCTCTTAAAACTACGGACACCAGGCTGGCGAGATGGCTCAGTGAGAAAGCAGCTTTCCATGCAGATATGAGGAGCTAAGTTCAGATCTGCAGCCCCCATTATTTTTAGAGTTTTAACGTCAGGCATAGCTGTAGGTGCCTTGTAATCTCACCACTAGGGAGGCAGAGATAGGAGAATCCCTGGGTATCGGTGATCTGGCCAAAGAATTGGAAAGCTCTAAGCAGTAAGAGGCCCAATCTCAAAAAATAAAGTTGAAAGCAATTGAAAAAGACACCCAACATTGGCCTCCAGTCTCTACAGGTATATGTATACATATATACATACAAGCTTCCTGGTGTCGCTACACATGCATATGCAAATAAAAGATAAATGCCAGCCCTGTCTACTTCTTTCAGCTAATCCAGTGGGGACCATGTGTCTTGGGGACTCCAGATCATGAACCATCTCTGTGGAACAGTCAGAGGAACCCCTGGAGTTCCACTCTAGGACCCCTCAAGTCTAAAGCCCAGAAGGGATGGTACAGATTCCTCCACCCACCCTACCTACAGGCTCACACAGCAGGCTGCTCAGTGAGAGGTGCCACTGGGACATGGAGGGTTCTGATTCTCCACACCAAAGACACCCACTCAGCTCCCAACCTGAGGTCATGGGTTTTAATGGCATCATTTGGCATTTCCTTCTAGATATTTCTGGAAGGAGGAGTCTGCTAGTATTTTTACTATCAGTGAGTGAAGTGGAAATGAAGACTTCAAAGCTGATTTCTGCTGAGTAAGATGATTCTTGCGTTTAGGGGGCTGGACAAGGAGAACAGTGAGTTGGGTGATAGCGCCAGGCTATCCAAATTTGAAACCAGCATGAGCCATGTATATATCAAAATTCTGTCTCAAATAAAATAAGATGGATGACTTCCAAAAATAATATCATGCAAGAGGAAAACCCCATAACACAATTGAACTTCTGTCATTTCCTGAGTACCACATCCTTAATTCAGCAAAGGGGTTCTTCATCCACATGAATTCTTAGCCAGTCAAGCCAGCAGAGTGACATTGGTGAGATGATAAAAAAAAAAATCCTGGTATAGGTTTGGAAGTCCTGCCCACCCACTCCCCAGATAAGGCTGTCAGATTGGTGAGCAATCAGGCCAGAGAGAGAAATCTCCAAAAGACTCCTTGTAGAGAAGAATCATCTTTCATGTGGCTGGCATGGAAATCAAGGTACAGGCAGGTAAAGTGTCCAATTTAGTGGCCACCTGTCTTTTGAAGAGGAAAAAAAAAGGTCATGAGTGCAGGAAGGGGGAGCTCAGACATGCCTCAGGGAGACAGAAACCCAGGAGTTTAGTTAAATGAAGCAACTTTTAAATATGTAAGGTTTTTTTGTCTCAAATATCTTGCTACCTATAAAGGAACAAATCCATGTAACAGTCTCAACTTCAGTATTAAGTCTACATGGGGTGAGAAGACAAGCCCCATTATTCTACACACTGCCAAGTTAGGCAAAGAAATGTAGCCTCACCAACACCTTCCCCTGCCATAGAACAGACTCCAAGAAAGTCCTACAATGGGCTCCCTGTGTGACCCAGGAGGAAAACAATGCAAGGAAGCAAATCAGAGAGCCAAGGAAGGACTCAGGAACACTCCAAGTGGAGCCCATGTCATCCATCCTGGGTCCTCAGAGCATTGAATTGGCCTTTTTCTGATCATTTGGTAGGGGCTTGGAGTGGGTGGGGTGGTTATTGAGTAATAAACACAGTGAAAGAGAAGGGGAGAGAGAGAACTTCTAAAGCCTGAATGATTACTTGTGCCAGTTTATTCTAAAAGCCCATGCCCTTTAGTGACCTTGAGACAAAGGAGGAGTGCGCTATCCCTCCACCAGGCTCAGACACCACAGTTCCTTTCAACTGAATATCAGAAGGAATTCTTCTTTATTTTTTTATAATACATGTTTGAGTGATTTGAGCACATGTATGTCCATGTACTGTGTATATGCCTGATGTCTGCAAAAGTCAAAAAGGGGTATCAGATCCCCTGAAAGTGGAGTTACAGACTGTTGTGTGCTGTCATATGAATGCTGGGAATCAAAACCAGGTAGTCTAGAAGAGAAACACGTGCTCTAAACCGTTTGAGTTTTAAACCTCCAACCCCTTTGTTGGGTACAGTTTAGGAGATAAGGGGTATGTGTTGGGTGTGCCGTGCCGTGCCATGCCATGCCATGCCATGGGGTGCTGCAATGTGCTGTGGCTTAGCTTGGTTTGGGATGTTTCACCCAAGCATTTCATCTGATAAGCTGAATAGGGAAAATGGCAGCTTCGGTGAGCTTGAGAGGAAGTGACTCTAGCCCTGAAGATCTGTTAAGGTCATTTGTGAACATTCAAGGATAATACTGACTTTTGTCAACTCTGAAACTTCACCCTAGTTTCAGGACAAAGCCCCCTGTGGAGGAAAGTTCTATCGAGAAGGCACCATCTTCTGTTGGGGACTCTTGTAATAATAGGCCAGGGTCAAGGGTAAAGGGAGGAGGCAACCATGCAGCAAGCTGTGAACATAGTGGAAATGAGCAACATGATAACCACTGGAATGCACAGCACTTCCACTGGGGTTTCCCACAATCTACCAGCATTTATAATACATTTCATGTGCTTCTTTTAAAAGGCAAAGCCAACAGAAAGCTAGTACTAAGAGTAGAATAGTCTCATACCCAGTGCACACGCCTGACAGTCCTACATCCCCAAGGTAACAAACCAGCTTCTCTCTAGTTCAGTGTCCTTCATAACCCCAATGCCATCCACTTCTCTACCTTTTCTGTTACCTATTAGAAATCACTAATTCTCACCAAAGAAAGCTCACTTATAATCCTTCTATTTCATTGTCATGCACTCCAAACATGGCTGATAAGTGTACAATTCTAGTCAGCAATTATATGGCCTGTGCATTGTCTTTCAATGGATTCTAAAACTTCAAAACTGGTAAAAACCATCAGAAGTACAGCTAACAGAGCAGGACTCAAAGAACAAAAGGTGGTCCTGTGTCATGAAATCTGTGCCCACTGAAGATAAATGTCGCTAGTATCTAGACTGAGAGAACTCTTACTCTTCCCTCCATGAACTATGAACACCAAGGCATATTTCTGCTTCCTTCATATTTGGAGTATGACTTTGCAGAACTCCAAGGAAGTGAGGAATGAGTATAGAGAAGGCATCATGTCATGAAGCCAGGAGTTCCTGGTTATACAGTTCCTATAAAGAAATCTGTTTTCCTTGAAAACACTCTCAAAGCTGGGTATAGTAATCCTAGCCCATAATCCTCAGGAGGCTGGGAGAGAAAGAAAGTGGGGGTAGGGCAAGAGAAGGAGAGAGGCAGAGAGGCAGAGAGTCTTCTGATACTAATTGCTTTCCAAATCTGCTCCAGTGTAGCTATTTGGGATTTCTTTTCATTGTACTACTGGATAATTTCTGACTGAAGAATATCATTCATAACTGCTCTTTTCTGGAAAGGGTACATGTAAAAAAGTGTCCCACGTCCCTGTATGTTTGAAAGGCTTTAGTCTCTTATTTGTCAATTGGTTTGTATAACAGATACTACTAGATGCCAGAATACCCATTTATTCTCACTCTGTACTTCTCAAAAAAAGATGGTTTTTTAACAGGTCTCCCTCATTCTGTATGTCCACAGGAAAAAGTGTTTTTGGTGGTTGATCTATAACTATTACCCCATAATTGTTTAAAAATAAACATGTGCCAAATTTTTGGTTAAGAAAACACAAAAAACTCATCATAAGACTTATGAATAGGAAGTGTTCCCATCATCATAAAACTGTGTTGTTTCTAGATGGACCTGGAACCTCTGTGGGCATCTTGCTCCTAGAGGGAGCTACATAATGTACAAAACCAGCAAGTTGAAGATGACACCACAGAACAATTCAAGAATCATGAATCTTGATGATTAGTTATCAGTATTAAGATAGTGAATTTACCAATACCGATGATTTTCAAATTTGAATTTCATATAATATAATGTAGCACAACTAGTTCCTTCTTACTTGAGCTATTTAAAGACTTATGCTTTTTATAGCTAAAAGAACCCTAGCTAATACAGCTGGGTATAAATTTGTTCTTATGCTTTCCTTTAAATCTTTGAAAGCATCATTTCATTGTTACAATTATATACTGCAGGTGATAACTGCATCATCATATTCTATTCCATATTTTCTAATAAAGAATGAATGTTCTTGCCAACAGATTTTATGTTTAGCTTTATTTTCAAAACTACTCAGAATATGTTTGGATTTCACTTTTCTGTTTTTCAATTGTCATCTTTCTTTAGCTCAACAAGAATTTATTGCATTTTTTTTTTGCTTTCTTTATACCTATTATAGAGACAATAGACATGTCAAACTATATAGTCCTATTATATATCTTTTACACTTAGCATAATTTTATTCAGTTTTTCTCATTTTATCTAATGTGTATGGACTTGCCTGTATGAATATCAGGGCACCACATGTATGCAGTGCTGAGAAAGCAGCTAGTGCTGAGTGTTGAATCATTCCTCCAGCCCTGCATTTAGTACATTGTTATGCTAGGTTCTGAAAGACTAAGTTTTATCTTCTTATTCACACATTAGAAATTTAGTAGTTCTAATTCCTTCCTGTTACTCTGACATTTTACTGCATTTTAAAAATTCTAACGATCATTTTTAATTTCCAACAATTCTTTTTATTGGAGGGGATGGCTGAGACAGGGTTTCTCTATGAAGCCCTAGCTGTCCTGTAACTCACTCTGTAGACCAGAATGACTTCAAACTCATAGATCTGCCTGCCTCTGCCTCCTGAGTGCTGGGATTAAAGGCCACCACCTGGTAATTTCCAAGAATTCTTGTTTCACATTTTTTCTTTGTATTTATTCTTCTCTCATATATTATGTCCCAACTGCAGTTTCTTCTCCCTCCCCCCCCCCCATATTCTCTCTCTCTCTCTCTCTCTCTCTCTCTCTCTCTCTCTCTCTCTCTCTCTCTCTCTCTTTCTCTCCTTCTTTCCTCCCAAATTCACCACACATTGCCTCCACTCAGAAAAAAAGCAGACCTTCTAGGGACATCAGCCAAATGCAGAATAACAAGCTACATAAGACCAGGCACATATTCTCACATCAAAACTGAACAAGGCAATCTAGTAAGAGGAAAAGGGTCCCAAGGTCAGGCAAAGCAGTCAGAGACATCCCCTGTACCCACTGTTAGGAATCCACTGGAACACTGAGCTATATAACCTAGGTCAGACCCATAGAGGTACCCTGATCTCTATGAGCCCACTTGAATTCCAGTCAGTTGATTCTGTGGGCCATGTTCTTGATCCTTCTGATTCCTCCAATTCTTTCTCCTCTCCTCTGTAGACCTCCCTGAGCGCTACCTAATGTTTGGCAGTGGTACTGTTCATCTGTTCCCTAGTTACTGGATGAAGTCTCTCTGGTGATGATTCTGCTAGGCTCTTGTCCCAGCACATCCTGCAGGCATGACAAACTGTAGGCCTGAGGTGGCTGGATTGGTGTCCCAGTCCCTGACTTGAGGCCTTGCCTGATTACAGAAAATGGCTGGTTCAGGCTCTGTGTCCACATTACTATGAGTCTTCATTAGTGTCACCTTTATAGATTCCATAGAGCTTCCATTGTACTAGGTTTCTACCTTGCTCCCCATATGCCCCCCATTCTTTGTTTCATATTTTATTACAGTAGCTATTTGGTTTTGTAAAATCTGAGTTCACATTGCAAAATTGCATTTGGTAGCTCCACACCCCCTCAAGTGACTTCCTATTTGTATGTCTTTGCCCTTCCCGATACCAATTTTCCTCAGATATCTGATCGTCTTGGTTGATTATTTATATTTATTGGTGAAGGGCTCCTAGACTGCAACAGGGGATCCATGTATGTTCCTTGGTCAATGGAAAGATTTGTTTACTCCTACCATGACAGTTCGTTCTCTCTCTCTCTCTCTCTCTCTCTCTCTCTCTCTCTCTCTCTCTCTCTCTCCTCCTCTCCCTCTCCCTCTCTCCCTCTCTCCCCTCTCTCTCTCTTGGCATATACCAGTGTGAGGGGGAGGTAGATTTGGAGTTTCCAGAAGCATCAAAGGAAAAAGCACTTCAGTACTTCCCTTCGATTCTGAGCCAACTTAGATGGCTTTCCTCTTTCCCCTCTGGATCTCCCCCAAGGCATTCTTTTTATCTGCTGAGTCTTCAGATATTGCATTGCTCCCTGACCCCAACTTCATTCCTTGGGCTGTCTCTTAGCAAGTTTTTCACATGTTCAGAGAACATTTCTTAGAATTCAAACTGCTCTGCACATTTCTTAGAAAGGAAAGAGCTTTATAGCCAAAATGTCCCAAGGGTACCTTTCTATTTCACTGCCCACACACTGCCTCTGAGCTGACTTCTCACACTCTAGATGTGTCTACTCCAAGCTTGAAGCCTCTCTAGGGTTCCCCACCTCAGACACAATTCTCTATTGAGTTCCAGCTGACTCCCTGTTGTATAGTCTACTCTGGAAACAACCTGTGTACCCTCTTGTTTCCAGTTTGTGGAATAAACTGAGAGCACCCACCTCCTGCTTTCAGAGCTGCGGTGGAGTAATTGTTTCTACATTGTCTCTCTTAGTTCAGTGAGTTCTACAAAAGCAAATGAATGGACTCACTCTACCATTTTGAACTAGAATGTTTATTACATTTTTATTACCATTAATCAACGTTGTCTCCCAGGATACCACTTCCCTCTGTGGAGGGCTATTGCCAAATTCTTTTTTTCCAAGAACACCAGTTCTACTTGACTAAGGCTCATCCTGATGAACTTTATTTAACACAATTACCTGCAAAGACCCTCATCTCCCAATGAGATTACATTCTGAGATCCTGGGAATTAAGACTTCAACATTTAGTGGATATAATTTAACCCATCTACCTTGATGGCTTCAGATATTTAATTTCCATATCCTGAGCTTTACAGAAGACCTAGAACTCAAACCCCTACAAGTGAAATCTTGCTAATTTTGCTGTGGAGTAAAATTAAAATAAAAACCTTGGGAGGATCTCCGACTGTTCCTTATCATCCCTGTTACAACAACCCTAGCAATAAATTAATAACAGGCTTTAAGGGAAGGTCCAGAGGGATGTTTTAAGGGTTAAAGATGAAAGAAAATACAATTAATACTTCAAAAATTTTTCTGGGTGTAGTGTTATATACCTATGATGCCAGAACTTGGGAAGCAGAAACAGGAGGATTAGAAGTTCATCTCTAGCTATGCAGTGAACTTGAGGCCAGCCTAGGCTACAGGAGACCCTGTTCTCAAAGATACAGCAAAGCGAAGCTGCAGGGCTTTTTGCTAGAATATGGTGGCCCACACTTTTAATGACAGCTCTCAGGAGGCAAAGGAAAGAGATTGGGGAAATCAAAACCAGCCTAAGCAATGAAGTAAAACATCTCAAAAGAGGTGGAGCCCTAGCACAGTGGAAGAGAGCTAAACTAATATGTGATGACTCTGGACTCAGTTCTCCATACCTCAAAAAAGAAAAATTCAAAACTATGTTCATTAAACTTCATTAAATCAGCCATTCCAGTAGCAGCCTTCCACTCATAGGGAATGCATTTTCCCCTGAAAGGCATCCCAACAGCAGGACAAGACATGGTGAATTTTGAATGACCAAAATCTGATTACCAGAAACAAGCCATGATTGCATAGTTGACTAATCTTTAAATGTCACATGAATTTTGCATAAACAGCAACCTTATTTCTCAAGCCACATATGGCAATAGGTCTGATAAAAATATATATATTACATGAGAACGACATGCTTTGATGAGAAATACATTCTAAACAGTTTCCCCCTAGCTCCCAGCACGATACAGGAAGGCATGCCCAGTCATGCTATGATTCCATGCCCCTGGCGTGATGCCACGTGTCTGAGAAGGATGGCTTTCAGGGAAGGAAGCAGGAAACCAGTAGATAATGGAGTTTTGTTTGTTTTCAATAGAGAAGAATCTTCATTTTGGCACTTCTGGGAAGCCAGTCCACTCCCACCCAAAGAACAACATTTCCTGAAGAGTAGATACCTTCTCCTCCTCAGCTGGGAGACAGTCTGTGAGGTGGAAAGGAAAAGACACTCCACAAAATTAACAACCTCGTTCAGGTGCTGCCTGGATGAGAATGTACACAGTACAGGCAGGGACCAAGAGCAAAGGAGGGGAGAGTCCAGGGTGGGAACAGAGCAAGGGAGTGACTGGGACTGGATGTAATGGCTCCTGCAAGAAGACAAAAGAAAGAGGAGGATGTAAGAACAACAAGGTCGCCACAGTCTAAAGTGATGGTGAGCAAGTCAAGAACAGGGTCTGCTAAAAACCTCCACATCCTCAGCTTTTCCGAAGCCCTAGGAAAGTTTCCTCCATTCAAGGTCTAGTGATTTTTTTTTGGATAGTTTATATATTTACATTTCAAATATTATCCCCTTTCCCAGTTCCCGCCTCTCCCATTTCCCCTTCCCCTGCTTCTGTGAGGATGCTCCCCCTCCCATCCACCCGCTCCCACCTCAACCAACACCCTGGCATTCCCCTACACTGGGGAGATGAGCCTTCACAGGACCAAGGGCTTCTCCTCCTATTGATGCCACACAATGCCATCCTCTGACACACATGGGTCCCTCCATGTGTACTCTTTGGTCTGGTTGGTTGATATTGTTGTTCTTCCGATGGTGTTGCAAACCCCTTCAGCTCCTTCAGTCTTTTCTTTAACTCCTCCATTAGGGTCCCTGTGCTCAGTCTGATTGTTAGCTGCAAGCATCCTCATCTGTATCAGTAAAGCTCTGGCAGAGCCTCTCAGTAAGCATCCATATCAGGCACTTCTTGGCATCCACAATAGTGTCTGGGTTTGGGCTGCATATGGGGTGGATCCCCAGGTGGGGCAGTCTCTGGATGTCCTTTCCTTCAGTCTCTGCTCCACTCCTTGTCCCTGTATTTCCTTCCCCTTTCTAAGAAGGACTGAAGCATCCACATTTTGGTCTTCCTTCTTCTTGAGCTTCATGTGGTCTGTGGATTGTATCTTGGGTATTCTGAGCTTGTGGGCTAATATATACTTATCAGTGAGTGCATACCATATGTGTTCTTTTGTGACTGGGTTACCTCACTTAGGATGACATTTTCTAGTTCATCCATTTGCCGAAGAATTTCATGAAGTCATTGTTTTTAATAGTTGAGTATAAATGTACCACATTTTCTGTATCCAGTCCTCTGTTGAAGGACATCTGGGTTCCAGCTTCCGGCTATTATAATAAAGCTGCTATGAACATAGTGAAGCATGTGTCCTTGTTATATGTTGGAGCATCTTTATGGTATATGCCCAGGAGTGGTATATAGCTGGGTCCTCAGGTAGCACTATGTCCGATTTTCTGAGGAACTGCCAGACTGGTCTAGTGGGAAAAAGACAGCATTTTCAACAAATGGTGCTGGTTCAACTGGAGGTCAGCACGTAGAAGAATGCAAATCAATCCATTCTTATCTCCTTGTACAAGCTCAAGTCCAGGTGGATCAAGAACCTCCACATAAAACAGATATACTGAAAACTAATAGAAGAGAAAGTGGGGAAGAGCCTGGAACACATGGGCACTGGGGAAAATTCCTAAACAGAACACCAATGGCTTATGCTCTAAAATCAAGAATGAACAAACGGGACCTCATAAAACTGCAAAGCTTCTGTAAGGCAAAGGACACTGTCAATAGAACAACCAATAGATTGGGAAAAGATCTTTACCAATCCTGTATTCGATAGAGGGCTAATATGTAATATATACAAAGAACTCAAGAAGTTAGACTTCAGAGAACCAAATAACCCTATTAAAAATTGGGATAGAGAGCTAAACAAAGAATTCTCAGCTGAGGAATACTGAATGGCCATGAAGCACCTAAAGAAATGTTCAACATCCTTAGTCTTCAGGGAAATGCAAATCAAAACAACCCTGAGATTCCACCTCACACCAGCCAGAATGGCTAAGATGAAAAACTCAGGTGACAACAGATGCTGGCAAAGATGTGGAGATAAAGGAACACTCCTCCATTGTTGGTGGGATTGCAGACTGGTACAACCACTCTAGAAATCAGTGATTTCCATCAGCTTGTGTTATTGTGACACAACTTCAATGGCATCCCTCCGCACTGATGAAGCTGGTGTTTCCAGGTAATTTCCAAACCTCACTCAAAATCATTAGAATTCATAATTTAAGTCTGGAAACTACCTAACTGATCCTCAAGTTGAAAGTCTCAAGTTCACTATGTTAGAAAAGTGTTTTATTTTGTCCTTAATGGCAGCTCTTATCCAACATCCCTGGCTGAATTCCCTTTCAGCCCTGTCCAGAGGCCTCATTTTCCCTTACCCTGTTGCACAAGTATGGCCAAAAAGTGGGAAGTTATATATCTGTGACTACCAGGCCTGTGTGTCCCCACAAAGGCTCACACTGCTCCTGCTTCTGGAGACCCCATGAAGCAGCAAGTCTGAGAGAAAGTGAGCCTGTCTCTGTGGATTTGTACTTTGGGGATCTCTGGTGGAAATCCCCAGAGCTCATGGCCAGTCAGGAGAGTCCAGCCAGCACCAACACCAAAGCAAAGAGGGAAGCCAAACCTGGATTCTCCCTGCAGCAACACACTGCTCAGGGTTGGAACTCAGGTATGCATGGCACACAGCCTCGTAGATGCACAGCCATCTTAGTCATCGTTCAGCCTCCCCTGACAGAGATGAATACTGTACATCTGAACCTTTCCTCCAGGCTCATCAACCCAGAGCGAAGTCCAACTCCAGGCCATTCCTCAGTAATGAATACATGGCTTCTGGCCTTTGCCTAAATACAGATGCCCTGATGGTTCTGCTCTGGCTTCCCAGACCTGTAAGGTGTTTGCACAGTCATAATCCTTGAGGCAGTCTAGAGACAAGGCATAGCCTGCCTCCTCAGAGGTCACAAAAGCAGCTTGTCATCTTTCCCTCCAATGAGCTCTTCTCCTCATCAAGGACATTGCCATCCCATAGGGAGGGGCCTAAGAGGCCCAGGGGAGGCAGGCGCTCTTACTCAGCAGCATCTTGTTGTGTCTGTGCACTGAGTCCTTGGATCTCCCCACAGGACCAGGCCATGGCAATACAATGCCACACATTGATTTCTGAATTCTGCTATGTCACTTGTCCCTGAGACAAGGAGATGATGGACACGGGATGCCCTCGTCGCCTGGAGGTGAGAAGGCATGATGAAAAGAAACAGGAGTGAACGTGCCAGAGAGCAACTAAGAACAGCACAGCTGAGGGTTGGTTCTCCATCTCCCCTCAGCCTGGCCGTGGCTGCCTGTGCTTTTCTTTTCTTCCATGTTTTGTCCCTTTTGAACCATTCCCATCTAAAGCCCTTAGGGAACACATGCAGTAATGAGATGCTGTAATTGCTTGTTGCATGGAGACTGGGGAAAAAAGAGGTGAAGGGGCTTTGGGCTAGTCGTGTTGGCGTGAGATAGGTGCTCAAATGGCAAGCCACAGAAGGTGCTGAGATGGAGGGGTGAGCCTCCCATTCGTATTATTAAACCTGTGTGTGTGTGTGTGTGTGTGTGTGTGTGTGTGTGTGTGTGTGTGTGAGAGAGAGAGAGAGAGAGAGAGAGAGAGTGAGTTTCTGAGAAAAAATTGGAACTTCTGGTTCTAATCTAGAGCCAGCAAGATGACTCAGTGAGTAAAAGCACTTGTGGTACAGAGCCGACCACCTGAGCCCCAGAAGCTACATAAAATTATACTCTAACCTAAACATGTATGCCATGGCTCTCAATGTCCCCCAACATGTGCCATACATATACAATAATAATAAATAAAAAATTTTTAAGCCACCCATAATGGGACATGCCTATAGTCCCAATACTCAGGAGGTGGGCAGATCTCTATGAGTTTGAGGCCAGCCTGATATACATAACCAGTTCTAGGCCATTCAGAGCTACACAGTGATACCTTGATTCTAAATAAATAAGTAAATATTTAAAATTTAAATTGGAGCTCCCATGGAGGAAAGATGTTGCTATATGTTGCTTAGTTATTTACAATTGGAAAGTGCCTGCTTTCTGTATAAAAATGAACTGCAGGCGCAGGCAGATGAGCAGGAGATAAAAGCAAGAAGGCAAGGAGCAAGAGAAAGGCACACTTGCATTAGGGATCCGTTACTTATCATGGAGTTGGTAAAACACTGACAAAATTTAAGAGGCCTGGTTCACATCATCTGATGATTAAATTAATGTGTGTTTATCATTAATCGATTTAGAAAGCACAAAGAATGCACAGTGACTATCAGTCGGGTAAGTCCACGGCTACACACCTATGATTCCAGAACCCGAGAGGCTGAGGCAGAATGATGGCACTTCAAAGCCAGGCAGGACTACACAGTGAGAGCATGAATGACATAAATAAATGAGATCACCAGTAACAACCCAAGAGGTAGGCAGTGTGTTACTTTTGCTGCTGGAATAAAACTCCATGATCAAAGCACCCTATGGAAGTTTATCTTGCCTTAAAGACTCCAGGAAGAGAGTCCAGGCTAGCATGGGAGGCCTGGCAGCTGGTAGCCTGAGCAGGAAGCTGAGAGGGCACATTTCCAACCGGAAACATGAGAGAGTGTTCTGGAAGTGAGGTGAAGTAATGAACTGCAACGCCTGCCCTCAGTGACATACTTCCTCCGCAAGGCTGCAACTCCTAAGGCTGCCTGCCTGAACAGCTCCACCAGCCAGGGACCAAATGACCAAAACCTGAGTCTATGCACAGGGGACACCTCTCATCAAACCAGCATGGACAGCTTGACATTCTGGTATAGTTTCTACTGATCTTAATGCAGATAATATGAAAATGTTTAATTCTGTAATATGATTTTTGTGAAAATAATTTTGTTTTTATTTAATATCCACTACATTTCTGATTGCAAAATTATAAGATTAACACTGTAAAAATCAAACATGTAACTTAGAAAGTAGAATTTTTCATATTCTCACCATCATGGACAGGTATGTAGTATCCCAAAATTTCCTAATAAAATACATAATTCTTTAATTGGGATTGCACTACAGGCAGGGTCACCAATATCTCTTGGGCTCTGATTTCATCAGTTGAGACAGATCAACTGTCAGCTTCCAACAAGAGACAATTAGGCAGGCTGAACCTAATCTAACCAATCTTATACAATATCACCAATGTTGATACCATACAAATGCTTTAATGATATCTTGATATACATAAGTGAATATATATATACTTGTATATTTGTGTGTGTATATATATACACATGTGTGTAAATGTTTCCTGACATAAAATTAGAATAAATGGATTATTAGGTCAAACAGAATGTATATTTAAATGCCAAAGGGGTATTGCCAAGTTCTGGCATATACTGTAGAAATAGAAATTTTGTTTACATCTTGAATATCTTCCAACGATCCATACCTTCATAGTTGAGATCCTAGGGTAGGCCTAATGAATGACAGTGGAACCATTAGGAAGTGGCATCTACGGAAAGGCCCTAGAAGTAACTGAGCATGAGACCGCCCTCCTTCCTAGCCATGAAGTGAATAGTTTGCTCTGTCCCATACACCCATCATAATAAGCTGCCTCACCACAGGCCCCATGCAACAGAGCAAAATAATCATGGACCAGAACCTTCAAAACTGTGGGCCAAGATAAGCTTTTCCTCCCCGTAAGCTGATATGCTCAGGTATTTATTACAGTAACAGAAAGCTAAGCAGTACAAACAGCACATGAGAACATCCTTTTACCCAAACAAAACTTAAGAGAGGAAAACTTTACATTTTTAGAGGATGGGATGCATCATGGTGTGGAAGGCAGTGATACAGGAGCACGAGGCAGCTGATCACGTTATCTCTATAGTCAAGAAGTGAACAGTAGGCAGGAAGGAAGGCCAGGATATATAGCCTCAAGGCCCACCTCCAATGAAGCACTTCCTCCAGCAAGATCCCATGTCATAAAGAAAAATCAGCCTTCCAAAACATTGCCACCAGTTGGGAACCAAGTGTTCAGACAGATGAGCCTGTGCAGCACATTTCACACTCAAAACATAACATTCTGACCCTGACCACCACAGAACAAAGCCATCTCATGATACAACATGCTTAAGTCCCCATAGTCTTTAACAATCCCAATACTGTTCAAAAGTTCGGATTGATTGATCATAGCATCTGCCCTATTCCTTTGTACCTGTATTGAACATGTTCTTGTTGCTGTGACAAAATACTTAACAGTAAGCAAGTTATGGTCAGAAGAATTTATTTTGGCTTACAGTCTGAAGTGATACAGTCTATCATGGAGAGAAAGGCATAGCAGGGTGATGAAGCAGCTGAACACATGGCAGTCATAGTCAAGAGCCAGAGGGTGGACAGGAAATGAGTTTAGGCTATAAAGACTCAAGGCCCCCACTAGAGGTAACTTACTTCTTCAAGGCACAGAGATCTTACCCATCTTTACTACACATATTCCCATGAATTGGATGGGTTTTTAGGCTCTTTTAGATAGTATATTTTAAAGTTCATTTTATTTTTGTCATTATTATGTGTGAGTGTACAATTAGTTCTTTTAAATGTTTATTTTTATTTTGTGTGTTCAGGTGTTTTGCCTGCAAATAAGTCTGTGTACCACATGTATGCAGTGCCTGCACAGGCCAGAAAAGGGTGCTGAGTCCCCTGGAACTGGAGGTACAGAAAGTTGAGCCACCATGCAGATGCTGAGAATTAAACTTGGATCTTCTAGAAGAGTGGTCAGTGTTCTTAACTGCTAAGGTATCTCTCTTGCCCTTCACAGTTGGTTTCTTGCTATTATTGTTTTGGGTTTTTTTTTTTGGTTTTTTTTTGTTGTTGTTGTTTTGTTTTGTTTTGTTTTGAGAAAGAGTCTTGCTATGCTACCCAAACTGGCCTTGAAACCTCAGGGTCAAGTGGCTCTCCTGCTCCAGCCTCTTGAGCATGTGTCAGTAAGGCTGGCACAGTGCAATTGGTTGTTACATATTGACCTGCACCCAGCAACCTTGCTAAACTTACATTAATTTCCATCATTTATCTACAGAGTCTTTCGGTTTTCTATGTACACAATCATGTTGTCTCTCTTTAATGAGTTTTCCAATCCCTGGGCCTTTACTTTTTGTCTGGTCTTGGGACAGTGACTCTAATTTTAAGTGCATTGTTCAATAGAAATGGGGCTATCAGACATCTCAGAGGAAGAATTTTCAATATTTAAATCATCCCCACTGACAGGGTGCTTATTTTTAGGTACCCATTATCAGATTAAGCAACTTCCTTGGTTCAGACAAAATCATGAATAATATTGAATTACATCAAATCTTTTTACATCTATTGAGATGATTGTATTCTTCTACTGTATTCCATAACTAGAGGAAATTACCTTGATTTGTTTCCAAGTGTTAAACTATTTCTGAATTTCTGAGACTTACCCCCTTAGCTATAATCTACTAGCCTTTTATATATGCTGAATTCACTTGATTCTATTTTAAGATTTGTATATACAGGTCAATGAAAGTTTGATCTTTCATTTTCTTCTTTTCTGAAAAAAAAAAAAAAGCTCTCGTGTGTGTTTGTGTGTGTGTGTGTGTGTGTGTGTGTGTGTGTGTGTGTGTGTGTGTGTGTGTGTGTGTGTGTGTGTGGCAGGTACCTGAAGAAAGTTCTGAAGATCAGGAGAGCACAAGAGAGAGACCCTGGAGCTGGATTACAGGCCCTTATGAAATGTCTGATGTAGAACTGAACTCCTGTGTAAGAGCAACAAGCACTGTTGACCACTGAGCCATTTCACTGACCCCTTCAATTTCCTTTTGCTGTAACATTCTCTCTAGGTTTTAGAGTGGAGTTTGTTTGTCTGTTTGTCTGTTTGAGAGAATGGGCAGTAAAATATTCCCTATCAGTTTACTCTCTGGAAGAGAACATAAAATTGATGCTATTCTTTCTTTCCAAAGTCTAGATGACAACACAGGGTGGTCACCAGCAGCCTGTCTGTATATTTGTCTATCTGATGCTTGCTGGGAAGGCTTCATCTTTAAGAATGAAGTAAGTTCTTTAATATTACTATTCATTCTTTCTACTTCTTCGTGTGTTAGTTTTGACATACCGCTTTTTCAAAGAATTAGTTTATTCCATCTAAATAGTTTTGTCAAATGTGTCAGCCCCAAACTCGTCTTGTAATTAAGAGTACATCTTCTTAAAGTCCAACCCACTTCCTCAGAGCCATTCACTGGATAATAAACTTCTTATAAAATGATATCATGCTCTTACTCATTCAAAAAAATGCATTGGCTCAAACTATGATCCAAGCAGTAGCCCAGTGGTAGAATGGTAAATAAGACAATATTCTTGCTTTATGACGCTTTCATTAGTAAGGAGACCCGACAAAGTAGTAATAGATGCTCTGAACAGTAGAGCAGGGTAAGGGCCTACAGAGTGTCGAAGAAGAAAAGGACAGTTGGAGATAGAAGAACAGAGAAGGCCACTTTGAGAAAGTTTAATCTAACCAGAGCCTTAAATGACATAAATAACTAAAAGACAGAAGAAAAAAGCACACAGTCCCCAGGCAGAGACAGGCTCACATTTTAGGATGAGCAAAGGTGGTGTGGTGTCACTATAGCAAAGCAAAGAAGAAAAACAGAAGATGATTTAAGAACTCAAACAGGGTTGGATTAGATGGGTTATTGTGACTATGTTAATGATTTAGGTCATCCAAGCATATTAGGAGAACATTGACTGTTTTCATTTTTTGTGGGTTTTGTTGTTGTTGTTGTTGTTGTTGTTGTTGTTTAAGAAAACAAGTGTTCATTTTGAGCAGGAACATAACATGATCTGATACATGTTCTTAAACACTACTCTAACATATATATAGAATAGACTCTCTGGGGACATGTAGAGGTCAATTAGGATTCTAAGGCAATAGTCCAGGCAGAAGGCAGTGCTTGGGCTGTGCTGAGAATTGTGAAGAGAAGTAGTCAGATACAAGACTGGCTATTGTCTAAATGTGGGGTTACAAGAGAGTGAAGACTCAGGGCTGACTCCCGGGTGGATGGCTGTGGTGGTGTTTATGAGCCTGAGATCCTGAAACAGAAAGAAGCAGGTCTCAGTGCAGGTTTGGAATTGGGGATTTGGTAGAGAACATGTTACATTTCAGATCCTCTTGGATATCCCTGTGGGAATCTTACTGGGTAGCTGATTTATGTGTCTGAATAACAGAAGAATAATGAAAATTAGAGATGTAAACTTAAGTCATGTCCAAGGAGAGAGTCCACAGCACAAGAGTGGGTCCATCTATTTAGGATGAAAATATTCAAGGCCCTAGTCTTGGGATGGCCCAATTTTAAAAGCTGGTTAGAAATCCAGAGCAAAGCCTGGGGGAGCATCTAAAAACACAGAACACCAAAGTCTTTGGCTTCTGAGTCCCCCCAATCTTTCTGTCTATTCTTGAATCACTTCTGATTATTTCTAAGTAAAATGAAAGAAAAACCAGGTGTGACCCAAATGATGTCAGCTGGATGCAGTTTCTTCAGTAGCATGCACGCTCACCCTTGATCTAGATAACGATGACTGTGTTGGGTCCCTTAGCCAGGAGACCAGTGGTTGCTGCTGGGCAGTAAAACCCCCAGATACCCAACAAAACCCTGAGACAACAAAACCTGGGTGTACTCACCTTCCCTGAGGGTACAGTGCTCAAAACTAGCGAGGCTTTTCGGTTCACACCACTATGTTCTTTCCCAGTTATCTGTTCATATTTATCTTTTTTAAAAAGATTTTTACTTTTAATTATGTGTATATGTGTATGACTAGGTAGGGGTTTATAAACATGAGTACAGTGTCTATGGAGACCAAATGAGAGTGTCAGATCCCCTGGAGCTAGAGTTGTAGGCCCACCGCCAGTATGGGTGCTGGGAGCCAAAAATTGAGTCCTCTAAAAGGGCAGCACAGATTCTTAACCACTAAGCCACCTCTCCAGACCCTCATATTTATCCTTAAAGACTACAAATCTGTCGCCTATCACTCTAGTCATACTGCCTAAATCCCTAGCACCTTACTTTCCTACAAACCATGCTTACTCCTCGTGCCTCATCTTGAATGCTCTCTTTCTCCTCCAATCCATGCGGTTACCCTCAACATCCACATCCTCCCCACCCCCTGCATTTCCCAATGACATATTTGGAAGTGTGACCTTGTGCTCTTGTGTGTGCTACATGAAAAGTATTTTCAGGCAGTCTAGAACAGTTTCCTGTTTGTCACTCTCTCCTGGATAAACCAGAAAGCCCTCTGTAATAACACCCATGTCTCCTATTTATATATTGTCCTCTCAGAACCTGCTGGATCCTGGGCCCCTTACCTGCTGACTTTTACTGACTTGCAAGCCTACAGAGTTTAGTCTGTAAAGCATAAAATTTCTTTTTTTCCACTTCATTGTTCATCTACATCAACATTAAGCCTTTACTTAGCACCTTTTAAAAACCCTTAGCTTTGGGCTAGAGAAATGGCTCAATGGTTAAGAGCACTGACTGCTCTTCCAAAGGTTCTGAGTTCAATTCCCAGCAACTACATGGTGGTTCACAACCATCTGTAACGGGATCTGATGCCCTCTTCTGGTGTGTCTGAAGACAGCTACAATGTACTCGTATAAATAAAATAAATCTTTAAAAAACAAAATAAAACAAAAAACTCCTTAGCTTCCCTGTCTTTCCCTGTCTGGAATCTCTCCGGAAGGAAGCCTTCAGCAAGGTGGTGGGAAACCTTACCATTTTGCTCTGTAGTCTCTAACTTCTACACTGTTAACTATTTCAATTGCAGACATTGTTCCACTGTCTTCTCGGCTCTGTGCATGTAAAATGCTGGTTCTGTTTATTGTCAACAGAGCAGCAATAAACATGGGTGAGCAGGCATCGCTATGGTGAGACAGTCCTTTGGGTATATCCCAAGAGTGGCGTACATTGCTAATATGGTGGTTCTATTTTCAGCTTCTTTATAAAGAGCCTCCATACGAGTTTCCATAGTGGTTACATCATTTACACTCTCATAGAGGGTGAGTAAGGGTTCCATTCTCCACACACCCTCACCAACACTGGCTGTCACATTTGTTCAATAACAACCATTCTAAGTGGGGTGAGAAAAGTCGTATTACTTGCATTTACCTGATGCCTAAGGATGTTAAAATTTTTTTAAATGTTTATTTCTTGGCCATTTGTATATTTCTTCTTCAGAGAAATGTCTTTTCAATGCATCGCCCATTTATTGATTTCAAGCCATGTTCAGCTGCTCCCCATTTGCTGAAGGCATTAATAAGCTGCTCAAAACATACGCCCAAGTTTTTCTTTCTCTACATATTTACGATATAAAGAAGCTGTGGGTCTGCTTGGTTTCGTTACCCTTATGTATGCCATTTTACATGCCCTATTATTTCTGATTATATAGCTCAGTAACACTGGGACTTTTTTCTAAGCCACCTTCTTTCAGAGGACATCCACCATTCGTTCTTGCAGGTCTCTAGGCTTCTATTCAGTTGAAGGAGTTAAAACCACCTCAAAGCCTGTGAAAAAGCTGCCCAGTGACCAGGGCACCCTCCCTTCTCTCTGTTGCTCAGCTCATTACCAAGGTAATCTGTCCCTAGAGGATGGGGCAACTTGGTTTCAGCTCCAGGCTTACCTTTGTCCTCAGAAGTTCCACTCAAATATAGCCTGTCTCCTAGTGAGTCTCTCTCTACATTGGGCAAGCCATGTTCTTTGACTCCTGAGCTCTTTGTCCTTTAAGGCTGGCAAAACCAGTCTTCGTGCAGATCTACAGTGGTTTTGAAGGCAAAACTAACTCTAGTGTGCTCACACCCTTCCTGCTGCTGAGGTCCCTACTCTACCACAGGCTTCTGCCTAGCTATTCCCTTTTATCTTCTTGGCTTCTTTGTGTGTTCATAGAAACCTACCACCACCACCACCACCACCACCACCACCAATTTTAATGCTCCATGAAGCAGTTTGATACTTTCAGTGGAGCTTTGATTCAAATAACCAGATCTACCTCTGTCAGAAACACAAGTCTTCTACTTGTTTGCTTCATGGTAACCAAACAAACTGTTCTCCTACCCAGCCACAGCATTAGCATAAAGTTCCTCCTGGCACATGAACGCCCAGGACACTTCCAGATGAGCTGCTTCAGAGCCCAAAGGCTTTCCTCTTTGCCTTGACCACAGACACAGTACTTCCTATAAACATGGCAGCTTGTCTCTGGCACTCTTTATACAGCCTCTCTTTTGTTCTCTGAACCGAACTACACCCAAGAAGGTTTCTTCTCAAGCGATGTGTGTCCTCAGTTCTCACTGCTGCAAGCAATGAGATAAAGCTTTTCATGTCAGGGTGTACTCTCTTCCTCAACAAATACAACTTTTCTAGCACTTTCTAAGATCAAGTACTACTGATCTCTGCAAAGTCTTACACTCAAACTCCAATATAAAACAAGCCTCTAACATCCCTGAATGACACTGAGGTGATCCCACCCAGACACCTTGGGAGTCCTGGTAGATGGCATAAACAGGTGAAGAGGAAAAGGTAGAGAAAGTCCAGACACTGGGGAAACCTCACTCCATCCAAAGCCACTAAGTGCTGTTGTGAAGGATTGTGGACTTGGTGCTTCAAGAAAGGCCAAGACTCTTACTGGCATGTGAAATCTCACTGCATTTTATACGATGACAACTAATCCAATTTTGTAATTTAAAAAGCTATATCAACTAAATAAAATTGCTGACTGAACCTAACTCAGGACTAACCCTGTGCAACTTCTGTTTTATATAGTCAACTTTAAAATAGGATACAGGTAATTTACCACAGTCAGAAACAATGTTTCCCGGGGGTCTCGGTGTGAAGAGGCCATCACTGCAGTAACCATAACTCTCAGTCCCCCTTCTCAGCACTTGCCTCCACCTCCCCCACCAACCCTGTCAGTCTTCTGCCAGCTTGAGCTGTGAGGGAGAGAGGGCAGAGTAGAAATCACTTAGACTTTTTAGTCATAGCGTCTTGTTAAAGTCCAGTGCTACCCGCAATGGAGCCTTCTCAAATGTTGCTGATTCTTGGTTGGCTCATCTGTAAAATGGGAATACTGATTCCCACCTAGAAGACATCTAAAAGATAGAGTCAGTAGAAGTAATGAGGCTGGCATGTAACCCTGGCACAGACTACACTCAAAACTATAAGCAGACAAAGACTCACTTTCCCCCGCGAAAGACATGAAAAGCTAACGACCACGCTACACAGAACATTCATAGCAAGCTAACGCCTCTGGGGAGGATAAATGCTTTTGGTAAACAGAGTAAGAATGGGAAACACAGCTCTGCAGAGGCCCAGGTCTCCACATCAACATAGCTGTTCATGAACTTGGTCTAGGAGGTCAAGGTCTGTAGAAATCCATGCTAATTAAAATTCATAGACGTTAATTAAATGATTATTCAAGAACTCTCTCAACTCTTGAAGCCATTTTTAAACGTAGATTACAACATAACCCTGGGTCAAGTAAAGGCATGCCAAGGCCTGATGGCCTAAACCAAGGCTCTTCAGGCTAGGAAGAATTCACTGGGAAAAGCAAGCAAGCTCGAATGGAAAGTAAACTGCAGAGCTGGCTGTCACTGTGTGGGGCAGGCTACTGAGGCTGCAAAAGGAGGCCTTCCTCTGCTGCCAGATGCAGGGACAGAGTGACTGCTACAAAGGGCCTCTCAGACTATCAAGTGCCTGCCTCGCCAACTTATGCTTTTAGAGAGGAGCCACTCCACAAAAAGCCATCAGATGAGAGCCAGAGGCTATCCTGAACACTCAGAACTCTCCACTCCTGCACACCTAGGGTGAAACAGGAAGGAGGCACAGTAGCTATGCTGTTTCCAGAAACATAAGCCTCTGTGCCTAGATCCTTACATGGGATTCTGCCGGGAGAGCATTCCAGTACGCTTCTCCATCCAGGGGATTCAAAAGAAACAAACTGTCTCTGATGACTTGTGCTCACTCACCAAGAAGAGCTAAGCGCCACCCCTCACTCCATGCCTGATACACCTAGCCTACTCCTATCACAGGCAGCCCTCATGGCTCCTCTAATTGTGGCATGTCCACCGCTGGTTTTCCTCTAGAGACACGGAAGCATCCAAAACCACTTATCTCCTTGACTGCCAAGCAGGAAACCAGTAGTTTTTTACTCTATGCCCACATTTAAGAAGAGGAAGGGATACAACTCGATGGGAGAGCTTGTCTAGTGTGTGCAAGGCTCTTGGTTTGATTCCCAACACTAGGAAAAGAGGGGACAATCAGGGATGGTATATAGATCACAATTAGTCAGGAAGTGACAATCTCTGAAGATGGGCAGTCTACAGATAAGATTTTTACTATTTTCTCAACTTTTATTTATGTTTAAAACCCCCTGTAATTAAAAGAGAATGTTAAAGAGAAGGGGGGAGTGGACAGATGCAACCTGAAGATTATGCTATTGCCTGCCTTCTTGGGACAATCTGGAAAGAACACAGGCCTTCAGACCCATGGCCTTCTAAAAGGTCACACTATGCTGGAGAAGAGGCTGTGTCTCCTCAGCACCACACTCAATGTCCTCAACAAGACAACCTTTGAAAACTTCCCTAGAACTTTATAAAGCATTCCGGCAGGACCCGGCTGCCCTTCTCAGCATATAAACCCTTCTGCCTCTACAAATCATCACCCCTCCGGCCTCTTGCCACTACAAGGGCCTCCACTTCCTGTTCCAAACTACTGAGTTGAGCAATCGAGCGTTTGGGAGAGCTCCCAGTGGCAGGCAGTAGTTCAGCTTAGCGGGGTTGCCTTCTGGATGTCAGATATGAACCTCCAAAGAGAGAGTTCTCCTCCTTTGTTTTCTTCCCCTTCCTCTTCCCTGACCCTCAACTCACTCTTGATGAGAATCTGCATTTTCACGTATCATGTTTTCCACCTTGAAGACCACAACACTGCTGCATAGTTCTTTGTGACAGAAAAGACATGATGCTCTGTGTCCTAGAATGATCAACAGCATCTCTGGTCTCTACCCATAAACTGCTAGGAAGTGCATAAGCCATCCTTAGCTGCAACAACCAGCCATGTCTCCAGGTAATGCCAAGTGGGTCAGGGGAAGAAAAAAATCAGAGGTTGTTGAGAAACAGCAGCCTAAAAGATATTGAAAAAGCAAGACTAAAGTCTTTGTGCAGAGAAAGGGGAGGGAGGGAGGGGGAGGGGGAAGGAAGGGACGGAGAGAAAGGAGATTTATACAGTTTGTTCCCATGCAATTACACAATATATTTCCACCTATGAATTTATAAATATGAATATTTAAGAAATGTTGCATTGTAAGCCAGAAGTATGTAAAGTACCAAGAGAAAAGTGAATTCAGCATTCCCAAACATATCCTCTCTGTCTTTGTGGTTTCCTGTGCAAATCTCATTTGCTTCCCCCACATTATCCTGTTTTCCAGTCAGTGTGGTCACCCAAACATCTCACCCAGCCTTGCACAGCAGCACAGTCTGAGGTTCAGCAGAAAAGAAAAGCTCCCGGGCGGGCAGGCGGCTTTCCCAGCACCCACATGACGCACATGGGCTCTCCGGCACTGGTTTAACAGGGTCGCTGGAGAGCAGGGTTCCCTACAAGAACATTCTCCAACCAAATCAGAGAAGAAGAAATACCAATGTGTTCTAATGGTTCCCCTTCAAAACAGTCAGACTCGCACCCCTTCTCTGGGCAATAACATCAAAATAATCGCCCTTTACACCCCCAACTCAGCATGCCTGTGTCTGCCATCATCAAGTGGGGAAGTGAGGCTGCTGCTCTGGTTCAGGGTCTACCCTCTGCCACCTCTACACTTCAGAGGCTAGAATGGCTAGAATCATGAGTGTTGACTTAGCCAAGAAGTACAACAGTCTGCACAGGAGTTTCCCACTTGAGCTAAATGGTACGCTCCCTTCTTTTGAAGAAGGAAGCCCTGTTTCCCATAGAGGCTTTTCGTTAGCCTCATTCCATCGCATAGCTTTGAGGATATACATACAAAATGGCTTCTTGAATGTGTCAGTTCTGTCAGTAGCTCTGGCAAGCCTCTGTCCTCCTGTTATAGGAAGGCAGTTGCTGTGTGTATGACAAATGTGTATGGCTTGTCATCAGGCATCTAGTTCTTCTGGGATCCATCCTATGCCACCACCTGTCTCAGCCTGGATCACCTCATCCTGGACTTTAACCTTGGCTTCCTAATGTCTCCCTGGCTTAGCATCTCTCCTTTATACTCCCTTTCTTTTAAACTGATGACAGATTAGCTTTCAAGAACACAAACTAAAATTTCCCATTCCCTACCACTGGATATAGTCATATGTGTATGTTACAGGTGATAAGACATATCCCTATCACTCTTTCATGGCACTGGAAAAAGAGCGTAGGGCCTCATGAATGCCAGGCAAGCATTCTATCACTAAGCTATATTCCCAACCCATAGTCCTACCTCCTTTGAGGTAGACGAATGTATGAAGCCCTTTTTGCCCTGGAGGTGTCCAAGCAGGATCAGTATGAACACACAGGCCCACTCGTGTATCCTCAGGACAAACAGGAGATGGAAAGGCTGGGACAAGAATGCTAAGCTCAATGGATTTGAAAGGGCGTTCTATCTGCACGTGTATGGTTGTGGGTATGGTCATGCATACATGTGTGAAGACCAGAGTTTGATGTCCAGGGTCTTCTTTATCACTGTCCACCTTATTCTTGATATGCAGCTCCCCTAAAGTTGGAGCTCACCACATTGGCTAGATTGGCTGGCCAGGAAGTCCCAAGATCCACCTGTCTGCATTCCCAGTAGTACTGGGATTACAGATTGATGCTACACATCCTGTTTTGATGTGAGTGTTGAAGATCTGAACTTGGCTACTCATGTTTGCACAGCAGTCACTTTATGCACTAAACCATCTCCCCAGTCCCCTAAATGACTTCTAATACCTCCCAAGCCTACATACCATAATTCTGGGAACCTGTTGGTCTGCAAGTTAGGTCCTGCCATCACCTGACTCCTACAGAATGATGCAGATGCCAAGGGTTCCTTATAAATATCCCTTACACAGTACTACACATGCTACCTCAATTTTACAGAATTATCTCTCTTTTGGTTTTACCACTCTTCTGACATTATTTATCATTGCTGTTGTTGTTGTTGCTGTTGTTGTTAGACAAGTAATAGTGTGGGCTGGTGAGATGGCTCTAAGGCAGTTGCCACTGAGCCTGATAACCTGAGTTCAATGTGGTAGACCCATGTGTGGTAGAAGGAGAGAATCAACTCTTTTACGTTATCTTCCACTCCCTCTCTTCCTTGCTCTACCTGACACACGTGCACACACACACACAGTAAATAAATAAATGTAATTTGTTAAATTAACAATGATTGAAGAGTCCCACTGCAGTCCCACGGAGCCTGGTAGTAGCAGAGTATATATATATGACCTCCAGGTCTTGCCCCTCACACACATACACATTCACCCTTCATACTGCATCCGATGCTGTTCCTTAAGGAAGAGTACATTCCATTCCTATCTGCACTCCATCTCTCCAGCTCCCAGGACTGCAAGGGTAGTTGGGCTCATCTGCTTCCATGACTGCTATCCCATTGATAAAGAGATGGAAGGGGGAAGATGATGCTTTGTCATCAGTCACGGAATTCTGGTGGCAAAGTAAAGGGCAGCATAAGAACTCTACCCCAGCGCATGTGTGACACTGAGAAGCGTCCTTCTCCCTGTGATGCAGAACGTAACACTTTGTGAACAGCACATAGAAATCAATACCTGTGGAAAGAGGAGTCTAGAGAAGCAGGACCATATACTGGCTGAGGATTTGGACTCTAGACTCAGGCTACCTATGTTAGAACCTGTTGTTTCACTGTCTGACCTGAGTTAAACAACTGGGCCTCAGACTTCTTGACTGAAATGCAGGGTGCTGGTTGAACCTTCCCAGTAGGGAAATCGTGAAGATTATAGAAAATACCTGTAAAGCTCTCAGAACAGCACTGGCTAGTTTTTACTAATAAAATATGCTATAAACATCATTGCAGCTTTAATAGACCTATCTAAATATATTTTTTTAAATCTTCATTTTGTCATAGTTTGGCAAAAACGAAGCCAAATGCTATAAGCTCAGAGTTTTATGCAGAAAGATATCAGTATGGAATGTGGATTTGTGTGATTTTTATCCAAAAAAAAAATCAACTTACATAGTAGCTGACAACATTTCCACAGACTGGAACAAGCAACCTAAGAGATCAGAACCACTGTAACACCTACTACACCAAATATTAAAAAGAAAAATAACTTATAGCCTCTAGCAGTAATTACCTAAGTATCATGGGTTGCAAATCTGTTAGAGAGTTTTTGCTGTGACAATATTTCTAGTAAATTGCTACTTCTAACACAAAGTCCTGGTGTTGCAAGGCGCGCATACTAATAGAAAGGTTATTATAGAAACACTATTAAAATGAATTAGGTATTATTAAAGATTCGGCACTACAACAGCCCCTGATTACAAAGGATTTCAAGGTCCATTGCTTAATGGGCAGATGAAAGTGCTAATTAAGCCTTTTTGAGAGGATATCCCTAGGCGGGTCTGTAAGACTACAGGTAACAAGAGGTCTTCAGGCTGAAAGGGGAACCAGTTGTGCCTACCCATCTGGATACAGCCCTCCTGGGAAGACTGAGAGGTGGGAGGCAGAGCTGAGGTTTTCTGCTGAGGAGAGGTAGCAGACGGGGAGCTAAACTTACTTGAGCCTCTGTTTTTCCCTTAACTGCTTCCTCAGCACGCATCCATTTCCTCCTCTGCTTATGTTTAGAAAACTAGAGAACCTTCTTTAGACCTTAGAGTCTAAATACATAAGAAAGCCTTCCACTGAGTACCTAAGCCCTCTGGAACAACCAGAAGATGCCAGGGCTGTCCTTGGTCAAAAGCATCTCTCATCACCAATACCTCTAAGTGGCTTTTACGGAGTTGCTAAAGGCATTGGCCTTTCGTATCAGGATCTATTTTGCTTTTCCCACCTTGTTAATTAACTAATCAGGCCTGGCAAGACATCTCCCAAACAAGAGGTGTTAGGAAAAAGCTAACTAAATTCGCCCATCGCGTCTAAATATCCACTATAATTTATGAGGAACGAGGGCTGAGCTCTGAGACCCAGACTACGCGGTGACTGGCGCTGCGCAGCAGCCTCGGACCCCGCGCGGCTCCCAGCAGGACTTCTGGACCCGAGCCACGCGGGCCACCCGGGCCACGGCCGCGCTGCCCAAGGCGCATCCCCGCGGACTCAGCCTCCCGCTCCCCGGGGCGCTCGGATGTCAACAAACTTTCCCCGCTCGGGCTTGCGCCGGGTCTCCAGTATCTGCCCGCGAGCGCAACCTGAGGACAGGTGTGGGACCCGAGCCCCGCACCACGCATCCCTGCGGATGTGCGGACAGTCGGGGTCGGCAGGGAGCCGTGGGGGAGGGTAGGCCGTGGGCCCGCCCCCTGGGCGGCGCGGCGCTGACACTGCCCTAGGACGCGGACCACTGGTCCCCAGGGACGCGATGGTGCTGCGGCGCGGCGGCCTTACCTGCGCGCTCGCCTGAGGTGGCTTCGGAGGCCCGGCGTGCGAGCAGCGGCGGCGGCGGGCGCCGACTGACAGCCCCAGGACCCGCCTCCATCCCTCAACCACGCCCCCTCTACGGCCACGCCCCCGTCCGCGGCCGGGGTCAAGCTCAGTCCACAGCGCCGAGGGCGGGGGCGCTCGCTTTCGATTGGCCTGGGGGACGTCGGCCCCACCCACTCTCCGCCTCCTAGCTGGGGGTTGGGAAGCCGCGCTTGCGCGGATGCTTAGAGGGCAGAGCATAAACCAGTGCAGCGGTCCTGACGCTGAGCGCAGGTTGGTTCTCGTCTTCCTCAGCTGGGCTGGTTTTGAGCCCAGGACTACGGGAAGAACAGTGAAGGAGTCTGTGAAGAGACAGTCCCTGACTAGAGGAGACCCTAAACGAGGCAGGCGGAGGAGCCCAGCTCCACATTTCGGATCTACTCCCTTGCCAGGAAGTATCTCTGTGAAGGTTGGCTTGAGTGACAAGATTCTGCTAACCAGAGTGAGAGACGCTGAAGGAAATAGCCTTGCTAGCTCTCAGCACCTCCCCAAGCTCCCTAGCTCAGTGTGTAAACAAGATCATGTGACTCCCTACAAAATCAACGGATACCCAGCAGTTATCTCCTAGATATATGTTCAAAAGAATGTCTACACAAAACACTTAGATGCAGATGTTCCTAGCAGCACATTAACAAGAGAAGAGGTTTCGGAAACAACTGAACTGTGTGTTGATGGGTGAACGGTTAGTAAGTTTTGGTTCGTTCATGCCAAAGAACTAGTTTTTGGTAATAAAAATGAATGATGTTCTGATACATGTACAACACAGATGAACTTTCAACTCACAAAAGTAAGTGACTCCACTGGGTATGGTTCTATTTGTGTTGGAACGTCCAGAATAGGCAACTATATAGAGACAGGAAACAGACTAGAGGTTTCCAGGGAAAGGAAGATTGAGAAGGAACTAATAAGTGTATAGAATTTTTCTCATTATGGTTTGGATCTTAAACATACCCTGCATCAAAGGCTCGATCCTCAGTGGGCTGTTCTATTGGGAAGAAATGCAACCTTCTTTAGGTGGACTTTGGAAGAGGAAAGGATGTCTCTGGGGTCCTATCCCTAAAGTGTATACTGGGACCTGTACCCCTCATTCTCTATCTCGTCCCACGGCCATGATCTGAGTAGCTGTGTTTCCCATGTTTGTTTGATCTCATGACAGGCCCAAACCATTAGCCAAATGTATTTCTCTGTCTTTTAAGTTGTTTATCTCGAGTGTTTATCAGCAGCAGAAAGATCTTGGTTATTTTTTCTATTGCTGTGATGAGACACTATGACCAAGGCAGATTAGAGAAGACAGAATCTGTTAGAGACTTATAGTTTCAGAGAGTGAGTCCATGGCCATCATGACTAGGAATGTGACAGCAGGTAGACAAACATTTTGATCCACAAGCGCCAGACAGAGAGAGCTAACTGGAAATGGCTGAGCTTTTGAAACCTCGAAGCCCGCCCCCGGTGACATACTTCCTCCAACAAGGCCACGCCTCCTAATCCTTCCCAACAGTCCCAGCAACTGGGGAGCGAGTATTTAAACATAGGAGCCTATGGGGACCATTCTCATACAAACCATCACGCAGACTAACCCAGACTATTGGCAGTGAGAAGTGACATGATTCAGAAAATACTGGAATTGTTGTGAAAAAAAAGTTTGGGAAAGTTTGAAGGAGCAGGTGTGGAGAAAGCCTAGAATATTACAAGTGGAGCTTAGTGGAGAAATTCTGGTGGGAACTCAAGAAACCACCGTGCTACCAGGGATAGAGACAGTAAAGGCTGTGCTTTTGGGTTGGGGATTTGGCTCAGTGGTAGAGCGCTTGCCTAGCAAGCGCAAAGGCCCTGGATTCGGTCCCCAGCTCCAAAAAAAAAAAAAAAAAAAGAAAAAAAAAAGAAAAGAAAAAAAAAAAAAAAAAAAAGGCTGTGCTTTTGAGGTTTAGATGGACTCTGCTGGGAGCTGGAGGTCTCTGTGAGAGGCCATTCATGTTACACTCTGTCAAGGAGCTTGTCTGGTTTGTCTTTGTCCTATGACTTTGTGAGAGAGACTGGTTTATCTGGTAGAAGAAGCTTCCAGGCAGCCAAGCGTTCAGCAGTGGCATGGGAATTGCTTGCTGGTTCTAGCCAGAATTTGTGGTGAGAACTGGAATTAGGCAGCAGAACAGAACAGAAGGATTTGGAAAGCTTTCCCCGGCAGGGGGTAGGGAAGAGCATGTGTAGGCAAAAGAGGCGCTGGTGTTGGAGAAAGAGCCATTTAAAAGCAGCAAAGAGGCCGTGGGGATATCCCAAATGGTAAAGTGCTTGCCTTGCATACACAGGGACCTAAAGTCAATACCCAGAACCCATGTGGAAAATGCTAGGCATATGGCACACAGTTGCGATCACAGTGCTGGGGAGGCAGAGACGAGCGGATCCCATATCAACAAGCTTCGTCCACATGGCGAGCTCTAGGCTGGTGAGAGGCCTTGTTTCTAAACAGGCATGGATGGTGCCTGGAGAGCATCTGTCCTCTGCCCCTCCGTATTCCTACATGAAAACATGCACACACATATCCATGTATGGGCATGTGCTAGAAGCCAAAAGCCAGTGTAATGAGGCAGTACTGTAACCCCAGCAATCAAGAAGCAAAGACAGGAAGACGGCTGCAAGTTTGAGGCCAACTTGGTCTACATAGCAAGTCTCAGGCTAGGCATGTTACACACAGAGATGCTGCCTCAAAAAAAAGAAAAATAGCATGAGGGACGGAAAGAGAAGCCAAAGTGTCATTCGAGGAGCTCTGGGTTCAAGCCCCATACACACACACACACACACACACACACACACACACACACACACACACATACACACAGCATAGTCAGATACTTTGCACTAAGAAGAGAAAATATCCTCTGAAGGCATCTTAGGAATCAGCTAGATGCCATCTCTCTCAGATCCAAGGGCTTTTGTTTGAGGAGAGAGCCCGGGGTTCCTTGCCCACTTGGGACCACTTGAGGAACTACTTCTCAGAGTTGGGGATTCATGGCCCTGTGTTCATCTTTCTGGTCACCTACAGGCTGCTAAATCCAGTCCAAAGTGCCTGGCTACTGCTCAAGGCAGTGGCAGAAACCCATGTCCTCTATATGAGGCTGGCATTACAGGCACACAGAGGGCAAGAGTTTGAGAGTTCATGGGAGCTTCTCCTGACATTGTCAAGGACTCCTGGGAGGCTAAGACAGCATGTGGCAAAGTGAGAGCCCCCGCAAGCTGCCCTTGAGAGGGCAAAGTGCGAGCCATGAGACTGAGGCTCAAACCACCAAGGGGACGCCAAGGATTTAGAGATGCCTGCGAACACAATGTCAATTCAGAAGTAGGCGTTTACCTCAAAGGGAAGTAGGAAGAGTTTATTATGGAGTCACATATTAGTGACCATAGCCCAGGAGCACAGATTCAGGTCACCCTAGTTACCATATCCCAGAGTGCTAAGAGTTTGATGAGGTTTATACAGAAACAGAAGAAAAGGACATCATAAATCAAGACAATTAGAATAGCTCAGTAGGTGTACCAGATAGACAATTATAGCCAGATGGAGTCTTCTAACAGAGGTTAGAAGAGTCGGAGGCTGTCTGGTAACCCATAGCTTTTGGGTTAGTGGAAGCCAGTACTCTGTTAATATATACCCTATTGCCACATGATGTTAGATCAAATACAGATCAGTACTTCAGACGACGGTCTTCATGACTGTGAAGAAGTGGTAGAGTATACTTCGTTCATCTTCTTAATCCCAGATAGAGAATAAGCCAAACAGAGCAAGCCCACAGCTTCATCCGGGTATCTGTGAATAGAACCTTGCATGGTCCATACTGCAAACTCTAAAGGCTTTCTAGGCTCCCCTCCTCCATCACCAAATGCTTAACCAGGAGTAAGCCATTACCTTTGAACATCTCTTGTTAGTCTTCGTGATACCCATGGCTCTACTCTTCCTCCACTAGCCCTGCAGAAGTTATTTGAAAAGTCATCTTCATTCTAATCCATATAGTTTATTTTTCATGTATTTATTTTCATATAGTTTCTTAATTACTTATCTGAGTGTGTGTGTGTGTGTGTGAGAGAGAGAGAGAGAGAGACAGAGAGACAGAGAGACAGAGACAGAGAGAGAGACAGAGAGAGAGACAGAGGGAGAGAGTGTGTTCATGTTGGGTCCCCCAGAACTAGAGTTTCAGGCAGTTAGGAACTGCCTGTGGGTGCTGAGAACTGAGCACTACAAAGCAACCAGCGCTCTCAACTACAGAGTCAGCACGTCAGGTCTCCCCCATGTAGTGTTTATTTTGTTTAGATTTTTTATTTTTATTTTTATGTGCATCAGTGTAAAACTGAATGCATAGATGTACACCATGTCTGTGGCTGGTGCTGTTGAAGTTACAGACAGTTGCAAGCTGCTGTGTGAGTGCCGGGACCTGAACCCATGAGCCACATGGTTTGGTTATTGTTTACCTCATTTCAAAACACAAGAATTGGGTCTGACTATCTTAAAGCCATTAACAAATTTAAGATTTACTTTATGTGTCTGAGTATTTATGTGCCTGTATGTATTCATGTGTACCGTGTGTGCCTGCAGAGATCAGAAGACGACACCAGTTTCCCTGGAACTAGAATTATGGTTGGTTGTGAACCTGTAGATGGGTGCTGGAAAGCCACTGCAGGTCCTCTGCAAAAGCATCAAGTGCTCTTAATCCCTGAGCCATCTTTCAAGTTGGTTTTATTGTTATAGTTCTATGGCTTTCACATTTATGTGTCACTGTACTTTGCTCATATCTGCCCCCACTACCCTATCTTGTCCCCCGTCTCTAACTGTGCATTCTACCTTTGAATACTCCCTCTTATGACTTAATTTAGAAGATGCTAAGTAATAGATAGATAGATAGATAGATAGATAGATAGATAGATAGATAGATAGACAGACAGACAGACATAAGATAGATGATAGACACACAGACAAATTTGAATCTTGGTTCTACACAAAGACACCATATAATGTTGCAAGTGTTTGTCTCCCCATTGCCTCTCTTGTTGCCCCCTCTCTCCTTCTGGACACTTTCTTGCCTCTGCAAAGTTCCCCTTCTACTTTCATGTTGTATGTACAGACAGAAAATATAAATATCTTAAATAGTGAGAGAAATGCGGTATTTGGCTTTCTGAGTCTGGCTTTACCTGTCATGATGATTCCCAGGTCCATCCATCTTTTTTCTGTACATGTCATAATTGCATATTCTTTACACTGAGTAAAACTCCATGGTATATGCATACTGCTTTTCCTTCACCCACACTCATCCCCGCCAGGCACCTAGGCTGGTTCCATATCTCATTAAAGCCAATTTTATTCCTTTCCCCTTCTATGTGAGTTAATAGAATGTCTGGCAGGAAACCGAGTCAAGGCAACGAGATGGGATCACATTTGAAAGACTCCGACAGAGAAATGATTCCCCTGTCTGTTGTCACTCCTAGCAGCGAAGTAAGATCTGGAAGCAGAGAGGCCACATGAATCTAGATTCCTAGGGGTGGAAGAACTGAGAGAGACAGAGTGGGAACATGAAAAAGACCCATGTTGTGGGATGAACAGTGAGCAGCTAGGTCAAGCCATACCTGAAGTTGATACCTCTGTACTCTTCAGCCATTCGAGTCAATACATGCTTTGTCAAGGTTTCATTTTCTCTCCATGTTATTGACAGCTCTGGTGATGAAACTCTGGGCTCCCACTGCCATATTAATCAAATCAGGTCATTTGAATAGTTTTAAGGATTCTGGCAGTTCTCACAGCATCTCAGAAGTGTAAATACGTTCATAAGAATTTAAAAAACAGTGTCTCTTCAGCAAACATTAAGGAAAGCAGCACTGTCTAGTTAAAGGGAAGATTGCTAAGGCTAGAGACAAGCAGAAATCCTCAATCTTTACTAGGGATTGCTGTAATCTCCATCCCCACCCCATTCCTGTACTTCAGCCGCCTGCCCCTACACACCGAGAGTTGCTGGGGATTAGAGGCAGTGGTCTAGGAAGGACACAGAGGTGGCTCTGCTTTGGAGATGGAACAAAGGTTTCTATAGTCACTGGCACCCCAAGGCCTTAGAGCTCCTAATTTGATTCTGACCCCCTCTACTCAAAGGTTTTGACCCGAGTCTTCTCTGAGCTCTCCTTTTGCCTTCTCCCCAACCCAACCGATGAGATCTCACCTCCAAACCCGGCACTTAACCTTACCAGCATCCTCTCAGTCAGCACTCCCAGCGGTGGCCACCTTTCCATGAGTGGACATGGTAATGTATTAGTCAATAACTCCAGAGCACAGGTTAGTTTATCTATATCAACAGGACACAGAGAAAAAAGGCTGTGGAAGGTTAGTTAGTGGCCAACAGTCACTTAATAAAAGGGATGATGTTCCAAGGGAGCCAGAGGTTGGTGCAAATTGTCTGACAAACCACACTAGTAATTTTGTGAGAAGAGTTTCACACACCTTCCCCCTTGGATACCTGGCCCATGTGAAATAATGCATGTGGATATGAAGTCATCACCAGGCCCCTGACCTGAAGAGGCACTGGGGGGGGAGGGGCTGGTGGGTGCTGTTCAGTGACACCCGGACCATCTGTGGCACAGGGAGCCTCAGGAAGAGATGAGATGGACTAACTCCTGGTGGTTTTCCTGGAAATAGAGAAACAGGAGCACGGAGCCAGCTACATCTGTCCTCTGTTCTAACCTTAAGTAATTCATAGAAAAGGCAGGTTCCAGCCCAGTTTTGAGTCATTAGATGCCAAAGAGCAGACAGCCTTTGCGCTCTGAGAAGAGTGAGACACTCAGTGCCCCTTTGCTGGAGTTGCTCAGAAGTTCGGCGGAAGAAATCTGGTCCCACAGAGAACAATTTGCCTCATAAAACCCAAATGAAGAAACTTCAATGACAGACTACTTATGGAAGTCTGAAGAAGGCCCCGGGTAACCAGCAACAGTGCAAATCCATTCCCTCTCAGGAGGAAGAAGAGACAAGACCCAGCCTCAGCCTACAGGTGACCTTGAGGTGGGAGGCACTGGGGGTAACACCCAGGGCTCTCCTGGCTCCCACTCTCCAGTTCCCAGCAGCAGCAGCCTGTAGTTGGCTGGTACGAATGACAAGCTCACCCTCACAGAGGAACACATAGCTGAGCCTATGGGATCAGCTGCCCAGAAGAGGCAGGAACAGAGGGAAGGACATCAACACAGGAGCCAAACCTGCAAAGGTTGGTCTAGCCTACTCTACATGCTTTCAGATTCCAGGTTTGTTTCTGTTTAAACGGTGAAAACCTTAGCCTATGCTCAAGGAAAACCAAGCCCCATGCCAAGCTTCCTCAGCCACAGCACCATCTCAGGCTGCCGAGCTGGAAGCTAAATTTCAAGGTTGGCCACCATCAGTGTTCCTCCTAGAAAGCAGGCATAATGGAGCACTTAGCACAAGGGAAGTATGGTCACAGTGGTCTCCAGTCACCTGCCCCGAGGCCAGAGCCAGCAATCATGGCTTTCCTCTTCCGACACCCTCCCTAAACTCACCCTATTCTCTACCAAGCCCCTCTGCAGATAGAGACAGCCAGAGCATCATCCCCAAATATCTGGGTCCTGGTTGAAGACATTGCACGGATTCCTGTGAGCTCTATCCCTGGACACTGACTTGCTGATATACACCATGCTGACATAGGTCCAGGGAGGTGGCGTCAGAACCCGAGGAATCCCTGAAGCCCCACCTGAGACCTTCCCTGCCTAGTAGTGAATGTCAGAGGAGAGCTGCCCTGGAGAAGACTGACTGCAGCTGCGGAGTTTGCACACTGGTGAACTCCACCCTGCCAGGTGCAGGGCCACTTCAGAGCCCACCAGCCGAGCCTCCCAGGTGACCCCTCTGTCACCTTCTGCTGAAGAGAGAATGACTCTGTCAGCCTTGAGGCTTGGGTCCCAGTGAAAACAGAGCTACCCACTAGCCTGATGCTCTTCAGGGAGCTGTCCAATGAGAAACAAGCACTTGTGGGTTCTTCCATTATTTATCTTATGTGTATGAATGCTTTGCCTGCACCCCATGCACGTTTGGTGTCCACAGAGGTCAGAAGGTTATTGGATCCCCTGGGGTTGATGGTATGGAAGACAGAAGCCATCAACCATGTAAGTGCTGGGAATCAAATCTGGGTCCTCTGCAAGAGCAACAAGTGGTCCTAACTGCTGAGTTCCCTCCAGCCCACACCTACAGATTCTTTAAGCTGTTGTACTCAGAGGTCTCTGCAATGTCCTGTCTCCCTGGGTAATGGTATTGTCTTGGCTGCTGGCACAGCCCCAGCCCATGTTCTTTCTAGTTAAGCTGTTGGGAGGCGGGTGGGAGAGGAAGACTTTATCAACCTGCTCATTGCCTGAGCCTCAGAAGACCAGGTACTTTCTCAGTGTCCTCTCTCCATGCTGGAGGGTAGAATAGAGATGACAGGACACACAGGGGCCAGTGATACAACCTAAACCCATTCTTACACATTTCCGCCCATCCTGACCCACTGCCTTTCTGGTAAATCTAGCTTGAAATTTTCCACAAGCGGTCCCCTGCTCCGTGGTTAATCACACAATGACCCCGGTTTCTTGTATATCCAAGGATTCTTTGGGGAGGACGGAGTTTGCACATGTGTGTTGGAGAGGAGACCAGAGGACAACCTTGGGTGTCATCCCTAAGTGCCATATGCCTTTTCTCTCACTGACCTAGAACTTGACAGGCTGGCTGGCAGGCTCTGGGGGAATCAGCCCATCTGCAGCTCATCGCTAGGAGTGCACACCATGTACCCAACAATATTTTTTACTTGAGTTCTGGGGATTCTTACTCAGTTCCTCATCTTGCAAGGCAAGCACTTACTGACCAAGCCATCTCCCCTCCCTGTCTGGGGATTTCCTTAATCCCTGATGACTTCACCACTTTGCCTCCCATCTGTGAGCCTCAGGGTGAGCCTGGCCTGTGCCGTACGTGGTACCAAAAGGAGAGGAGATTTTCACCGCATGCATGGTGGGGCGAGGGAGGGGGCTTAGCAATAAGGCAGTTACGTGTCGTCCAGTTGCGTTTGTGTGGCATCTCCAGAATGGGCCGATCCATAGAGACAAAATGCAGGAGACTGTCTTCTGGAGCACCCCTGGCAAGTGGGTGCTTTTGGTTATAGATTTGTTTTAAGGTGATGGAAGCATTCGGGAACGACACAGTTGAAATGGTCACAAGACACTGTGAGCCTACTAAGTGGAACTGAATAACAGTCTAAACTAGCCAATATGATGATTTTTATGTCATGTGACCATAATAAAGCAATAGTAAGCACTTCGAAGACATTCGGGGTCTCTAGGGATAATCCTGGCCATAACAGAGGTAAACAGAGGGGAAGGTCCTTTGACCCTGTGGTCTAGCTTGGTCTGTCTTCTATCTCAGGAAATGAAGAGGCTGGGCAGACAGAGTACAGGTGCTGGCTCCAGGAAAGGGCAAAGGCTAGGTAGCTGGTGATAGACCACTTCAAAATCTCCCTGACGGCCACAGATCTTTCTCACAGTTACTTTTAACTACACAGCATTCAAACACCATCCTATCTAGAGAGGACACAGAGGCACAGATTCTCCTCTGGAGTTCTTGGTTATGCTTGGGCGCCTTGTCTCCACACATCTCTATTGCCCCTAACCATGGCTCTGAGATCTCTGACCCAGCTCAACTCCTGGGATACTAATGCTGAGGCCCTGGACCAATAAGAGTGAAGCACAGGAGACAGGAGAGGGCACCAGAGCAGGCAAGCCACCAAGGGTCAGAGCCCAGAGGCAGCAGCTTTGTGCAAGTCTTGGGAATAGCTTTCTCTGCAGCGCCTCACTACTGCCTGACCTTGCCTGGGATTGTTTTTTTTCAAGCCTAATTCACTCACTTCCCTCTTTCCTGACTCCTCCAGCTGCCTGGTGACCTTCTTCTGAGTTCTTGATGGCTCAGGTCCACTCAAGCTTTTTTTCCCCCCCTTGGCTTGTAGGCTAGAAGCTTGCACACAGCCTCCTGCATGCTAAAACAAGGAGCATAGCAATGAAATGCCTCCGGCTCCTCACAGGACCAACACGCCGTCTACACATCAGCGCCCATACACACGGATATAACTCTCAACATTACAGAAGTGGGTATGAAATGTATTGCCAGGCACTGTGTCACAGTAACTATGGTGATGAGCAGACAGACTGCTGCCTTAGCAATTAGAGGCCAGGCACGGCTAGGTGGGCCGCCTTGAGCAAGCCAGTTCCTTCTCTATTGTGACCAAGATGAATTGGAAGCCCTTTCCCATTGCTTAAGATTCATGATTCAAGAAATGGAAACTCACACTAATATATATTAGCAACATGCCCAGGGAAACACGGTATCCTCGCTCAAGACACTCCATCTGACTTGGAGTCCTACAACTAAGACGACTTTCGTTTTCAACCTCCAGTAATTAAACAATGCGACTGTAATAAGCAGCACCATTCACCGGCCCCCTCTCCCTGGGGCCTATCATCTGACATGGGCTAGTAAGGTGCTGCATTAGTCGGTGCTTGCTGGATGCAAGTGTTCTAGGAGTTTTGCAGATAGTACGTTACTAATCCTTATCCTAACAATCCTTATCATGTGCTGTTATCCTATTCTTTCAGATGAAGACACCAAGGCGAAGAGAAGTCGGGTGATTCCCCGAATGTTACACGGCTAGTGTGCAATAAGATATCTTCACACTTATACTATCTTGACTTCAGAATCCCACCATTTCATATGCATATATGTGTTTGTGTAGGTGCCTGTATAGTCTACATGGGCGTGTGTGTGTGTGTGTGTGTGTGTGTGTGTGTGTGTATAGGTGTATAGCCTGTGTGTGCATGTATATATTTTGCAGGCATGTGAGCATGTGTATGTGTGTTGTGTAGGGGTGTGTGTGTGTGTTTGTATAGGTCTGTGTGTATATATATATATATATATATATATATATATATATATATATGTGCAGGTGTGTTTGTATAGTCATGTGAATGTGTGTATGTGTGAGCATGTGTATGTGTGTGTGTGTGTGTGTGTGTGTGTGTGTGACCATTTTAAACATACCATTCAGGCTTGTATGTCACAGCATCTGTGCATCTAACGATTCAATATCCAACCAAATGACTTAGGCCATAAAATTATAATCTCAGTGTACTACTTGTTTTATAGCTGGGAAGGAAGTGAAAGGAAGTCATTTAGTCCACACGTTCAGTGATCCAAGTGTAAGTCCTGTGTAGAGCCCGGGATCCTGGTGAGCACAGGAGTGGGATTGTTCCCAGGATAGTCCACTTTTTAACTCTGCAGAGGTCACGTGGAATCTGATCCCACCTGGGCAGGTGAGTGTCTTAGAGTGTCTACTGCTGTGAAGAGGCGCCATGGCCGGGACAACTTAAAACAATCATTTACCTAGGGCTGGCTCACATTCTAGAGGTTTAGTCCATTATCATGTATGGGGGCACAGTAGCAACCGCAGACTTGGTGCTGAGAGGAGCTGAGAGTTTACATCTGGATCTGAATGAAGGCAGAAGAAGAAGAGAGAGACCATGGGCCTGGCTTGAGCATTTGAAACCCCAAAGGTCACCCACAGTGACACACCACCTCCAACAAGGACACACCTCTAATAGTGCCACCCCCTAGTGACCAAGCATTCTGATATATGAGCCTGTAGGAGCCAATCTTATTCAAGTGATCAGAGTGAACATGCATCATAGTTCATACTTGTTGGGGGTGAAGTTCCAGGGAATCCCGCCACTTATTCCAAGGGTTGGTCTCACCGTATAATGACATCCTGTCTCTAGCAAGCCCTGATCTAAGTGGTCATCTGGCCCTTACGCTGACTTTGAGCTGGAGAAGCAGAAGTTGTAGAAAGTCCGCCATCATTTTCTCTGGGATGATTCTGTATGGCTTGCCTGTGGGGAGAATGGGAGAGAGGCCATCAGTAAGACTTGTGAGCAGTCCTGGAATTTTACCTACTAAACTCCTATTAAAGGCAGCCGTATTCCGCTGAGCTGGAGAAGCAGGAAGGACTGGAGGGTAGAAGGACTGTGGGCATCGGGCAAGGAGTTTCCAGATAACAAGCTGGATGTCACCTAAGGGACTTTTAAAAATATAAAATTCCCGGGATAAATGGTAGGGAACACCCGTGATCCCAGAATTTCACAAAAGGCTAAGGCAGGATGATTGTAAACTTGAGGCCAGCCTGGGCTAAACAGAAAGACCCTGCTTCAAAAACAAACAAAGATCTTCTGACTGGGTGTTGATACCCATGTAAGCTATGAGACTGGAGAAGTAAATGGTTTGATAGTGTGTTTCCAAACAGACCTCACCTTCCATATTCCTCCCCAAGTCATCCCTGCCCCACCTCCCATCCCAGGTACCTGTACTCATTCAGAACCATTGCAGTCAGTTGGTTTGTAATGGTTTGAATACAATTCACTCATATATTTGAATGCTTGGTGATTTGTTGATTATTGTACCTCTCAGTTCAACATTATTTTTAATTTTAGAAATATCTTATATGCATAGTGTATTGCCTACATGTATGTCTGTGTAGCATGTGCATGCCTGAGGGTGGAGTTACTGACAGTTGTGAGCTGCCATGGAAGTACTGGGATCTGAACCCAGATCCTCCAGAAGAACAGCCAGTGCTCTTAACCACTGAGCCATCACTCCAGCCCCTCAACATTGTTTTAATTTTTATTTATAGCGTGTCCATCTACAGACACATGCATGCCTTAGTGCACCCGAGGAGGTCAGAGGATGATCCCAATTTCCATCCTCACCCTCCATCTTGTTTAAACAGGGTCTTGCGGTGTTCACTCACAGATGTTCATGTCAACCCTAGGTGTCTGTGAGCAACCACAGGTCTCAGACCCCTGCCTTGCTGTAGACTACCTCAACCTGTAGATTCTGATGTTCTAAACTCAGGTCCTCCTGCTTGCACAGCAAGTGCTCTACTCACTGAGCCATCCCTCAAGGCCCTCAACCCAACATGCCCTCAGTTTGCCTACTATGCCAAGCGCTGGCGATAGAAGAGACTACGTGGGTGGACACAGTCCTCACTCTGGACTCTCAGTGTGATGGAGATGGATGGGTGTGCTCCTATAACTTGAGGACTGGAGGCAGGGAAGCCTCTTAGGAATGGGATAATCCTCCAGGGACACTTTAGCTTTCCCTCCTCAGAATAAACAATCTATCCCCCTTCTCAGTCAGGCGCCTATTTCCTGATGCTCCTGCACCAGCAAGTAACAAAACTCAAACACAGTCTAAGCCCCTCCCATCTACCTGCCTTTGTATCTATATGCGAAGCACGTCTTCCTCAGAGCCACCCAGCAGCCCAGATCCTGTCTGCTCCCAGCTCTCTGATGAATCCCATCTTAATGAGGAACTTGGTTCAGGCACCAGATCTAAAACATTAATATTCATGTTTAGTCTTTATAAGAACCTTTATTTCCATCTTTTGTTGGGAGGAGGGTGTCTTCAAATGGCCAGAAATTCCCAATTCCGGTTTATTCCAGCCAGGCCTCTATTTCAGAGTATTTTCTTTTTGGCCCCATTACTTCATCAGGGTTGGCAAGGAAACTTCGTTCTGTTCCTGTCCAAGTGTTAAATGGGTGCCCATACGTCTCTTTGCCACGTTGCTATCATTAATTTTATTGCAAATAGGATTTTTCTTTTTCTCCTTGCCGCATGCAAATGTGGTCCCCTTTCACTGTTTGCATAATAGCTGTAATTCTTTCGTTTGTACAAAAGGACATGCATTATTTTGGCAGATAGATAGAGCTTTGATGGAGAGATTATTACATTTCCAAAAGCAAGAGAATAAATCAGAATTTAGCCAGAGACGCTGACTGCACTCCCACTCCCAGAACACTGATCACGAGCCAAGTGCCTTTTTTTCCAAGACAGCAAACCTCACAGGACAGTGAGGCCTCACTGGCGCCTCTCCACTCTCTGCCCTTGGCCTTGCTCTGGGACCACATTGCCTAGGCTCACACTCTGCCACCAGGTAGCCAATGGGAGGTGCAGGTGCAAGCATGGAAGGAGGAAACAGAGGGGCTGAAATACATACTTCCTGGTTTCCTCCCTGCCTTGCCCAATGCAAGTAGTGGCTACACTTCTCCCAGGTCAAGTTCAGTCCCTTAGACCCTTCTATCACTCCAAATCCCACAGTGACTTCCTTCTAATTGCTCAGGCCAGGCACTGAGGGCATCACTGACCCTTGTCTAGCTGCAAAGCATGTCAACAGTCCCATTGTTCAACACTCTTGTTATCTCTTTCCTTCCAGGACACTGGGAGGAACACCACAATCCCAGCACTTTACAGATCTCACCAGGATTCCCCATCCTCCAACTGTGCCCCAATCCATAGCACTGATAAAACAATGAGGAAGTCCCAGACCAAGGGACACCTACCCATCCTGCAGAGATCTTACAAAGCCCACTAGGCAGAAGATGCCTGGCCTTCCCCCCTACGGTCAAGTCAATGCCAGATACCTGGAGGTTTTCTCAGACTGTCACCAGAGCATCTACTCACGGTCATGGTGTCCTGATTCCCCTTGAGAATCTACCTCTTGAATTCTCTTGGTACAGATGGACGGGGTAGGGATGCTCCTACTCTCAGCTTAAAGGGATGGCACACACACACACACACACACACACACACACACACACACACACACACACAAACAAAGACAGACAGACAGATGACAGACAGACAGAGAGAAGGCCTACTCTGAACGTTTCCCTCTTTCTAGGCTTTTAGAGATGGCATGGGACCCTAAGCCAGGCGATGAAAAGTGGTGGATAAATTCTGAGACCCTTGGCTGAGAACCCTGGGAACTAAAATAATTACTGAAGAGGCAGAGCAGAAAAAGAAGAAACCTAGGACGTGCACACACTGTAGGAGACCTAGGTGGAGCGGCACGTGTGTGGCTTTTGCAATCACACAAGAAAAGAAGCTCCAGGGCTTCTGCTGCTGTTCATTTTGCTCACGTTGAGGTTCCATCGGCAAACAAACCCTACCTCATATACTGAAACGGACTGTCACACACCAGGGAAGGGCAAGCAGATAAGAAAGAGGACTTAGTATCACCAGAGCATTGATTGTGTGCTCCAGAGCAGGACACAGGCAAATGTAGGTTAAGTTGTTTGATTCTCAAAATAACTTTGCTCGGCTTACGTTGAGGAACTCACTGAGCACTTCAGAATAAACGAACAGCGGGGTTAAGTCAAATCAAGGACAGTGGCTTTCAGTGCTGTGCAACTGCTCCGCTCTGGTGAGCTGCACATTTGCCATCCCTCCTTCCCCATTACCCACATGAGCGTCTTCGGGAGACTCGTTGCAGACCTGGACTACAACAGAAGGATGTAGAGAGACTAGCTTGTGTATCGTATGGATGCATCAGCTGTCAATTAAAAAGCCTATAGCCTATGGCTTAGGCAGGAAATAGGAGGTGGGACATCTGGGTAGCAGAGAGAATTCTGGGATACAGCCAGGTGGAGATTTGCTCAGGAAGATGTGAGGAGATTGATGCATGGTACCTGAGCACAGGTAACCAGCCACGTGGCAGAATATAGATTAAAATAAATGGGTTACCTTAAGTTATGATTCTAGTCAGAGAAGAGCCTATCTGACCAAGGTGTTTGTAAATATATGAGTGTGAGTCTTATTTCTGGGAGCATGACACTGGGAGGAAGAACCAGACCTTAACTTTGCAGTAGGTGTTTCCTAGAAACAGGCTAGAAAACATGTATGTAAGTAGGGAATGCTATCAAACAGGACTAGAGAGTATGCTGAGAGAACACACACTCCAGTGGGAGGTTCTGGGTGTATCTATCCTGACCTCCATCCCTGGAGAACTGAATCCAAGGTCTGAGCAAAGGTATCCATGGGAAAACAAAAGCCAGCAACAAACAGTGGAGCTCCAGTCTGCATATCTACAGAGTTCTCCTGACCTTCCAGGGCTCTGCCCTTGGCTCCCTTCTTGATTTTCTCTTGACTTTCCTCCTTGGCAATTAACAAGGCCAGAAAGCTGATAACTCCCAGCTTCCCACTTAGTCACAGAGCCGAGCAAAGTCCTAAAACTCCAGGGCTGACAGGAGAGAGCTGGTCAGCCTCCCAGCATTTCCAGATGGACTCATCAACTCTTCGGTGGAGTTCACCTTGAAGGCCCTAGAAATAGCAACCTGCTAGCCATGGCAGCCAGAACCAGAAGTCTGTGGCTAGGTCTCTAAAGTTCCAGCACATCTAGGCTACTGCTTTCCCCACAGCACTCTGATGTTGACCCTTATCCTGAAAGTGAGTCCTAGGAGACATGACCCTTTCTCTCCCTTCACTAGAACATCCAGGCCTCTCCTCCCCTCTCGCTATCTTTCCTGTGAACAAGAGACAAACCTTGCCTCATTTCTGCATTTCTCATTTCTCCCCACACTCGCTAAGCCTGGCAGACACACCAGCCCCACCCCAGTCAGTTTGTCTGTCGAGGCAAATACACAAAACTTGTGCGCGCTATTTTTAAAAGCAAGTTGAATAAGGCACCTTTAAAAACTGAGTCCCTAGGCTTTTTGGGTTTTATGAGCCCAAGGGGCCAAACAGGTTAGCTTAAATCATTTAAGTAGGCCACCTGAGTCACCAAGCCCTGGTCTAACAGAACAGTATTTATAGGAATCGCGTCACCCCGAAGTTCTCAGGTTGATGTCATTCTTCAGGATAGTTTTGAAACTCGGGAGTGAAGAAAGAAACTTCATTAGTGGAAAGTGCTGGCAGAAAATGGGAAAGTAAGTGACGTGGCGGTGGGAACGCCGCTGTGGCGGGAAAGGCAGGAATTTAATGTTCTTTCTTAGCTAGAATTTTGATTCAGAGCTATGGAAAATCTAAAGGTGCTATTTTGGCCACCAGAGGCTGGGGCAAACATGATTAAAGTTATTGGTCTGGAAGACTTAAATTGAGTCCGTTTCCTTCCTGTAGTCTGATATAACTTTGTTTGTATGGTAGAGAGTGATGTGGGTTCCATTGTCTGGACCACACATGACACTTGTAAAAGAACAAGGCTGTTTTGTTGTTCGGTTCGGGTTGTTTTCAGATGAACTTTCTGCCTGTATCAGAACTTCATGGTTCGACTGTTTGAATTACCAACCCTAACGGCATATAAAAGCGTAATTTAACCATAATGATAGCTGTGGCTAACATTTATTGGACACTTACTATGTGCCAGGCACAGCGTGTAGGCACTTTAGACATGTGGTATCATCAATCCTCCAGCCGTCCTACCGGTTTCCTTCATTACCACCATGTTAAAGATGAAAAGGGGCCTTGGAAGGTTGTGCAACTTGTCCTAAGTAGTAATCAAAGAGAGCCGGGATTCCAGGCCAGGACCGAGTGGTTCCCATGGATCCCAGAGTTTCTTGGCCACTGTGTGCGGCCGCTGGCTGTGTTCCGGTGGCAAATGGGGTTGTGCTCTGGCTGAACCCAGCTGAGCATTTGAAGCCCGGTGTCCCTAAGGTTGCTTGGCTGAGGGAGATGCCACACTCTTTGAGGAGCCCAGAAGGCCTCACCAAAAAGAACCTCTTAAGATTTGTTTTAATCAAATGATGCAGATGCTTACATGCTGTGCTGTCTCTCTGTAATAAATGGCAGCAGAATTATTTTTAATAAGAATACTACTTTGGGGGTTAGTTTAGTTGATGGTGAAAGCACTTGCCTATGTTGCCAAGACCCTGGGTTAGTCCCAGCTCTGTAAAAAAAAAAAAGAAAAAAAAAAAAAAAAAGACTACTTTAAGCAAGTAGCTAGTGTGAGTTAATTAGTGATGAATTATCAATGCAAAAAAACTTTACAAATGTCCAGTACCAGTGAGGCACAGACATGAACACCTTTACCTGTTCTTCACTCCGGACCCAGGGCACCAGCTGATAAAATGGAGGAAGGAAAACCAAAGGGTTGTCGTCTCCACTGGCAAGAACTAGAGAAGCGCGGGTTTGAAGCCACCGGTCTGACATGTTCTAGGTTGCAAGCACCTAGTGGCAGCTTCAGTCTCAGCTCCTACCATTTAACGAGAACACAGGGTGTGTTGCATACAATAGTGGATCAGAGCCAGACTTGCTGCTCCAAGCCAGGGGCAGAAATGGGTCTCTCCTTGCTACAGACAGACCTCTACCAGGATGCAGCAATCAGCAACTTCTGCAGATTCCAGGGATTCTTGGAGACTTTTACCCTAGGAGGCAAACTAAAGATACGAATACCTGTCCAAGAACCACGAATGGGCAGCCGCCTGCTTTCTGTTCCAAGACTAGTGCTAACCCCAGGATTGCCACAGAGCAAACCCGGGACTGTTCTAGAAATCATAGCAGATCCTCCAAAGTGCTAAGCAAACAGGGTGAGACCAGGATGTCAAGTGCACACGTGTACATACGTGAGCATATGCCACATGCTCAGACTGTATGTTCTAAACTGTAACCATACAAATGGAGAAGCCTCAGATTAGAGAGCACAGCCTAGAAAATCATCAAAGTCACTCACTAAAACATGAAAGACCCATTGATAAAATTAATGTGTAAATCACTCTACAGAGACTTTATCTAAAATGTTCGTAGGCATATGTTAAGGGATCGTGGCCATTGATTATGACTAGGAATTACAAATCACAGAGCAGGCGTAAGTGAACTGATATAGGGGGAGGGGCCTAGACTGAGGGATGGAGGGGGTCTTAAGAGAGCCGCTGACACGTGAGAGAGCTATACAGTAAGAAACTTTGACACACATCTGGTGATGTTCCAAAGGAAGAGTCTGTAGAGAATGATGGAGAGCGGATATCAGAAGAGATTAGAGCAGAGAATTTTCTTTTTGTTGTTGTTACTTAAACTGCAATGCCTGATAGCCTGTGAACTTGGGCACTGCACCATGTGATTACCAGCTTTGTAAGGTTATAAATATTTAAGTCTCTCAGGTAGCATGTCATTAAATTTTAAGAATTTTTTGTATTAGGGCTAATAATGGTGTACCTGGTTTGTATATCTACCTCTCTGTGTGTATGTGTATGGGGCTGTGTGTGTATGTGGGTATGTGTGTATACATTTATGGGTGTGTGTGTGTGTGTGTGTGTGTGTGTGTGTGTGTGTATGGGTGTATGTGTGTATAGGTATGCGTGTGTGTATATGAAGGTGGGTGGGTGGTTGTGCATGCACATGATGCGTGTCTGCCTGTGTGCTCGTGGTAAACCCATGGAGGTCAGAGGACAGCCTGTGGGAGTTGGTTCTCTCCTTCCACCATGTGGGACCCAGGAATTGAACTCAGGCTTGGCAATAGGCACCTTTACCCACTGAGTCATCTTGCCATCCCAGAGAATTTTTACAGATGCAGGAGATACAACCGGGAGGAACACTCTGCGGACAGACACAACACATCCCAGTCACAGTGCAGTCACTGGTAGGAAGAAGAAAATCCCAAAAGCCACTACAGGGAAAAGACAAAAACAGAGGAAGGCAGTAGGGTCACCATGAGCTTCTTGCTGGTAGCAACTGTGGGGAGAAGACAAACCAGGCCAGATGGCTCACCCCCACAATCCAAGAACTTGAGAGGCCGAGGCAGGAGAATTGCTACAAGTTCAAGACCAACCAGTATATGTTCAAGTATATGTGCATTCTCGACCAATCTTGGGTACAGAAACCCTAACTCAAAAAGAAAAAGGAAGGGGGAGGAGGAGGAGGAAAGAAAAGAAAGGAAGAAAGGAACAAAGAAATGAATGAATTATATCTAGGTTGGTTGCTGTTTAAGGATTGGGGGGAGGTCCCCTCCTTGGCTGTTTGAGGACTCAATCACTGCCATCACAAACGATACAGAAAGGACACTCACAGGGAAATTGACATCCACCCTTCCAAGGAACAAATGGCCACCCCTGCCCTTCACGTTACCTGAGTCAAAAACTCAGGAGGAGTAGATATGCTGCCACAGACCACACTAGGCAGCATCTTACGTTTTGATTCAGAACTGTTTGGTGGTGGCAAGATAATGGCCTTTTGGCACAATCTGTGGTTCCCTAGGGTACACAAAGGAAAATGAGCCTGAGCACAGACTCTGAGACATGGCAGATGTGCGAAGAACAAAGCTCAGGAAACAGGAGAGGAGGGAGCAGACGGACGGAGGGACACACAGTAGGGAGGACACACGGAACGAAGGGACCACTAAGGCCATCACTGGGCTGCCAGCAGGACTGGATTCTCTGTGATGTGTGCGGGCCTGTGGTGACTGTTTAAATTCTCAGGAGAGGACCAAGAAGTGTGAGAACTCTGAAGGTGAGCCACCAAGATGGCTCGTAGGGTAAGGGGCTGCCCCACAATGCAAGCCTGAGGACATCAGTCTACAGAACCCACAAACAAATGGAAGAGAAAAAATCCTCAAAGTTGTCCTCTGACTTCCACATGAACACATCACACAGAGAGCGCGAGAAAGAGAGAGACAGAGATACAGTATTTTTAGACGCATGAAGACAAGGTGAATCCTCTGCAGACGAAGCCACAGCGACTCAATTAGAAAAGGCTTTGCTTAATAGAAAAAGAGTGAAGCCACAGCAAAGGCAGAAACAGAGGAAACAACAAAACAGCAGTTAAAGTTAATCAAGTATGTTTGCGACTTTAATTAAACACCGACTGCATGACAAAATTCTATGCTTAGATGGACCGAAATGCTAAATAACAATGTATGTGTTTAAACGCATTTAATTTGAATTAGATGTGTTAAAACTGTAAGACAAGCACTAACAGGACAGATTAACAACTAACAGAGAATAATTTTTAAAACAGTATACTGATTTAATGAATAACCAAAAAAGGTGTGGTAGAAAACATAAGGAAAATGTCGAAAGAAAGGAAGGAAGGAAGCAAATAATAGTTTATCAGTCATCACAATAACTGTAATTGGACTAAACTCATCTATTGCAAAAGAGTGTCAGCATATTGGATTAAGTTCAAAAATCCATCTACTTGCTAAATATATAATATACTGGAAATCCAGACAGAAAGATTGAAAAGTTCCAACCAGAGTCCTGGGAGACGGTGAAGCACTTGTCACACAAGCCCCATAACCCAAGTGTGAGCCCAGAACCCACATAAAGAGCTAGGCAAGGCAGTGTGTATCTGTAGTCTCAGCTCTTCTATGGCAAGATGGGAGAATAGCAGAAAGTGGGGGCTCACGATACAGCTGGCCTGGAGTATACCAGGCAGCTGCAAAGACCGGAGATCTCAGCAATGTGGGCAGTAAGAACTGACTCCTGAAAGTTGTCCGCTGACCTCCACATGCATGCCATGCATGCCATGTGCACAAATACACACACACAGACACACAGACACACACAGAGAGAGAGAGAGACAGACAGAGAGAGAGACAGAAAGTATTTTTAAAACACAGAACAATGAACCAAATGAATACTAACCAAACAACATTTAGTGAAGTGATCCTAACTTCATACAAAAGCTAAGGAGACTCAGGAGACATGACATAACAATGATAGAGAGATATAAAAGCATGAATTTATATCTCCTTTGAAATGTGACTTTAGAATATAAAGAGCAAATACCCAAAATTATATAGAAAGCTGGAAAGTCTATAAGCAAAAGTTCAAAATGAATTCATTTCTATCAGAAACTGACAGGCAAAGCAGATACAAAAAAATCATTGTGGTTAGAGTAAATCTAAATTAAAACTGGGATGTGATATATTTTTGAGTCTTAAATGCAAACCCTTTATAAAATAAATCTTTATATTTAATATAAAATATTCTAAATTAAAATCCAACATAAACATTTATACATGCATGTGCAAGCACACAGGTAGGTAGACTGGCTAGTAGCTAGAAAGATATAAGAATATTTAATAAACAAGACCTACCTTTAATATCAGTAATGCATTCTGATACTATTTATTTTATTCCAGTTTTTAAAAATTATGAGTTACTCTGAACTAAATTGATTTTCAACACAATGATAGATTGTGACCTATGGTTTCCAAACATCTTACAAATATCTACCAGTGTACCACCCAACACTTAAAAGTTATACATTCTCAGGACTAGAGAGAGGACTGAGAGTTAATATTCCTTGCTGTCCTTTCAGAGAACTGGATTCCAGTTTCCAGCACCCACATGGTGTCTCACCATTGCCCGTAACTCCATCTCTAGGAAGATACATCATCTTTCCCTGGTTCCTTCTGATACCTGCACCCATGTGTGCATGCACAGACACAAACATATAGATGTAGATAAAATAAATTGCAAAATAATTCGTTAAAAGTTATGCCTTCTCTCCAGTCCTAAGTAAATATCAGTATAGTGACATTTACAGAAGCTTTCCCAGTAAAGCCAAGCCGGGTGCTTGCCACCAATGACCGAAGGCAACAAATGTCAGGTGATTGATTTTTGTCTTTAACCCTTCTCAGAGAACTTACAAACTTGCAGCAGTAAGGAGAGAGGTGACCAAGTTCTGAGCAGAACGCACACCAAGTGTCAATGGTTTTCCTCGACAGTGATCACAACCAAGTAGGACATGAGACAGATGACAAAACGGCTACAGCAACTAAAACATGAAGCAGAAGGGGTATACAGCCTCCGTGGAGAACATCACCAGACACCACACAAGGAGGAAAGGAAAATGAAGCAAATGGGGAGATGGGGCACACTCGGTAGATCCAGGGCTCCTCTCCGAGATGATTGTGGATACAACCCGAAACCCCAACAAGAAAACCAATCCTGAAATTCGTTTGAAGAAAGCAAAAAGAGGCAGGCAACTATGATTGTTGTGGAGAAAGAAGTCGAGGGGCTTGCACACCAAGAAACTGCTCGTCCTAATCGAGTCAGGCAGTGTGGAGTTTGTCAGATTCAGACGTGCGTTATCAGAGTAGGAGACTTGTGAAGACATCGGTATGAACTGTGACAAGAGGAGAGTGACCATGACATATTCAAACTCACGGTTCAATCCTTCACTCATGTCATCTACATACACCTTACACGAAGAGTTAATGTAAAATCCAAACTCCATGCCAGGCAGTGGTGGCACGTGCCTTAACTCCCAGCACTCAGGAGGCAGAGGCAGGAGGATCTCTGAGTTTGAGGCCAACCTGGTCTACAGAGTGAGTTCCAGGACAGCCAGAGCCACACAGAGAAACTCTGTCTCAAAAAACAAAGCAAATACAGAAGAAGAACAAATGCTTGCTAATAAGAAGTTGTCAGATGAGAATGTGGGCCACCTTAGTTGGATATTTTTACATTACATGCATCGTCTCAGTGCTCCATAAATTGTGTGATTAAAACAATAGTTTAGAAAACAATCAAAGATTAAAGAAAGGAATTTGAATTTATCTAGAACAGCAGCTCTGAACCTATGGGGTTGCAACCATGGAAAAACACATATTTCTGATGGTCTTAGGAATCCCCAACCATAAATTTATTTTCATTTCTAATTTGTAAGCATAATTTTGCTACAGAGCAGTGTCTCAATTCCTAAGACCATTGGAAATATGTGGTTTCTGATGTTTGCAACCCACAGGTTGAGAACCACTGATCTAGAGCAGACTGAAGATAAGCTCCCACGACCCAGAAGTTTTAGCCCTACTTTCTATAGCAGAGGAATGTTCATCTGTGCATGCAAGTGATAGTGTTGTCTGCATGGGGGGGGGATGTGCGTGAGCGCGCGTGTGTGGGAGCGTTGTGTGTGAACTACAAAACAGACAGAGGGACCGAAGCTGCCTTCTCCACATGGGTAAATCTTCAAGCAGGTCTCTGGCAGTAGGGATGCTAACCTGCAAAGTACCCTAACAGCGTGCTAAGCACACATGGTAATCACAGGAAATGTACACAGGACACTGACCATCTCTGTAGAAAGAGAAGAGCAAAATAGGACAAGGAAGCACGTCTCATTCAATTTTTAATATTTTGTGATAAGCAAAATTGGACCTAATAAGTAGAGGGTTGTGTGTGTGTACATGTTACTGTAACTGTGCGTGCTTGTCCCATGTGTGTACTATCTTCCTCAACTGCTCTGTATCTTATATGATACTTCTGTGAGAGATAGGGTCTCTCGATGAACCTGGATTCCATAAAGTAACCCCTGAGCTCTAAAGTCTCTCCCCACCAACACCAGAGCTGGGGTTACGAACTTGTCCAACCCTTACTTGGATGCTAGGGGTATTCTTGCTTGTATAACAGATGCTCTTCCCGCTGAGCCGTCTCTCCAGCCTCTTTATATTTTTTCAAACATGAAGACTCCATTAAGGAAATACATTTCAAAAGAGATGATAGAATTATTATAAAGATGTTTGCCCCTGTGGACCAGTGGGGATTATCTGAACCCCAGTGACAAGAATGAGGCGGCAACACTGTGAGTTTCCATGGTTACAGCATCTTTTGAAGGCAGAGAGTATTTGACAACAGATAATAACAGATACTTTATTCTGTTTAGAGTTTTCACAGTGCAAATTCAGAATTTATTTACCCAAAACCATGGTGAAAATTGCAAATAAACAGAGGGAGAGGGCAGAGTTAACGCCACCAGTAACGTGACAATGAAACATATTCAGTGGCATGTGGGTGACAGCAAACCTGAACCCAGCTCAAAACCCAGCAAGGGCTGGGGCAGATGGCCCAGTTTGTAACGCGCTTGGCTCATAAGCACAAAGACCTGAGTTCGGATCCCTGCCTTCAAACAGCATTTTATCACTTTACAAGGAGTGCAAGCAGCTGATCATAGCAAACTAACCCAAGTCCTCCCTCGGGTCCATCCCTCATAGTATTCCTGTCATTGATTTCATTTAGCATGTAAGTGTGATCACATATAAAGCATGTGTTTCTAAAGTATACGTACAACATATGCACAGTCTCGATACCATTGTTTGAGGCATGCGGTTGTGTATGAGGTCAGTTAAAACTAAAAGTGATTCTCTGAACTCAAGTCTCTCTCTCTCTCTCTCTCTCTCTCTCTCTCTCTCTCTCTCTCTCTCTCTCTCTCTCTCGGGTTTGGCTCATCAGAGAGTCTCTTTCCTTCACTTTTGAAGCATTTCGTGGGATTGCAGAATGTCTAGAGTTCTGACTTCTCCCCTCTCTCCACACGAAGTCCCTCGTGCTTTGGGGGATCATCCTTGTGTCTTTCTTCCTGCATGGGCTAGCATCTCTCCTCCAGCCTTTGTTTCCTGTCACCCTCTTGGCCTTTGCCTTACTTGTTGCCCCCTGAGCCATCCCTATCAGTGGCTCTACGGCTGGCATTAACTTGGGAAAGTCCGTTCCTTTTGCTTCAGTATCACCCTGTTGCCTTCTCAGTCTCATCTCCATTGGCTGGCTCCCTTATACGCCATTTTGGCAATGTCCATCAGTTCTTGGGTATTCTCACTTCAGGATTCTCACTTTTCCCCCTGGCTAGTCTCTCTGGAAGTTTCTAGTGCCATATCATCAAGTTCAGAGATTTTTTTTTTGTCTGCCATGTCCAGAATCCTAATAAGCCCTTCGTACCCTCCACTTGTTCTTCAGAATTTTCATCTCTAGCCTTCTCCGCACATCTTCCCTAGAACACGTCCCTCTGCTTACATCGTATGCCCTGCCATGTTGTCTACTTTCCCCTGAAAATTCATCTTGCATTACTCATAGTATTAAGACAACTCCAGGTCTGACGGCTCTAAAACTCACTCTGCATCTAACACTGGTTCTTATATCTCTCCATCTCTTCAGATTGTTTCAATACAAATTATTAGTAGCCGAAGCAGCAGCAGCCCTTTGCTCCTCTTCCTTCCCATCCTCTTCCTTCCCTTCCTCCCCTTCCCTCTCCTCTTCCTCCTCTTCTTCCCACCATGGTGCAAATAATCCCACAGCCTGAACCACTTTCCTACAGGCAAGTGCTTCACCAGGAAGCTGCATCCCAACCTCATCAGAAGGCAAACACAGTGAATGTGACAGGACTGGAGGCTTAATCAATGGTGGTGAGGACTGGGGGCTTAATCAATGGTAGTGAATCAGCAGAGGAAGAAGCATCTACAACCTCGTGACTGGGCTTGGTCTCTGGGTGCACCTGAGCCCCTGAGCTGTGAGTTTTGAGAGCATTCATTTCATTTGAGAGTCACCTCATTGGATGGGCAGGACAGCTGGTAGGGGCTGGGCTTGGAATCTCTCCCTCCACCTCAGATTTCTGATAAAACAGCTCCTCCTGAAGGCAGGTCTCCCATGCTAAGAATGCTCTGGTCCTTTTCAGAATGATTACTTTCCCCTCAGGAGTGTTTCTTCCCCCCTCCCCACCCGCTGTGGTACCTGGAGATAAAACTCAGGAGGAAAAAAATCACAGGGTTCACTTAAGCTGCATCTCCTTAAATCTCTACCACCAGGTTTGTGCTCACAGGGCCTCAACGACATGACTTTCTACTCTTGGGGGCCACGCTTTGGCCTGTGACCTTAAATCTAAGAAGTTTGGGGTTGGTTTCTTCTTCTTCTTCTTCTTCTTCTTCTTCTTCTTCTTCTTCTTCTTCTTCTTCTTCTTCTTCTTCTTCTTCTTCTTCTTCTTCTTCCTACTCCCCTCTCCCTCTCCCTCTCCCTCTCCCTCCCTCTCCCTCCTTCTCCTCCTCCTCTCTTCCTCCTCCTCCTCCTCCTCCTCCTCCTCCTCCTCCTCCTCCTCCCCTCCTCCTCCTCCTCTCTGTTCAGTTCTAAATGGCAACTTTTTTTGTGTTCCTTACATACTGGACCAAACCCTGGAGATCCCCTGCTATGCTATTTTAATTAAAATGAAGTCTGATGCCCTTATGCAGGCATCAGGCAGCCCTTAAAGGGGCCTTCAATACTCTCTTAACATTTTCAGATATAATAAACCCTTTGGGAGTAATTGGCCCAGTTCCTAAGGCCTCCTCCTTCCCTTCCTCTTGGAACTTTCCTTTATCCAGCCAGGGCCGCTGCTGGGAGCCATGTCTGTATCATGTGACTCTTACTGGACCAGGGTGATTGCGCGTCCTGGTGACAACTCAAACCTCTCTGAGGGATGCTGCACAGCCCTGAGTCTGGTATCCTGGTATCCTGTTCTCTCTCTTTCATGACGGGAAGAGATGCAGAAGTTCATCTCCAGTGGAAAAGATTGAGACCGAGGGGACCAGAGAGAGACTCAAAAAAAAAAAAAAACTTTTGACTTTTACCTCACCCTGGGGAATCCCAGGAGACACCTGTACTCTTAACAATAAAATCCCCCTTTCCTGGTTAGAGTTACTCAGTTGGACTCCATTACTAACAACCGAAACTGACCTACACATTTCTCAACCCCTGAAGCAAAGAGCAGATGGCCCTGACTCAACGGAGCCAACAGCTGCGTGCACAGTGTGTGCAGCTGCGTGCATGGCTCTCCTCAAACACCCGTCTCTCCGTGAGAAGACACAATGGACAGTCATAATGGAGGGAAACTCCCTGATGTCTCAGCTTCACAGTGCAGATCGACACCGTTCTCTGCGAGCCCAATGGGCTTCTGTCCTTCCCTGCTACACAGCAACGATGGCTTACCAAGCTTCTCCACGAAACCAGTGGAAGGAGTTGGACACACTTCATTTCTCAGATTTAAAAATGGCGAATAGTATTGTGTGTGGTGTGAAGATTCGCACAGGGGAGTCTATTTTCCCAGGACACATACGAGAAGAAGAATGTTCAACTTCGCATCCTACTGAAATATAAATGTAGAATATGAGACTGTCCACATGACTATTTGGCAATTTCCCTACATTTAAAATTAAGGTTTGACACTTGTAACAAATTCTAAATTTTTTTAAAAAGTTATCAAAGGAAAAGATGAATTAGTAAAAGTGGCATGTTTTCCAGAGTCCGTTTCAGGAAAAATGAGTGACCTTTCTAACCTAAGCTTGGGGTTGGGGGGGAGGGATTCAGGAACCATGTCCTGGTGTGGCCTCTTTAAAGGACTTTAGGTATCAGTGTGAAACAGCTGGGACATATTTATGCAACACTAAAGGAAGAATCAATAAGCTAAGTGGAGAAAGCCTTCAAAGCACGAAGCTACAGTAAGAGCAACCGGCCATGTTTGCAGCAATCCTCTGGCTCTGTGGTTCTCAACCTGTGGGTCACGACCCTTTGGGGGTTTGAGCAGCCTTTTCACGGGGGCAGGGAGTCACCTAGGACCATCAAAACCCACAGATATTTACAATTCATAACAGTAGCAAAATTAGTTATGAAGTAACAACAAAAATAATTTTATGGTTGGGAATCACCACGACGTGAACTGTTGTATAACAGGGTTGTGACGTTAGGGAGACTGAGAACCAGTGTGCTAGAACAGTCTAGAGAAATAGGTAAAGAGACCCGTCCTGGGATCAATGACAAAGAAGCATGGAGGTGGCCCAGTACCATGCTCCCCTTTTCTTATTAAGTTTTTTTTAATTAGTTGAGAAGCCGAGACACTTTAGGGAAAGCATCAAGTGAGAGGCAAGAGAGAGTTGAACAGAAGTCTGTCCCGTCTGTGGGCCGAACTTGTTCTGAGCCAGAGGGATGCTTGCCGAGGGGGTTGGGTAGGCTGGTGACAAGCACCACAACCTTAAATCAGAACCCTGTAGGGCTTCTGGGAGTGAAGCTGAACCAGTGATTAATGGCATTTCCTAACGCCTATGGTAACACTCCAATCAGTGGGAACCCTGGTGGATTAAGTGACCATCTTACCGAGCTTAATGACTGACTGGAGTGAAGGCTAACCCAAGAATGGGAATGACAGAAGCCAGGGCCTCCAATTCTCCTACAGTTTTCAGAGAAGATATCCCCAGCACTGGATAAAAAGTTGATAGGCATACAAACAGACAGCAATTATCAACAAAGTCAATAAACTATAAAAATAGCCACAAGCCTAGACCTTACAAAGGGTGCACACCTGCAACATCTCAAGGACTCCAGTAAATCAAAAAGACAGACCATGTTACGGAACAACGGGCACTTCACAAAGGACAGGGAAAAAAAAAAAAAAACCTTGTGAACCCAGCGACATCATCTAAGGCAGACTGAGCAGCACAGCGCCATGGTGCCAAACACCTGTGATCCCAACACGCAGGAGGCTGGCACAGGGACATCAGAAGTTCAAGGTCAGCCTTGGCTATGATGAGACCTCATCTAAAAACAAGCAAAAAACCATAGACAAGAAGAGAAGAAGAGGAGGAGGAGGAGGAGGGGGGGAGGGGAGGAGGAGGAGGAAAAGGAGGAAGAGGAGGGAGGGGAGGGGAGGGAGGGGGAGGGAGGGGGAGGGGAGAGGGAGGGGGGGAGGGAAGGTAGGAAGGAAGGTCAGAAAACCAATTCTGTTCTAGAAAATGGATTTTTCAGTATCCAGCAAAATTGAACACACACATGTGCCAGGGTCTAATCATCTCATTTTCGGGCATGCAGCCAACAGGTACGTGCACATATGTGCACCAAGAGATATAACCGAGAAATCTGTAGAATACGGGCTGGAGAGATGGCTCTGTAATGAAGCACATACATGTTGGCTCACAACCATTTACAACTCCATTCCAAGGGATCTGATGTCCTCAACGAGCCTCTAAGATTAACACACACACACACACACACACACACACACACACACACACACACACACACACAGGTGAATCAAGCACACACATAAAATAAATAAATCTTTGAAAGGGTTTTAACCGAAAACACTAAATCCTCAGAATAATTGCTTGTCATTTCCTCCAACTGTGCCAAAAGCAAATGCCCGCTAAGAGTAGTATGGGTTGTGGCAAAAATTAAAATGCGGAAGAACCAGTTCTAGTTCCGGCTCCAACGGACCATTGGAACTAGCACTAATTTATCTCAGATTAGTATCTCTCCCCGCAGCTCTCTGCTAGCCTCGAACTCTCTGGTTCCAGCTACCCGGTAAAATCGTGGTTCTAGAAGTTCAGTAGCGGCTGGCCTATCACAGCTCCCTGCCACAGACTCTACCCACTCTCCCAGCAACCGCCCCCTGGCAGTTAAAGTATAAACTCCCAACTACCCGGTAAAACCAAGACTCAACAAACTGTAACCCAACAATCAGATTTATATGTCAAATTCTCAATCCACAATACATCCACACAATAAACTTATGAACAATTGATAAGGATATATACCACCCACCTAGACAAGATAAATTTGCCTTCAGAAATCCCAGCTACCTTGGCAATTCAAGACCACCTGGATCTGGGTCATCTTTCCCTGTCTCCATTTTGATTCTTCCTTTCTTCTCCTTCTCTCCCACCTTACAAAAGCTTTGTTCTTGCCTTATTTTTTTTTTACTGTCCAATCATGGCCTTGACCTAACTTGTCTGCCTTCACCTGCATAATAACATCAACCTACAAGTATAAATAAATTTGGCAAATTCAGAAGATATCAAACTATGTATGATAGCATAGAGAGCTTATAGACACAGCCCTTAGAACAATGACCCTACCTTCAAGATGCCATCCCCTCTCTTTGAGAACATCTCACAGACATTCTCCCTGGTACACCAACATCCTGGGCATGTCTTAATCTAATCAATTAGACAGTCAAAATCAACCTGCTCTCTCTTGCTCCAGAAGCACTCTGAATGAGTGGCCTCCTGTCTCTCCCATTACACTTCACAAGCCTAAAACAAGGCTTGATTCCCCATGACCCATCTGAACTCATTGGCCCATGCTGGGTTTGACTACAAGAGTTCCCTAAGGCCTGTAGCAGTCAGTTCCCTGGTTGGTGGTATTGGGAAGGATGGAAAATTTAAGAAATGGCACCTACTAAGGGCGCTTTGAGTGACTAGGGTGCTTTTTCAAGACAGGTGTTAGACTCCAATCTCTTCCTGTCCACTCAATCCCTCTCTCTCTCCCTCCCACTCCTGCCTTGAAGTGCTGTTTTGCCATGGGCCCCAAACCACAGAGCCCATCACTGTCTAAAGTCTCCCAAACTGTGTGAGCCCAGCTGAGTCCTGGCTCTTAATACGTCCAGTATCTCAGGTCTTAGGTACAATGACATGACAAGGCCTGGCACAGTCCACACTCCTGAAAAAGATTTTCACTTGTGAGTTAGGAGAGATTATTATATAACCCACTCCTCATCTCCCAAAGAAATAAAAAGTTCCCTATGCTCCCCTGAATCCATCTTGCTTGGATCCCATCCCTTGGTTTGCTAACATGACCAATGGCCTCAGGTAGGTCACCTGACCCCTCTGAGGTTAAAAACTGAGATTAGAACCTGCCATTCACTCATGTTTTAAGGACCAGCGGTAACATGTTAAACACCAAGCACGAAGATTTGCACTTTGCCTAATAATTGCGTTTTTAACAAAAAATCAAAAGCAGGAACCAAAAGTATGGCTTGGTGGCAACTGCATCATGCTATGGGTAAACCATCCCGGAGCAGAAGCATGGGGACTGGAGGGCAGAGAGGAGATGGCGCACCATGTGTTCAGCCTTCCAATCACCACTGGACTCTCTGAACATCAACCCAGGAAGCTGACAGCTTTCATCCCCCCAGCATGGGAATTACAGCCTGTCCAGCCAGGACCACCCAGCCATGCCAAGCACTATGCCAGGAGCTGAAGGGACCGTGATAGGCCATGCCAGGCCAGCCTGTGCTCAGGACTTAACCAGACAGGGTTCTGATCTTCAGGGGTCCTGTCCACAGCAACTCTGTGTGTCCACTGTTTCCTTTGACTTCTCTGGGCATCCCTGAGCACTCGCCCTCAGTGTGGTCATCAGCATGTCCAGAGTTAACAACACCTTGAAGATCTCTGAATACCACAGCTGTGAGCTTCTATGCTGGCTGCAGACCCAGACAGGTTTGATCTGCTTTCCACTTCTCCTACTGTCTAACTCCTCCTAGGACTGACTCCTGTGCCCTGGGATCTGAAGTGGATGGGAGGGGAAGAAAGCATTCCTACTCATTGCCGCTGTTCCTATTGGCTTCGGTTTCTTTGTGTCTGACCTTTCATTTTGTACTTTTCATTTCTTTGGGGAGGGTCACCTACCTGCCACTGTGTGACACTCTAAGTCAAGGTTCCAAATATGTGCTCCAGCAGGCCTGCTCAGACAGGATCCACTGTGACCCCAGCCCAGGCTTCTTTTTTTTTTTTTTTTCTCGGAGCTGGGGATCGAACCCAGGGCCTTGCGCTTGCTAGGCAAGTGCTCTACCATTGAGCTAAATCCCCAACCCCCCAGCCCAGGCTTCTTGCACTTGACCCAAAGCTGGTCCACTGAGAGCAGGTCAACAGCCTGTACCCCGATCGCTTGGGACACAAGGTACCAAGGCACCTCCTTTATCTCCACCTCCAGTAGCAGTGATCAGCCTGCCCCATCCCTTCAGAACCTATTCTGCTGTCCCTGCCCCCTAAATTCAAGGCATATGTACTTCTCACATGTCTCTTTCTTAAGGAAAATGACAGACCATACCCACAGCAGAGTTCGAAGGCGGAGAAATAGTGGGAGCACCCTGCCCAACAGGCAAGCGATTAGGAGACTCACTGTTGTTGAATTTGAAAGTCATCACTATTGGTGTACCGTGGCCATGCTCAGCAATGTCTGCATTGATAAAGTCTGCTCCTTTTTTTTTTTTAAGATTTATTCATTTATTATATATAAGTACACTGTACCTGTCTTCAGATACACCAGAAGAGGGCATCAGATCTCTTTACAGATGGTTGTGAGCCACCATGTGGTTGCTGGGAATTGAACTCAGGACCTCTGGAAGAGCAGTCAATGCTCTTAACCACTGAGCCATCTCTCCAGCCCTAAAGTCTGCTCCTTAAGCCCTTCTTTTCCCCATGCAAGGCGAGATCCTCAGAGAATACCTCCAGCCTGCTCTGATCATGTCTTCCACTACTAGTCACACACTGTGGCCTTCTGGTCCTCGGAGGGGGTCTGACTGTGAAGAACTGTGGCTCCAGTTTGTCAATATCTCCTGTGATGCCTGCGGCCTCTCTTGTCCACCATTCCATACACCAGGTCATTGCCCTTCCAGATGGAGTGGCACTCACCTTCCCACACGGTCTCCTCCCCAGAGAAGATATCTGTAGGCAGGAATCCTGGGAAGATTCTGAGTTAAGGAACTGGCACCCAGTGGGTACCAGACACATCTTGATCCCTTCCCCACTGTGCCTGGACCTGTGAGGATGTTGAAGAGCAGTGTCTTCCTAGCCTTTTCTCAGGAGCTCTCCCAGCTCCCCAGCAGTCCTACCTATGACAAGTCATTTCTTCCCCATCTATGTAAAAGGAAAGACCAGTTCTGTGAGAATATGCTGTTACATCAGCATCCACGTGTCACTAGGAACCTGTAGTGACAATTTTGGAGTTTGGGATTCTTTAAAAGGGAACACAAAAATATTATAAGAATATGTTTTCATTTTAATCTGAGGTGTGGGGATATGGGGCTGCTTCACAGCAGCTGATTGTGATTTGCCTCGTGCTCTAGCAGGGATGGGATTCTGTCAGCTGCAGATAGTTTCTGTGACTGTGAGACATTTGGAATTCTGGGAACTTTTTAGAGGGTATATAATGCTAAGGCCCTGAGAGAGCGGGTGTGGGGTGGTGGATGGTTGGTTGTTATTGTTGGAAGAAATTTGACATCCTGAGAGCAAAGATCAAACTTTTCTCCAAGGAACTTGACCCCTAATGAGCAGGAAGTAGTCTAATGATAACATCACACCGTTCTGACACCTGACTTTATTCATTTATTAATTTTTTTCCTCTCTATCCTTTTTTCTTTCTTATCTGGTGTTAGGGGGTTGAAAGGCTGGAAGAAAATGGGTGGAGAAGGGTGGAAGAAAGAGGAACACACAAAGTAGCCGAAGACAGACTATAGCAACCTCCACATGGGAGCAACCATGACAAGTGTTTGGGGAGGGCACTCTCCCCTCCATGCCTCTGTGCCCCCAATGCCCCTTTCTTAATAGCAACCACGCTTTCACCTCCTATTGGATTCCACGGGGCACAAGGAAGGCCATAAGAAGCAAACACACACTAGAAACAAACCCCAGGCCCCACCTCTGAAGAGAGAAAACCTGTTCTCAGTGACCGAGAGTCCATCAAAACAGAAATAAACCACAACCCCAGTGTACAGTGCTATAAATGTCTTCTGCCTGCTTACAAGCTCACCCACACCTCTGAAGAACCCGGAGAGTTGTCAAGTTCCCTTCCACTCTTGCTCACACAAGAACTGAGGACCTGGGAGCTGCAGGGTACGTTGAGTGAACTGAGCCTCCCCACCCCACCGCCTTGGGCATTGACTCTCCTTGGCACCATGTGGATGGATGCATCTTCACAGGGCCTGCGGGTTTCCAGCACACAGCACAGATCGTCCACCATGCCTGTGCTTCCTGCAGTCTGACACTCCATGTGCAGAGGTCTTCGGAGTCCTGCCCGGTTCATCCTGGCAGTCCTTTGATCTCACACTCCCGTTCCTGTTGATCTTACATCCCACACTTCACAGACGAAGAAGACTAATTAGAAGAATTGGAAAATATGGCAAAGAACTGACCACAGATACAGTATATATAACACTGCACCAAAAGAACAGAAGGGGATGTATAGGAGGAGAGACCCTCTCAGAAGTCAACCAGCCTGCTGAAGAGCTGATAGATGATAATCAACAGATCGGGTTCCCATCAATTGCCCGTTTTTATGATAGAAATGTGGCCACAATAGCTTTTAAAAACATTTTTAAGGGATTGGGGATTTAGCTCAGTGGTAGAGCGCTTGCCTAGCAAGCTCAAGGCCCTGGGTTTGGTCCTCAGCTCCAGAAAAAAAAATATTTTTAAAATATTTACTTACTTTTTTCTATTTGTGTGTTCATGTGAGGGTTTGCAAATGTGGATGCAGGAGCCCACAGAGATCAGTAGAGAGTGCCAGATGCCCTGAAGCTGGAGTTAGAGGTGGTTGTGAGCTATTTGGCACAGGGGCTGGATATCGAACCTGGGTTCACTATAAAAATAGTATACACTCTTAGCCACTGAGCCATCTCTCCTGCCCCACAGGAGCTTTGTAAAGTATTTTAAATTTTGTAATTATTCGTATGTATGTATGATGTATGATGTATGATGTATTATGTATGTATGTGCACATGAGTGCAGGTCTCATGGAGACCAACAGAGGGCGCTGGATCCCCTGAGTTAGAATTACAGGTGACTGAGCTGTTCAATGTGAGTGCTGGGACCTGAACTCAGGCCCTCTGGAAGAGCAATATGTGTTCTTATCTGCTGGGCCATCTCCCAGCCCCTACCTTGGCTTTAGAACTCTCCTGATATCATCATATATAGAATTGGAAGCAGGTCTGAGTCATCTGCCGTCCCACCACTGGATGCAAACTAGTGCTATCTAATTCTTCATTCTTTCTTCCTTGTATGCCAAGTACCTGCTGTTCAAACCTCAGCCTCCTCACTAGCCCGTGCTTCCTCTAAAAGACACCAGGTATGGCAGCCCATGCCCTTAGTCCCAGCACTCAGAAGGCAGAGACAAGTGGATCTCTGTGAGTTCAAGGCCAGCTTGATCTACAGAGTGAGTTTCAAGACAGCCAGAGCCACATGGCAAATGAGACACTTGTCTAAAAGTAAAATCAAAGTAACTTCTTATTCATTGCATCACAAGACTGAGTTTGTGTGAATGCTTGACCGTTGACATTTACTCTTCTTCCTGACAGAATGCATTCTTTACATTTCACAAGTTCGGGATTTTCTAATGTATACAACAGTCACCCTAGCTACTGACCTGCCTGCTGAAGGTATTGACACCGGAAGTGAACCTTGTCAGGATCTCATTGACAAGTAGCCAGAGCAACTATACGAGGGGGCAAGATGAAGCCAACATTTCTCCCCTTTGGGAGACCTGGCTAATTTCTACCTTAAAACCCTGGTCCTATTGTAAGCATCCATGGCCATGGGCAGACTGTTGAACCTTGGCCTTATTCTGATGAGCCCGTGGCTTCTTAGGATTCTTCCCATTTTGAGCACCAGTCTGTTTCTCCAGAACTCTAAGTCCATTCACACATGTGTGTCTTTGCTCCCCCTCTTTCCATATGCTCTTTGATTGACACGATGGTTGTACATATTTATAGGCACAATGGCTGTTCAGTTACAGGCACACTTTGTATGGTGATTATATCTAGGTAATTAGAATATCCATCACTCTGAACATCACTTCCTTGTTAGAGGACATGCAGAATCCTCTCTTTTAGTTATTTTGAGACATGAAACACATCTCCATGTATCTTAGGGTTTCCAATGCTGTGCTATAACACCACGACCAAAAGCAAGTTGGGAAGGAAAGGATTTATTCAGCTTATACTTCCACAGCCCTGCTCATCACCAAATGAAGTCAGGGCAGAAACTCAAACAGGGCAGGATCTTGGAGGCAGGAGCTGATGCAGAGGCCATGGAGAGGCGCTGCTCACTGGCTGGCTCCCCATGGTTTGTTCAGTCTGCTTTCTTAGAGAACCCAGGACCTCTCCAATCCAGGAATGGCACCACCAAGATGGTCCCTCCCCCAATGATCACTAATTGAGAAAACGCCTTGCAGCTGGATCTTACGGAGACATTTTTCTCAATTAAGTTCCCTCCGTTCAAAGCAAAGTCTAGTTTCTGTGTCAGTTTTATGTAAGACTCACCAGCACGACTGACACCTGGTCACTTGACACACAAGCACATCACTTCCTCTTTCATTCATCCCCAAGCTCTCACATTAAAAACATAAATAACATTAAAAGTCCCACCGTTTTCATAAATTCAAACACATTAAAACACCAGTCTCTTTAAAGTAGCCAATCTTCAAAAATTTCTTTTAAAAGTTCAAAGTCTTTCAGCTGTAGGATCCAGTAAAAATAAGTTTTAAATTAAATACCTTCTTCAAGAGGGAAGAACCAGGGCACAGTCACAATCTGCACCAAGTAAAACCAAACTCCAATAGTATAAATGACTTGGTGGCCGATCATCTGGGATTCACTCACTCACGATCTTCTTCATCCTCCAAGGAGCTTAGGTCATTTCTCCACCTTTGCCCTCCACAGCACACACAGTTTATCTTCTAGGCTCCATATGACTCCACTCCATCATTGCTGCTGGTCTTGGTGGTCATCCCATGGTACTGGCATCTCCAAATATGGAGTCTTGTGTTGCAACTGGGCTGCACTTTCACCGATAGTCTCTCATAGCCTCTATTCATGGTGCCAAGCTTCAGCCTCTATGCATGATCCTTTGAGTGCTGGGCCTTCGGCTGACACTAAGACTGCACCTTCAACAGTGGCCTCTCTCAGTGCCAAGCCACAGCCACTCTCCATAATCTCTTCCTGCTTTCCAACCCAGTACCACCTGGGTGACTTTTACGCTATCAAGTTCGGCTGCCAACACAAGGTACAATCTCAGCTGCTTCTGGAACACAACTTGTGCATGCTGATCCTAAAAAATACTTCCCAGAAGTATCTTATGCTGTTCTCTTCTCAATCACCACTAATTTCTTAGCTCCAGATAACCAACATCAACTGTCCCAGTCATGCGAAGATTTCACTTCAATGTTGCCATCTCTTATTAATTACAGCTGACTCCTCAGCCCCCAGTGGTCAGGATGACAGAATCTCAATTCAAAATAGCAAACGGCCTTGATAGTGTGTTTAAATTTCCCTCTGGAACTTCACAAGCCAGGCATCCATCCTTTGCACTGCTCAATATTCTTATTACACAAGCTCCCACAGAACACGACACCGAGTTCTCAACATTCATGGTTTTTCTAGCCCAAAGTTCCAAAGTCCTTTCACAATCCTCCCAAAGACATGGTCATGTCTGTCATAGCAACACCCCACTCCTGGCACCAACTTGTCTCAGTTGGGATTTCTGTTACTCTAGGGAGGAAAGAGTTTGTACATTATTGAAGGAAGTCAGGATAGGAATTCAAACAGGGCAAGATCCTGGAGGCAAAGGCCATGGAAGGGTGCTGCTTACTGGCTTGCTCCCCATGCCTTGCTCAGCCTGCCTTCTTATAGAACCCAGGACCAGGGATGGAACTACCCACAGTGGGCTGGGCCCTCCCCCATCCATATCTAATTAAGTAAATGCCTTACAGTTGGATCTTATGGACACATTTTCTCAATTAAAGTTCCCTCCTTTCAGATAACTCTAGCTTGTGTGTCAACTTGACAAGACTAGCCAGCACAAGGGAAAGGGGGGAAGGAGACAGACAGAGGATACAGAGAGGCAGGTTTTACTCTTTCCAGCTTACAAAACTGGAAACTAAGCACACTTGTTTCATGGTCATCTGACACTGCCTGTGATCCCAACACTTGGGAAGCTGAGGCAGGAGGATCATGGATTGAGGGTCAACATGGGTTACATATAGAGGCCCTGTCTCAAAACAATAAAACTGATCTGCTACTAAGAGTACCTGAAGGGCGATCCTGCATCAGCCACACCATGCCCAGAACCCAGTGTTTCACAGCATCCCCCACCCCCATCCTCGGCCTCTGACATCCTTTCCCCCTCCCTTCTGGTCAGTCCTTTCCCAGGTAAGGCTGTTCCTTTATATAGTAGTATGTGGAGGTGTCTGAGTCTAGGAAATGCACAGATGGCCAAGACATGCAGGATAAACATTAGGTTCATCACATATATAGTGCCCAAGTATGCCATGAAACTATAAGCAGGCATTTTGCAGAGGGACAACTTCTAATTAGTAGATCCATATGGTATTTCAAGGTGCTGGGATAATGACCACAGGACAAACAGCATTAAATTTGGGAATTGACTCCAGTCTACAAGTTCCTCCTTCTGGACATTTTAGTTGCTTAAATTTCACACACAAAAGAAGATGGTGATTACAGTTGACACTGACTCATCAACCTGTGACTTTCTGCCTCCCAACATGGGGTCAGACCCACCCAACCAGAACACGTGCTGTCCCTGCACCAAGGGACAATCAAGACCAAACCACCATATAATCACTCAGAACCAAGGAATAACTGCCAAATTTTAAATAAAGTCACACTGGGTGTGGTAAGGCCTGTATGGACAGCACTTGAGAGGCTACAGCAGAAGGATGGTGAGTCTAAGCCCAGCCTGGGCTACATAGATAGTAAGAGCCTATCTCAAACCAACAACAAAAATGAAGCCACGTGTACCAACCATTCCAAAACTAATGAACACTAACTAAAGGTAGGTTACAGAGAAATGGTTTCCAGGCATTGCCCAGCACTAAATCCCTCCCACTTGAATTCAGCCCAGACTCCTGGCTCTATTCATCTAGATGACCCCTCAGGAATTCAACCCAGGTCCTGGCTCTGGATCCCAGTTGTTTCCTGCTACATCAGGCTTGAGCACCTGGCTGCTTCAGCTTCCCATTCATGTGAGCAAGAGATTCTCACTGGCCAGGAAACCTACAGAGCCCGATGGCTGACAACCTAATTCCCCTGAGCCTGCGGATGTCCAGACACAAAGCGGGGATAGAAACAGGCACCTGGGGCCACTTTTGCTGAAAGCATTGATTCCTCACTTGGGCCTAAAGGTCCTGAGAGCCAGAGGAAGCCAGACCTTGCTGCCTCTGCTGTGTCTTCTTTACATTTGCTGACGGCACAGAGATAAGTCATGACCCCAAACCTGTAGTGAACCCTGGTGCAGGACACCTCAATGAAGGCTGGTTAGCCATCGGGCAGGGCTGTAGCAGAAATGATCATCTTCTAGAAACCAGAGCACTTCCTTGAAGTAATATCCAATAAAGGCTTCGAAGTCCCTTGCAAACCCAAAATGGAGGACAGGGGATGATCATTCATACCACGCCTTGGCCCTCTCAGTCCTACATTTCTCGTGCTCACTGCCCCAACCCTTCCTCCATTTAAACCTACAGTGCACGTCAGTAACCCTCACAAAGACAGACGTGGGCTGCTGTTCTTCTTGCCAATGTGACCACATTGAATGAATCTCTCTCTATGCTTTCTTTTTTAAGATTGAGGGGGTAATATTGATCATCCTCTAAGAGAAACAACCAGGACAAACTGTAATGGGGGAGTCAGGGAAGCATGGCGCTCACTGCTGCAGAAGCAACCCCAGCTGCACAAAACTGAGCTGTCACAGCAACAGAGAGTCAGAGCTTTGGAAGCCAAGGCTAACGCAAGGTTGGAGGTCTTTGTGGGTCCCTGGGGTGGGGGTGGGGTTGTGTGCTGTGGAGCTGCTTCAGGTAAAGGGGAGCCAGAGCTACCTGCTGGAAGGCACACTTGAGTCACGCCAACTCCCTGAGAAGCACACGCATCTCTTTAGAGAGTGGTGTCCTGAGCAGCTGCCTGCAGGCCGGAGAGCTGCAGCTCACTTTTGTCAAATGTTTAGGGAAATTAGAAGAAAGAGGATGAGGACCAAGAAAAGAAAGAGCGGGGATGGCAAGCGGCCTGCAAACCACGGGATATTGATTCTACCGCCCTTCCCAGACACCTCACCAGCCTCCGTCCGCACACGCCCCTTGGCACACTGAGTAGCACATGCTCGCAGACAGGCAAAGCACAAAGAGTGGGTGGACTGAGAGAAAAGGCAGCAGATGCCACAGACAACAGAACAAGACCTGTGAGGTGTTATGGTTGGGAGTATCAGTAACTCTAAGGTAACTAACTGTGCTTAAGGGTTCTTCAATAAAAGACAGGGCTTGCAAAATATATGTTGTGGAAGAAGACTGTGGAATAAATGAGAAGATATAAAAATAGCTAAACAGGCTTCTTGAGAGCTAAATAACTGATGGCTGCATCCCAGTGAGTGAGCATTAGGATGGGAGACGACGAAGGGAGAATTGGTGAGAGATGGGGAGGCCACGAGGAAGATGGAAACACCAGGAGGCGAAGAATGCAAATGCCAATGTTTCCTACTCCAGGATAAAGGAGGGGTCAGATTTTTAAAAAGCATCTGTGAAGGAAATCGTAGGTTTCCAGAATAGATAAACCCTATACTACATATTCAAGAAGTCAAAAAAAAAAAAGAAAAAGAAAAGAAAGAAAAGTCAAAATAACTACACATTAGATGCATAAGGAAACTGACAATCACACTAAAATCTTAACCACCAGACAAAGGGGGCTTCCTGCCTACATGACCCTCAGACAGACAGACAGACATACAGACAGACAGCCTCTAACAGCACTGGGAGACCAGAAAACCATACATCCTTGGCACTCCGGGCCTGGAGAGAAGGCTCAGTGGTTAAGATCACAGACTGCTCTTCCAGAGGTCCTGAGTTCAATTCCCAGCAACCACATGGTGGCTCACAGCCATCTGTAATGGGATCTGATGCTCTCTTCTGGTGTGTCTGAAGAAAGTGACAGTGTACTCACATAAATAAATAAATAAATAAATAAATAAATAAATAAATAAATACATACATACATACATACATACATACATACATACATACATACAAACATACCCTGACAGAAGGACAATAAAAATTTAGAAAATAATACAAATAGGTTGTTTTATTGGGGCAGGTCTTAAAAACATTAAACCCAAAGAAAAAATTATACCTATACTCTGTTGAAAAAGCTCTTCCTCAAAAGGTTTCTTAAAGAGCATGAAATGGAGAAAAACCAACAAATCCAGGAAGAGCAGATGCTCGAGCTCAGGACGCGTCTACACCAACAGAAAAAAGAAGGCAAGACATGGAAACAGTGAGAGAGGAACACAGAGACAGCTTATGGGAAAGATGCCTAACACCACCACCACTCAGAGCACCAGACACAAAACACATGGAGGGGCCTCCACAGGGCCCCATGAGCCACTAAGTCTACTCTCCTAGATACATACAGAACGTGTGCACAGTGTCCCTAGCAGCTCCACTTATAAGAACACAAACTGGTCACAGCTCCAGTGTCCCCAATAATTGGTTGGCTAAAGTCAATTGGTTGAGCCAACCAATGGAGCATTGCACAATAATGAAGAATTAATTAACTACACACAAGATGAGTCGTAATGTTGAATGAGCGATGTGGTGCCCAAAGGATGCATCCTTCTTATACTTAAGTTTTCAATTTTCCACTTCATGTCTAGTGTGTGATATGTGTATGTATGTGTGTTCACATATGCACAGGCAGCCATGGTAGAGAATGCATGTACTGGTGGCACATACATGTGGAAGTCCAAAGTTGATGGTGGGATCTTGCTCAATTATTCTTGCACTTCACTCTTTGGGCAGGGTTTCTCAATCAAACCCAGAGCTAATTGATAGGGCTTGTCTAACCAGCCAGCTCTGCAGGTATGCCCATGTCTGCATTCTGAGAAATTCCATGGGTTCTGGGGATCCAAACTCTAGCCTCTTGCTGTAACCTCTAAGACATTTCCTAGCCCTGAATGTGTGAGATTTATAAGTAGGCAAAATTGATGCTGTAGAATTTAGGAATATGAAGTTGAGTGGCAAAAGTTACAAACCGAAACACAGGGGTTGTTGTAAGAGTCAGGCTGAGAGCTGTGGGAAAACAGAAGAGGTAATGGGAGAAAATTAGTGGTTTGTCTTGGTGTCTTGTCCTGTTTTGTTTACTTAAAGGGAGAGACCAGGAAGCCTGTGCCACAACAGTACTAACGATACGAGCTATCTGTCAATCTCTAATTATTAGCACCAATCTAGGGTTAAACCACATCTATTGCTGCAGAGTTTCACGGGAAGCTCATTGACCTTGACGGTGCAGAATTTGGAGTATAGAAGAATGAGGGATTAACGAATACAGAGTCTCACATACTCGCCTTACAAATAAAGGACTCAAAAGACATTAGGGCCAGCAAGATGGCTCAGTGGGTAAGGACACTTGCCACCAAGCCTGACAAACTGAGTTTAATTCCTAGAACACACATGGTGGGAAGATAGAAATGAGTTGTCCTCTGACCTCTACACATGTGCTATGGCACACATGCTCCCACACACATGAAATGAATTTTTAAAAGAATGTTTAAAGACATTGTTTGTATTTGCTTAGAGTGAAAGCCATGTCCTTCCACTACCTCCCTTGTCTTATCCCTCCCATGCTCCACCAACTCCCTTCTGTTCCTTAAGCCATGCACACCGCCTCCACATAAAAAGTCTTTGCCCAGATCATGGACTGCTCTATCCTCTTTTTCTTTACTTGTTTAGCTGTCTTCATTTTGACCCCCATGTGAGCCTCTCTTCTTCAGAGAAGCCTCTTCTTAACCCACAGACTGTGTCCGCTTTCTCTGAGAAGCACTCAGGACCCACTGCACCTTAGTTTTCATTGACCCACTCAGAGCGATGCATCTAGATGTGCCAGTCACCTGCACACAATTATGCTGGGTAACAAATAGAACCAACCCCTATTGGTGCGAGGTATTTATTCTCAGGCATCTCTGTGTCTGTTGGACAATCCTGCCCTTTTGCCCTGAGTGCAATAGGACTAGCTGGACCAGCAAGGTGGATTTACTGATCTTGGTTTGAATTTCAAGTCTGAGTCCTTTAAGGACAATCTCTTTCTTGGCTGATAGCCATAATCTTTCTCAGGGCCACACCCCATGAGGAGCAGCTGGTAGGCACAAGGCCTCTGGAGACTGGGCTCAGAACTGAAGCATTGGTGTTAACCATGGTCTGTTGGCCAAGGGCAAGGACAGCCCAGATTCAAGGAGTGGGAATCTGCCTTGTTTGCTCTTGAGAGAGCTGCAAAGTGTGATAGGGTAGGGATGCAGGCAAGGAGAGCCCCAGTCCTTCATGCAATGAGCCTGTATAAGCTGGTTTACTTGGTTGCTGTCTCCCCCAGAAGACTACAAAGGCCTAGTAAGGGCGGGACCATGCTTTGTTTGCTCACTCTTCATCCTCGGTGTCGGGCACTTTCCCAGGAGCGGCCTTAAGCCTGTACTTGAAGGTTCTAGTTCTGAACACCTCTGTTTCCAGCGCCTGCCTTTTCTCAAGGATACTATCCATGGCATCGCATCCTCTGGTGTGCTAGCTTTCTGTACCGTGACAAAATACCCGAGATAAAGGTATTATAAGGAAGAAACGTTTATTTTAGATTGTCATCTCAAAGACCTCAATCTGCACACAGTTTCGTTACTCTGGGGCAGGTAACAAGGCAGAACATCATGGCAGAGAGTGTGCGCTACAACAAACTGGCTCCCTCATGGAGATCAGCAGAACGCAGGAACTCAGGATCCCTTTCAAGGAGGTGCTCTCAATGACCTAACCTCCCCTCCCCCATTACACCCCACCACTTTCTGGGCTGCTGGGGACCATGTTCTCAACACACGAGCCTTTGGGAATATTCAGAAGCTAAACATGGCTGTCTCTGGTCTCCTGTCGGATGTTGAATAGGAAGTGTTACATGCAGGCATAACCTGAGGCTCAGACGATGGTGTCTTCTAAGGGAAAGCGCTGTCTGCACTGACCAGATGTTTTCAAGACAAGAGGATTAGTGACCGATGACTGGCCGGGAGTTGAGAATTTCTGCCTCACCCTAGCTGAGCTGCAGTCTGGGTAGGAGCTGGTTTCACTCTCAGAGCCAACAAACTATTTCCTAACATTCCCAGCTCCTCTTGTCCCTGGCCGGAGTGGGGAGGGGCGAGCCTCAATGATAGGCTCGAATTTAGAGGTAGCCATTCTCCTCTGTAAATACCTGTTCAGGGAGGTGCCAGCTATGTGCAGTGGTCTCCGTCACTGGCTTCTTTGCAAAGTTTAGTACGAAGGGAGAATGACAACACGGTTTTCAAAGGTGCCTGCAGCTGTTTTTGCATTCCACACCTGGCAGCAGAATTCATCTTTAGGAGAAGAGCGAGCTGTGGAGGTGCGGTGTTTTGTTGGGGGAAATGCTTTAATGAGCTTCCTGAGTATGCAAAGGTGAGGCTGAGAAATGAGTCTGCAGGGAGAGATAGGAGCACACGGAGAATGAGCAGTTTTCTAGATGGGAGTCTGGTGTCCCGGGTGCAGAGGTTACAATGAAGCAAACCAAATCTGCTTTCATGGCTGGGAGCAACGGAAATCTGGGACCCCAGGCCTTGAGGCAGGCATAGAGGAGGAAGGATCTGCGTTTGTAACTGTACATCACGAAGGAGCCTTGGACCCCCTGTGGGAGGCACAGCTGGTCCTTACCTCAGATCCTGTGTTAGCATTGGGTAGTCTGGAATCTTCTAGATTGAAGGGAATGAGGATATGGGCGTGTCCACCCTGCAACAGTCCAGTCAGTCAGGGAAACATGACCTCCCTCTTGCCACCCTAGGCTAGCAGAACTTCACAGAATCTCAATGGAGAAGGACAGTCACTGTGCTTGCTTGCAGTAGCTCCGAGCAGCCCTCCAGAGTGCCAGCGGCAAATGGAACCCAAACCACTGACAACTCCTGGGGTCCGGGTGTTCCAGCGCTCCCCTAATCCTGGCCATTTTCCTCCCTGTGCAGTTCCACTGCTAGCTTACTACGCAGCTGCCAACGTGACAGTTTCTTGCAAGGGTCCACGATTTGGCACCCTTGTGAGCTTGCCGGCCTGATTTAAAGCACATCAGGGGAATTCTGGGGAGGAGTAGGTGACCTCTATTGTTGGCTCTATCTATAGGGACATTCCAGAACCATTGCTGGGGCATGGGGGGCCAGAAAGTGTTGCTGAGGAAGTCTGGAAACTGCTGCTGGCCCATTGTCCTCATCGAGCACACTTCCTCCTCTTAGGTACTCTTACATAGTGACAGAGTGTGCCAGTGACCCTCGAGCCCGAGAGTGAGGGTGGCAGAGTCAGTACCCAGCCCTGCCCTTGACCAATCAATGTCCTGAGCATAGGCAAGCGACCCCATCTGACCCTATCTCATACGTACTTAGGGCTATGAGGAGAAGGTGAGACAGGAGACCTAAACTGGAAGAGCAGTGGCTGACGTGCTGTAACGTGTCTGCTTTGTATGGACACCCTTTATCTTCTCTCTACTGTCAATCTAGTCTTTCTCCTCTCCCCTCCTCCCACCCCATTGCCCTTCCCTTCTGTGCCTCCCCCACCTCCACAAGGCTCTCTATGAGCCCTCACACCCACTCCGTGCTCCCAGGAACACCTGGCCTTCGGTCTTCCCTTGCAATCACGGTTCATACTCCTGTCTCTCTGTCAACTTGAGACAGGTAAAGGAAACCTGCCTCTCTTTGAGGCTCTGAGAGGGGACAGGCAGGGGTTAGGTACTGTTATGGCACTCTTGAAATCCCTTAAACTCACAGTCCTCACTGTGAACCCTCCCCTGAAAACCATCCTCCTGTGAGTAAGCAGAGACCGTGGGGGATGGGCAATCTGAAACCCTAATTGGCAGCCTCTGGACTCTCCGTTGGTGCCCTAGCTGCCTTGAGGGGAAGGGGGTGTGGGTGGGGGCTGTGTTCAGCAGGAACACCCTTAGGCCAATGGCAGTGGTTTGAATATCTATGGGCATCTTGAAGACACTGCCCAACAGGTAGCTGCTTGCTCTGCCTCCTACTGCAGTTCCTGCTGGCTTTCCTACAGAGCTCTACTTGACTCCCTCTGCAGCCATTTTCATTCTAGACCAAAGAGAGAGAGAGACTACCCAACCACCCACTCCCATCACCCACTCCCATCACCCACTCCCATCACCCACCCCGTGACTGAGCAGGTGAACTGCTGCACCTGGAGCAGCCGTGCATTACAGTGATTGGTGCAAAGGTAAACCCTCTGTGATTGGCCCAAACACCCCTTCTCTGCTACATAAGCAGAATATCCAGGCTCACGGGAACTGGCTAAGCGGTAGCCTCCTGGTCTTCCTTTCCCGGTGTTGTGACACTAGACCAAATTAAAAGCTTCCCTCAAGAGGTCTTCTCTCGCTTCCTTTCAGTAGAGGCGACACAAGCTAAGAAGGATGCAGCCGAGGCAGTGGGGCAGCAACAGTGGACTGCCAGCCCAGAGGCAGTAACGAGAAGGCAGTAGCAGCAGAACAGCTCTTCAGCGGGAGATGATGCGGAACCCAGCAGGCAGTAGGCAGAGTCACAGAATCATCAAGGCAGCCAGCTGCCCAGTGGCTAAAGGAGCCACAAAGTCACAAGAAGGTCAAGACCACACTGCTGCCATCACCATAGCAATGAGACCACACAGGAGGCAGCCAAACAGGCTCGGGTGGATGTAGAGAGGAGAGGCCAGGGAACGAACACTCTGACCCTGACTTGACCCCAAGCCCAAAATCAGGGCCAAAAAACAGAATCCCACCAATCCCTGTGCCTGAAATCCCTCCAGTCCCTGAGCACAAGATGCCACCATTCCCTGAGCTCACCCCAAGCTCAGGACTTGAAATCCCACCAATCCTAACCCTGAATGTTGTACCCTGGAAAGCTCTGGTCCTTAAGAAACCCTACATAAACCCTGTCTTCTGTTCTGTTTGCTGCTGCTTCTTGCCTGAGCAGAAACAGCACCCTCCTGGGTTTTACCCTTCCAGTAAGTCTCTTGTGTGAGGTTTGTTGTAGGGTGTGACTTTGTGGTGTTTCTTGGCTCCCTGTAACATTTTCGCTGGAGCAGAACTTACTAGGGAAACCTCTCCCTGCTGGAAGGGGGAGCAGAAGCACAGCTATAACCTCTGGAGGGGTACCCTTTCCCTTCAGAGCTGCAACACATATAGTAGGACAGAGCACCAGGCCAGGGTCATGGGAAGGGTCCCAGACCCTTGTCAAGCCCTCAAGCCTGGGAGCTATGACACTGGCTACTCCCTGTGACTGAAGAATCCAGACACCTAGAGATTGGCCTGCATAAGAGATAGGGAGAGCGAGGGTCCCACTACCCAATACCTGCTCAAGAGCTTTTATATTAGAGAGTGCCTCCGGCTGCTTCTGTCAATCACCCGCCACGGCCCAATGCTGTCAAACACCAAGGATGTCTAAACAGCTTCTCCTGCGTACACCCACGATTTCTACCCAGATAGAGAAGGACCCTGGCCAGCTCACTGGGAATAAAGTTATGAGCATACACGGCCCCAACTTAAGTTCTTTGACTAGTCTCCCACTCCTGCTCTGTGACAACCCTGACACTGCTTCATCAATAACCCATAGCCATAGGCAGATAACTCAGGCCAGTATCAGGAGGACAGACACGAGAAGATGGTGATGGTTTTTCTTCTGACCCAGTTCCCACAGGATCCCAACAGGATCCACAGAATTTGATGGGGCCATGGGGACAGGGACAGATCATCTTCAGCACAGAGCACCTCAATGCAAAGGAAAAACTCTTGAATTAGCGATAAGACAGCATGCCAAGCCCATGACCTTGAGTGTTTATTTCACTATATCTGAGAGCTCAGGTTTTACATCTGATCTCAAAGGAAAGAATGTGGATACCAATTTCTTACTGAAGAAAGAGATAAGTACAAAGACAAGACAGCAAAATATTGGCTGCTTTGTCCTGTGTAATGGCTTGATTGTTATGTTAAATTAACTCCCAGGGGAGAGCTGCAAGACTTCACATAGCCCACCCACTCCTGAAGAGGACTCACAGGTGGTAGCCAGCGTGGACCTATTTCCTTCCTCACTTCCTCCCTCCCAATCTTTCTTTCTCTTCCTTTTTTGAAATACCTTTTCCTTTGGACTAGAGTCCAATTGTGTTACAGTATAGCAAGGAATCTGACTACATTGTACCCCTAAATTCAAAAGCAACAGTAACAGTAACATTTGTTTAATAAAGAAAGGAGATTTCAATGAGGCAACACATTCAGCCTGTGGCATGGTTGTTACTAGCTGCTGTTAGCTAAACTTCTTGTGAGAATTCAAAGCAAACTGCAGAGTAGGAAGATAAGGAACATGTGGAGTTTGACAAAGGAAGTGATGGTGAGTCTCTCCATTGTCACTTTGACAGGATTTAGAATTACCATGGAAACATGTCTCTGGGAGAGTCTAGAAGAGGCTTTTTTAATGTTAGGTTACACATGTGGGAAGACCACCCTAAATGTGTGTGGCACTATTCCGTGGCTAGGATCCAGAACACTAGCTAAAGTGGCTGATCAATAGTGTTCTTCTCTCCTCCCCATCCCACCCTGTTTCCTATGGATTCAAGATGACCAGTTGCCCCAAGCTCTGGCTGCCATGCTTTCTCAGTCATGATGGTTGGCCTGTGAGCCAACAACATATACTTCATTTTTTTTAGATGACTTTCTTAGAATGCTTGCCATAAGCTGTTCTAATGTGGCAGTGTGCCTTCTTTTTAAAAGTTATTTATTTATTCTCTAAATGTATTTACTGTGAGGAAGAGGGGTGTGTGCATGCTACAGCACACCAGTGAAAGTCAGAAGGTTTTCTCTCCACTGTGTGGGTCCCAGGAATGAACTCGGGTTGGCCAGCCTAGCATCAGGTGCCTTAACTCGCTGAGCTATCTCTCCAGCCCTAGACTTTTATACAGGTACTGTCTGTTACAGAGCATTTATACTTAATAAAGGACGGAGAGTATGAAGAGTTGAGTGACACATTTTACTTCTGGAAATCTATGTGTAAAAATATTAACTCGATCTTAGCCGTTACCTTTACATGTGTCACAAATCATATGAATTGGAAGTGTTGTATGAGGAATATTTTTCAAACCTCCCCCCAAAAAAATTTCTAAAGCTCCCAAAATGCACTACATCATTTTATCTGTCGTGTAAGTGTCTTGCTTCAGGGTATCAATTCTAGTTTTCTAAGAAAAATGGCCCCTCCTTGCCTTTTTCATCCTTGAACTGAGAGGGTTCCCGTTGCCCCGAGGTAGGTGCTCAGCTGCATTTGAGGAGTTTTCATCACCCAAGGTTTGGAGTCTGATCAGCCCGGCTTCTTAAAAGCTCAGTAACTCAACATTTCGAGTGTCTCTCACCTGCACAGAGTGAAGAGGGAGAGCTCAAGTTGGGAGCATCTTTTGTCAGAAAGACACAGATGCCGGGAAAGAGCAAGAGCGAGAAGCAGGCAAGCAGACTCCAGGGGAGACTGCACTGTACAGTGGTGCCCTCGCTGTGGGCTCCCCCTCTGCTGGGGATGATGTGGTACGAACATCCTGTCTCTCAGGTGAGATTATAGTGAACAAGGCCCAGAGCGTGCGCTGGGACACAGAGTGCTCCTTCCCAGGCACCAGCCTGGCTCCTCACCGGTTCTAGGAGACAGGTTAACGGTATTAACAACTGGTGTTACTGACCCTTCAGCTGGAATGGAGGCCTGTGTCGGGACCTCTCACACCTCAGCAGCATGGGCCCAGAGTCTTGGGCCTGAGGCGTCAGTTCTTTAGCTGTTTGTCTATCTAGTGAGGAGGGGCTCCCGGCTACCATCTCATCTTGCTCTTCTTCTGCAGGAACAAGGTGAGAGGAGAACCCTAAGTGCCCTGTGAAACAGGTACATAACACTTAAGAATAAAGAAAGCCAGCAGGGCAGTGGCACACGTTTTCAGTCCCAGCACTCAAGAGGCAGAGGCAGACAGATCTCTGTGAGTTCAAGGCCAGCCTAGTCTACAGGGTGAAGGATAGCCAAGCTTGCACAGAGAACCCATGTCTCAAAAACCAAAAAATTAAAAAATAATAAAATTTAAAATTAAAAAAAAAAATAGACAGGTCTCCCTGGGTCTTACTGACCGGCCAGCAGACGCTGACAAGTTCCGGATTAAGGAGAGATGAGAACCTGTGTCAAAAGCATGGTAGATGACCTCTGATATTGTCGTCTGACCTCAACATGCCTGCACACATATAGACACATACACATACTCTCACAAACACAGAGGCACACATAAAAACACGCGTGCGCATGCGCGCACACACACACACACACACACACACACACACACACACACACGCTCCTACCTTTGTGAACAGCTAAGAGAAATGCTCACTGTGCCCCAACCTCCCCTCCCCAAGAAGCTGTTTCAGTGTTTGCAGAGTCTAGAGAAGAGATGACATTTGATAGCTAGCCACCAGGGCCATGCCTGGGCAGAGCTTTGCTGAGTTCCTGACCAACACCCAGAAAGCAGGACACATGGGACGTCCCCATGACAACGCTCAAGCAGCTTGGTTCACTGTCTCACCCTGTGAAGCTCCCATCCACAAATCGTGCCTGTTCTAATATAAAGAGCCAGGGGGTGCAGCTGACAGTGCAGGAACTGCTCCAGAGCCTCGGGAAAGGTCCTCGGCAAAGGCGGCAGGGTGGACAGTCACCCGGAACTGAATCCAGGCTGCTCCAAGTCCAGCTGATGCCCAGAACCTTGTCAAAACATTTCTTCCCCCACCCATTTCAGCTGGGGGCTCCTGCTGATCCCTCTGCACCTGCCATGACCTCCCTGAAGCCAGGCACTCAGTGTCCCTTGTGTTTGCCCTCACATCTAGGCTGCCTGGTGTGGGCCTGCCCCTGAGCAAATGAACACCTCACAGTCAGAATAACCATTGAATCCAAGAAGAAAGGGCATGAGAGCTGTTTCCACAGACACCTGGCCACTGTTGAGCAAGGAACAAACATCACTTACTGGGATGACAATTTGACTATGGTAAAAATGTCAAGGTTACTCTGTTTATATTTTTTATTTAGTTGTAGCTTCTTGTTGTTGTTGTTGTTGTTGTTGTTGTTGTTGATACAAGGTCTTCCTGTGCAGTACCAAGTAGCAGTAAATTCACAGGCTTCCTGCCCCAGCCTCCCAGTATCAAGCCCCAGCTCCTTTTGTTTTTGCGCTCTCTCTCTCTCTCTCTCTCTCTCTCTCTCTCTCTCTCTCTCTCTCTCTCTCTCTCTCCCCCCCTTTCTCTCCTCCCCTCCTCTCCCTCTCCCTCTCTACCTCACTCTTTCTCTCCCTCTCCATCCCTCCCTCCCTCTCTCAATTCTAGCTTCTCTTTACCATCAATTGCAGACACTATACGCACTCTTAAGACACTCTTGGTGCCTGCAGTTTTGTGGGACAGTGCCTATATATGCTGCATGTTTCTATAAATAGACATAAAAAAATATTGTCACAAAGACAACCCCACCCTTTTTTGACAGAGTCTCACTGTGTAGCCTCGGCTGGCCTGGAATTCACTATGTAGCCTTTAACTCATAGAGATCCACCTGCACCACTGTGTCTGGAAACTAGAGGCTGGCATCCCCAGGTGGACACCATGTTTTTTTTAATTTGTTGCTAAAGCACGCTGAGTACATGGAAGCATAAAAACATCTCGGCTATCCATCGCCACCCCCACCCTACTCATCAGTGCAGCCACCGCAGCCAGATCTCCCTCCAGCCATGCAGCTCCTGAACTCACCAATGCCGAGTCCCCAGCTCTCTACTGGTCCAGATAGGTGGCATCACTTCTCCAACTCAGAATCTCCTGTGAGAAAGTCCTGTAAATACCAGTGCCATCTATCGGAGAAGCTGGTGATTCGTGAAGGCCAGCGTGGGCACTTCCATGTCAAGAAAGGTACCCTGATTCCTGGTCCAGACTGGCCGAATACCCAGAAACCCTAATAGGGATGGCAGGCGCATTCCCAGCCTCCCAGATCAAGGCCTCAGTAGCTGCAGCCCCCCACAAACCCCTGTAGAGAGGTTTGAGACAGACCAGTCACGTAGAGCAATGCCCCAAGCCCCTACTCCACAGGTGAGGACAGGTTACATAGGCTCAAGACAGATCAATCACAGAAACAGGACCACGCCACCTCATATGTAGATGAGGCCTTCCTAAGCTCTCAGGCCAAACCAATAGGAAGTACCTGGTGTCAAACACTGACCCATCCAAAAAACTGTATTTAAGGGATGTGTTCAGAATTAAAGATCTGAGAGCGTCTGTCATAAGAGCTGTAACACCACCGCTTGGGGAAGAGATCTGCTCTCCCAAAATCACCACCAGACACCCTCCTGCACCCCTTGCTAGCCGGTCTGTCTCCTGCTGAACCTGCCCAAGTTCTCTTCCCTTCTCCTGAACCTGCGAACCTAGCCAGACCAGAGATCTCTGTGGAAAACCTCCAGCACGGAGGCCCATAGGCTCCTGCATACACAGCCACACAGCTAACGGCTTTCTAGTCTTCTCCGCAATTGGGATCAATCTTTTTTTTTTTTAAGATTTATTTTATTTATGAGTACATTGTTGCTGTCTTCAGACACACCAGAAGAGGGCATCGGATCCCATCTCAGATGGTTGTGAGCCACCATGTGGTTGCTGGGAATTGAACTCAGGACCTCTGGAAGAGCAGTCAGTGCTCTTAACCGCTGAGCCATCTCTCCAGCCCGGGATCAATCTTTATAAAAATGGTATAGGAGTCTTGAAATGATAAAGTGTAAGAGTGTGTGTGTGTGTGTGTGTGTGTGTGTGTGTGTACAGATTCATGTGTGCATGTAGGCATGTATGCATGCATATGGAGAACAGGACAACATTGGCTGTCTTCCTTCACCATCCTTCACCTTGTGTTTTTGAAACAGGATCTCTCATGGAACTCAAAGCCTACCCAGTCAGCTAGACTGGCTGGCCAGCAAGTTCCTGGAATCTTCTTATCTCCTAACCTGTTCCTCAAGCATGGAGAGGTTGCAGACACATGGTACTGTGCCCAGCTTTTCTAGAGTACTGGGGATCCAAAGTCAGCTATTCCTTTGCAGATTGAGCCATCTCCCTACCCAGAGTGCCTGTGGAGTAGTTACCCCTTCGCTGCACTTCCTCGGTAAGTGACAGTGTTACATGCTTAGGACAAAGCTGTGGGTGGATTCTAGTCCCTGCCTGCACGCTTAGCGGTCTGGTGGGCTAAGCAGATGCTACGGCTTCACACTGTGTGTGGGTTCCCTGTAAGGGAGGAAGTGGGAAACTTAGTGCAGAGAAGAGGTAAGGAAAGGCCTTTCCGAAAAGTTATTCGACAAGAGGGATCCAGGGAAGATAAGGACCCAGCTGAGGAATCTCGACAGCCACAACTAGGCCACCATCACTGAGCTATTCTGGGGCAGGGCCCATCCAAGTGAAAGAATTTTCTGGATGTCTTCAAGATCCCCAAACCCAGCCCAGGAGGCAAGTGGCTTTAGCTCTGAAGGGGAAGCCAAGACATTCCCACCCAGTTCTTCCACAGTCCCATGGCAAAGCCTTCCCCTTATACCTCCTTGTCCCTCATTACGGCATCAATCCTCCAAGCTTGGGTTCTGTACACATGAACGTGGCTTTCCTCCCTCTCTCCAAAGCTGAGCCTACGGTCCTGGGACCCACATGCTTTTATCTGTGGAGGGCTACATTCTAAATAATCAAGACTGCAGGCCTCTAAGGGGCCACCACATATCTCTAGGAGTCTCAGCTTCCCTGCAAATCAGGGTAGGCTGGACAATGGTAATCCACTGTTGCTAGTAGCACTTTGCTGACCAATGGGTTGGGCCCACCTGCCAGCTCCGTCTGACTGCTCAGTGCAAGTGTCTTTTCTACAGACTGCGGAATCGGCGTGTTCGTTTCGAAGAGGTCTTCCCCTTAGCAGCTGCAGGGAGGCAAATTGCTAAGAAGGAAAAAGAAACTGGAAGGTCTCCCCCAATGTTATCCTGCAACATGCTATGCCTGGGGGAGAGTAGTTCTGGCAGAGGAGGTGAAATCCTGCCTGGCCTTCAGAGTGAGGCTGTCCTGAGCAGCTTGACACTGGCTTCCATATTCCATTCACGTCTCCTTTCGCCTTCTCCACTCCCCTCCCTGCAGGGCTTGTGAGTACGTGCAGGAGCACATATGTCACAGACATCAGAGGACAACCTTGGTGTTGGTCCTCACCCTCCACCCTGCTGATGGCAAGGTCCCTCTCACTGGTCTCTTTTGCATAAGCCAGGCTAGGTCTGCTATGAGCTTCTAGCAATTCCCCTGTCTCTGTCCCCCATACCCAAGCAGAGACGCCCTGTCCTTACAGCCACCTGCTCCAGTGCCATGGCTTTAAATGGATTGTGGGGACTGAACTCCAGTGTGAGGCTCGTGAAGAAACTGATTCATGGAACTGCCTTCCCAGCACCCCCTGGGGGTTGAAAACATAAATCTCATCGCTACTCTCCTCAAACACCTACCGTTGCTCCCACTGCTCTACCACACTCCACTTACTGCCACTAAATGCCCCGTGTGCCTGTCCCCAGGGAAGTCACAACTGACTTAGGCTGATCCTAGCAGCTCTGAGACCAATCTGAGCCATGACACAGTTGTGGCCAATGACTCAAGCAGAGGACAGCTGGAGCTCTCCAGAGCCCATGTAAAAGTCAGGCATAACCGTTCTCATCTGTGATCCCAGGACTTGAGAGACGGGCAGGTCCCAGGACCTCACTGACCAATGAGTCTGGCTCATCAGTGAGCTCTAGGTTCAGTGAGCGACCTTGTCTCAAAAATTAAGGTAGAGAGTGATTGAGAAAGACACCAACCTCTCACCCCTCCCGTGTGTGTTCACACCTGCACACACACACACACACACACACACACACACAAAAGTACAGTCACACAACACAACACACATGCATACACACAGGTACAGTCACACAACACACACACCTGCACACACACACACACACACAAAAGTACAGTCACACAACACACACACATGCATACACACAGGCACAGTCACACAACACACATATGCATACACACAGGCACAGTCACACAACACACACATGCATACACACAGGTACAGTCACACAACACACACACACACATGTACACACACACATGTACACACATGCACACACACACGTACACACACACACATGTACACACACCCATATACAAGTATAGTCACACAACACACACACATGCACACACAGGTACAGTCACACAACACACACATATACACACACATAGGTACAGTCACATACACATACACATAATCACACAACACACACTTGCACACGCAAGTATAGTCACACAACACACAGACACAGACACACACACAGACACACACACACACACACACACACACACAGAGTAGCAATGCCTAGGGTTAAGAGATACTGGAAGCTGAATGGTTCTACTCTTAAACTGACCTCAGAGGAGAAAGTGGTCCAGAGTCTCTGGGACACCAGCAGGTGCCACCAACTCCTCCTAGGGTGAGCACAGTCGCTAATCAAATCCTACCTTGATTGTATAGGGAGAGAACAGAGCAATGAGCAAATCCAAGTCTCCCCCAACTCCTGGCTAACTAGGCCCTCTCCTCTCCTCTCCTCTCCTGTACACAAAGCATGAACCTCACCCAGGGAGGGAACACGCTTGGTCAACGGTCCCCACACACCTGCCCCCAGCAGCAGGTCAGACCAACGGACAGCGCTCCTGGAGGCTTCTGGTGGGGTTAACATGCAGAGCCACTGACATCCCTGGTTCTATTTACTCTGCTCAGCCCCCAGAAGACCTCTCAAGAGGCTGAGCTCTTGTGTATACACGTAAACTCCTGGACAATTCTCAACATATCCCGAATGGTTACCCGTGGTCACCCTCCAAGGAGCGAGGTTTGGAATGTGCTCAAAGAACTTAATCAAGGTTCTCCAAATATGTGCATAGAGCTATAGAAGCTGGGTCTCCTTCTGCCTCATCTCCACATGGGGTGCTTGATGGGCGGGAGCAGAGAGCGCCTCGGTTTTCTTGGCCTCCTTGCTGGTGTGGTGCCTCTCTGTCATGTGTGACTTTAAAAGGAAATATTGCTGGGAGTAGGTCCAAGTGGGAGAAAAGCTGGGGTCCAGGTTTTCCTGGGATTCCCGGGTTATGGCGCTGAGCACACAAATGCCAAGCTCCTTCCTTTACCATCTACAGACTTCATGGTACAGGAGTCCAGAATGATGTCCAGGCTGGGTTTGCCCCCTGGAAAGTTCACCCAAAACAATTCTTTCCATCTCATCTCACCTTAAGAAAAAAAATCCTGATTGCTAAAACAGAGTCCCAGTTGGGCACTTGGCTTTCACACAGGGCTCATGAAATTGTCAAATAAGCCTATGGAGTACCTGCTATAATTTAACTTCATACCCACTTTACAGATATGGACACTGAGGGCGCTGTGTTCCTTACCCAAGTTACGAAGTACATGGCAGAGCTCAGATCCCAGAACCTTCTGTAGAACTGGATAGGCTTTTTAAAATGCAAGTCAGGAGGGCTGCAGAGAAGGCTCAGGGTGTGAGAGGGCTTACTATGCAAACCTGAGGATCTAAGTTCAAACCTCCAGTACCAATCCATAAAACTCCAGTCATAGCTGTGCATGCCTATAACCCCAGCACTGGGGAGCCAAGACAAGTAGATGCCAAGAGCTCACTGGCCAAGCAATCTACCGGAAGGACAGGACGAAATCGGGAGCAGGACAGTGAGTTCTAGGGATGTGGCTGAGAGATGAAGGAAGGACAGGGAGAAGTGGTGAGCTCATTGGATTCTTCAGACTGACTACAGCCCAGTGCCAGGCCCTAGGGAGTTGGACATCCCTTCCCACATTGGGGTGCAAAGGGCCCCCAATGCACCTCTAACCTAGGGAGCCCTGGACCTCGGTGTAGCTATAACTCCCCAGCGACTCTCACTGAGTGAGCACACCAGCCTCACACGCCCCTTGTGCTCATTTGCTCAGACTAGAAGCCTTCAATCGAAAGCCTTCTCTGGCAGGAGCAGCCAGCAACACCTGAAGACAGTTTCAGTCCTGAGTGGAAGAATACACTTAGAGGCATCTGCTAGGTGGTGTCCGGTCCAAAGAAACACAGCACAAACGGCTGTGTGTGGTGCCTATTAGTGTACCAAAGCACGTGCTGGCCTCCAGGGTCCCTCAGTACCCATGGCTCTTCTCGGTTTTCACCCCGCCCCCCTGCCCTAAACTTCTCCAGCCCATGGGCTTCCCTCCCCCGGATTCTCATTCCCATATAACCCTGATACTTCAGCTATGGGATCTTTCTTCTGTCTTCCTCTCTCGCCTCTCTCTCTCTTGTTCTCTTTTGCCCACACTGTCTTTGTCTTCCTCTCTCACTTCCCACCCTCTCCTCTCATGGCCTAGTCCAGCACACCGGCCATATTCAGGGTACTACTTAGTCTCCCTGCTTTGGACTCTTGTGGATGCCTCTGACTGCTCTCTCCCTTATATCTACAGTAAGAAACTGTCCCCTCAACCCTAGCTCAGAGCAGCTCTGTTCTCAGTTTATGCAGGCAAGGATCCCTTGGTTCAGCATCCCTTGGTACCTAAAGCATCCTTGAAACATGCCCAATGGGTAGTGCTCTGATCACAGGAGTCCAGAGAGTGAAACTCTCGCCAGCTCATCTGACCACTCTGATGCTACTTGGGCTTGTCTCTCTGTGGTCTCCACGTCCACTGTGACACAACCTCGTAGCAATGAACCAGCCTTTAGCCATCAGTCCAGCAGAAGTCCTCAGTGGACCACCAGGCCAAGAGAAGAGGACTCTGGCATCGGCCTCTTGGAGGCAGCCAGGAAGCCAAGTGGCACGTGCTAATGTACTAATGTGGTATGTCACTGATATACCAGAGGGCTGGAGGATAAGGCCCAACTGTTGTTTTCTGTCACAAAGCATTTCTAAGCATTGTTAAAAAATCTCCTTTCATGGGGCTGGAGCTGTGGCTCAATAGTTAGGAGAGAGTACTGCTCTTTCAGAAGACCTGACTTAGGTCCCTAGCATATTCATAACACACACACGACACACACACACACACACACACACACACACGTACACACCCACTCACACATGTACACACCCACTCACACACATATACATTCACATACACATACACATCATACACATGCACTCACACATACACACCCATAAACACACATACACACATACAAACACATAGAGACACACACATACATACACACTCACATACACAGCCCTCCACACACACATACATACCCACTTCCACACAAAGTCACATATAAACACATACATACACACTCACACATATACATATACCTCATACACACACACTCACACACATATATACCCATAAACACACATACATGCATACAAATACATACAGACACACAAACACACACATACACACACACAGAGTAATTAAAATTAAACTACATATTTTAAACTCTCCCCTCAAGTTTATGCAAGGAGTACAAGCTCACAGGTGTGAACCAAAACACAGGCTAACTGGTTTGCCATCTCCCTGTGCTGCTGGATTTTGCCTGAGACAGCCCAGCCTCCGGCAGAGAAAACCTTCAGGCTCTGCGCCCCTCCACACACCTGCCTCTCTCAGCTCTTCCAGTAGGTGGCGCAGCAAACTGAGAGCATCTGTGAGCTGCGTGTGCCTTTCAACACCACTCAGCCAAGGAGGTTAAGGAATTAGCCTCACTGTCTAAAAGGCCCGAGCAATAAAAAGCCGGAGCGAGGTTAGAAGGGCTCTCCTCACGTGCCACCGAGGAGCTGCGGCCGATTCAAACCCTTCAGGGAACATCCCGATACATGAGCTCCGCCCCTGTTCTGTAAAAACAAACCAGAAGTGCCTAGAAAAGAAGCGGCCTATACTGGACATTTCATCTCACTTGATTTTGTCGTATTTGCGTGTGCGTGTGCACACGTGCACATGCCGCAGCACCTCAGACCGTGTAAAGGACAACTTGCAAGAGTCAGTTCTCTACCTGCACCGTGTGGATCTCAGGGATCAAACTCAGTCAAACCTGGCAGCAAACACCTTTCCCTGATGAGTCTGTAATATTTCCAGTTCCGTATTTCATTTTAAAGCAGTTGTTTAAGAGGCAGCTGGAGCTGGACTCTCCAGGCCATCGACATCCAAGCCCCTCATTCCTCACGGGTTCTTCAGTTTTCACAGCTTTTCGGGAAATAGTTTCTATACAAGCTCCAAAATTAGCCAGAGATAGACCGTAGTGAGTCTTTGCCACAGTTCAATCTGTCTCCCACACCCTCAGTCCCGATGGGATCCTTCCCTCTCTCCCCGCACCCAGACAAGGGTGTGGACTAGCTTGCTCTTCTTAAAGGCTGTTAGTGTGCATCTCTCACACTCAGCATAAATATTTTGAGATTCACCCACGAAGCACCCATATTCTCATTGTCTAGAAGTATCCCATGTGAATATTCACAAACGTGTTTATCCACTCATTTAAAGAAACAGATAAGTCTGCATTGAGGACTCATGCACCTTTGTGCAGACGTGGATTTGCTTTCCTCTTAGATAGATGCTAAGAGTACCCAGGCAATAGCTGAATCAGAACAGGTAAATAGAGGGCTGGAGAGATGGCTCAGTGGGTCGGAGTACTGACTGCTCTTCCAGAGGACCGTGGTTCGCTTCCCAGCACCCCCATGGCAGCTCGAAACTGTCTGTAACTCCAAGATCTGACACCCTCACACAGACACGTGCAGGCAAAACACCAATATTTTACTGATAAAATAAATTTTAAAAAAAGAAACTATAGATTTAACATTCTAGCTAAGAACTGCTAGCTGCTCTCCCAAATGCCTGTGCTGTCTGTGTTCCTTCTGGAAGCATGTGCGAACTCCAGCTGCTCATACCCATGTCAACTCTATACAGCTGTTTCCAGTTGTGCTGCTCTGTGGCTGCGTTGCACCCCCAAGGAGGTTTGAATTTGCACTGTGCCTGTGACCATCTAACAGCCAGAACTCTTGTGGAGGAATAAAACAAAATGGCCTCTGAGAACTGGGCAGCACCACTTGCTGGAAGGAAGGACACTTCAGAAGGGAGCCAGATGTGCCGTGGGGAGGAGGACTCCAGATAAGGGGCAAGCTAGGACAGTGACATCATATGCTTCCTGGACAAGCTGAAGACAGGAGAGAAGCCTGCTGCCACTCACATGCAGGAAAAAAGGGGCAGGCACCTAGATGGCATGCCCAAGCCAGCCTTTCCTGGGCCCTTCACCCTAATGCAGTAAGGGTGCCATCAAGGCATCTGGTTGTAACTGCGGTAAGCTACATTTTTACTGCAAGTCAACCCCAGAACGTAGATCATTTAAACTTCATAGAAGTGCTTCGCCCGTCAAGTGGTGAGGAACAGCCCTCTGCTTCCAGTTTGCAGTCACCTAGCACCTGGTGCCCTGAGGCACACAATTCACAAACTCAAGCCCCAGTGGCAGGAGCAGCAAGCATCTTTCTTAGTGGCCTCAGAACTCTGGGGCAAGCTTGCAGGACTGGCCCACTCTGAGCCCGAAGGCTGCACAGCTGGTGTCCTGTGGTGAACTGTCAGGAATGTCTGTGGAGAGATGGCGGAAATGGCAAAATATCTCCAGAGAGATGCTTGGAAGAGCCTTGTGCTATAGCACTGCGAGGTCATATCTGGGGACACTAACTTGCCTTTACAGGGGGAGCTTCGAGGTCTCGTGTAGTAGACACAGCTGTGGAAACTGTGACAAAGGGGTCCTTCCACAGACACTGATAGGCTGATTTGGCAACCCTGGATCCTCCCATATTGTGACTCTGCCGCCTCAGAGAGCCTGACACCCATCAGTAAAGGGGAACATGAACAGAGCTCCATGTGGCACAAGCCACCTCCCTTCTCACGTTTTACCAGCAAAACCCGGGCACAAGACCAAAGAGGGCTTCAAGTCCTCCAGACAGACAACTGCCAGTCATCAATAGACCCTTCAGGATAAAAGGGGATCATGGGATAGATGGGCAGCTTGCCACCTCTGCCACAGGAGTGATATGTTCCGATCTAAATTCCTGAAGGGAGAGGGGACAGAATGAAAGATGTGTGCATCACAGAGGAGCAGAGACAGAAGGGACAGCAAGCTTTCTCTCCCAACCAAAACCCCAACTGGATGAGTCCAAGGGGCACAAGCCTTGGCCACAGACCCCAGGTGGAAGGACAGACTGCCCACTTTATAGTGTCAGCTCCACTCACAGGAGGATGTGATGGGTAATCTTGACTGTCCACTGGATTAACAGGATATCAAATCATCATGAACATGTCTATGAGGAATTTTCTAGGTTTGGCTAATTGAGGAGGAAAGACCTACTTTAAACATGAGCAGCAAGTCAAGTCCTGGACCAGATTTTTAAAAAGATACGGGATTGGGGATTTAGCTCAGTGGTAGAGCGCTTGCCTAGCAAGCGCAAGGCCCTGGGTTTGGTCCCCAGCTCCGAAAAAAAGAAAAAAAAAAGATAAAGCAAGCTAAAGCCAGCCTTTCTCTCTCTCTCTCTCTCTCTCTCTCTCTGCCTCTGTCCCTGTCTCTCACTCTTTCACATTCTCTCAGTCTATCTCTGCGTCTCTGTCTCTGTCTCTCTGTCTCTCTGTCTCTCTCTGTCTCTGTCTCTGTGTCTCTGTCTCTCTGTCTCTCTCTCTCTCTCTCTCTCTCTCTCTCTCTCTCTCTCTCTCTCTCTCTCTCTCTCTCTCTCTCTCTCTCTCTCTCTGCTTCCTGAGGATGCCATGACAATCGGCCTCAAGCTCCGGCTGCCATGCTGTCCTGCCATGATGACCCATAACCTCAAACTGAAAGACAAATAATTACCCCTATCTTCCCTCCCTCAAGTTGCTTTTGTCTGGTATTTTGCCACAACGATGAGGAAAGTCTCCTTCCCCACTGCAGACTCCCCTCCTCCAAGCTGGGTGTTGATTCTGAGAGACTTGGCAGTCAAGCCATCCCCCTCTCCTAGGCGGAGCCTGGGAAGGGGATTCCCAGCAGGTTCTGCCTGCTTCCCTCTCTGCTGATGCCCCAGGAGCCCGCTCCTCTGGGAAGCAGCAAGTTCGCCTGCCTGTCGAGCCTCTCTCCAGAAAGCTACAACGTGAGGTGAATGTCAATGGTCCCCACCAGGGGAAGGGGTGGAAATGACAGAGAATTCTGCTTACAGTTCAGATTCAATATTTGGGAGGGATAATCCTGAAATAAGAGCTTGCCTGATTTCTCTCCCAAGCCCATGAATGCTTCATTAGCTGGGACTTGACATTGATGGCTTAGTCTGATTGGCTTTATTGTGGAGTTGGACTCTAAGAAGTCCCCAAGACAGAGCAATCAAGTTTCACAATGGTCGCAACTGCAGATTTGACAGCATGCACGACAGCTGCGCCTTGGCCCTGGCTCCGGTAAATGCAGGGGAATTTGTGTCGCAGCCCCTCCCACTGTGCTCAGTCTTGCTTGGCAACCAGGCCCCTGACTCAGCAGCTAGTGGGTTTCCTCAGCCATTCAGACTGGGTACTATGGCACAAAGAGCGCCGTACTCCAATGTCAGCAAAGATAGTAAGGGCTGTGGGCATGGGTAGGGTCTCCTGGATGCTGGGCTGTCTGAGAGAGGGGAAAGTCAAGGTGAACTCCACAGATGATGGAGTCTCACTGTGGATGGGATCCCACTAGAGATGGATACGACAGACACAGTGGGGTGGGTGCCTCTCCACTTCCATAGTGGGGTCAACACTGCTAGAATTCTGAAGGGGCTCCTGGGAGTGGGCCTACAGCCTGGGGCAGGCTTTAAGACTAAACCCCAAAACAACCCCAGGCCTGAGCTGCCAGGAGCCATGCCACCTATGTAAGTCACCTCTGCCTCTGCCACATCTTGTCCTCATCTGACTCCCTTGACCACAGGCCTTCTGCAAGCATGTAGTGCCTTAGCCATGTCTGAGCCCTGGTGCCCAATGTAAGTTCAGAATCTGATACTTGTTTGTGGCTGAATGCAAAAATCGAACCTGGCCGTGTCAGTCACGTGAACCAACATCTGTGTCACACCTCTTTGAGGGTCCAGGAATCCGGGTCCTTTTGTGGGACACATTAATGCATTAGAAGGATCCCCTCCTCCCCTCATTATTGTGTGAGCCCCGAGAAGGTAAGAGGATGCAGGGATGGCTGTCAAGGCTCTAAAACTCCAACAGGGAGATCAGGGCCAGGTGCCATTGCCACAGCTGCCTGTGTGGTCTCTGGCAAGTCATTAGCCTCCTTGTGGTCACGTCTTCCACACAAAGGGAGCAGTTCTGTGTCACCTCTGATGTGTGAAGGACCTATGTGCTCACAAGAGGACTTCCCATGAGGCCTCGGTGCAGGTGCTCGCAGCCTATCCCCTCACTGGCCTGCTTCCTGGTCAGGGGCTTGGCTCCCATCTGTCATCAGAGGGAGCTGATGCTCAAAGGAGTGGTTCATTCACAGTCCCACAGCAGTGGGACTTCAGCTCTGCCTGATGTCAGTCACAGGCTGCAGACAGCTGCTGGACACAGGCAGGGTGGCTGGAGAAGAGGGGACAGGCTGTTCCCATGGGCCATGGGGCCTATCAGGCTTCCAACAACTAACCAGCTCCCAGACGGCGGCAGCACCAGGCCCTGCCTGTGAGCTCCCATGCTTCAGTGCCCCGCACACCATCAGGTCAGTCTTCCCTCAATGCTTTCTGCATGGGAGCGATCCCTGCTCCCTCCTGCCCCCCTCTACAGTCCAGCGCGTTCAGTTCACCAGCATCCCCTACACTCACGCACACACAAACATACTAGAACACAAAGGCTCCAAAACACACATTCCCATGCACTACTCCCACAGTATCCACCCACATGTGTGCTCACACATGTGTGCTCATGCTAGTCCACACTCTCACACATGCAGGAACACACACGCCATCCCTACACAAACATGGACACACACATTCTCCTAGACATACATGCCCGATACTCCCACATGCATGCTTGCATGTTCCCATACATGTTCCCACACATGTTCCCAGAGGGTTTAGGAATGTACATGCATGCTCGCACACAGATGCAAGCCATCACAAAACACACACATACACACCCCACATCACAAGCACACACAAACACACACATTCACATACACACACACACACCACATACATATAAACCACACACACACACACACACACCACCACCACCACCACCACCACCACCACCACCACCACCACCACCACCACATCATCATCATCATATCTGCCACCTATCTCAATGGAGGAAGCCAGAAACACTGAGGGTGGCTGAGTCAGAGGCCCTCACTGTCTCTCCAACACAGAAGTTCTCATTAGGCAAATCCGGACTCTAGGGGAGGCAGGTCATCCCTTGGCAGCCCCAGACTCAATATCATCAGGTAACCAGTGTAGCTCTCTGTCTTTTCTGTGGCCCAACCCTGCTGACCACCTAAAGGCACCAGCAGGGGCTTCCCTCAAAAGGTCTCACGTTTCCTCTGACAGCACCTTAAAGGAGCACCACTAATGAAGGCTGCTCTGTTGGGGGGGTAGGATGCCAAGGCAGAGGCGGCTTTCCACAGAGCTCCTTCCTCACCGCAGTAACTCAAGTAGACACCTCAGCCGTTCTCCTGCAGTGTTCTGTGTTCATCACAAGGGGGCAGCCTTGACCCACTTCCCGTGGTTGCCAATTCTCCAACCCATCCCCCTCCCCTCATCTAAGAAGACCTTGAACCTAGAGAGAATATAAATAAACCTGAAAGGGTGTGTGTGTGTGTGTGTGTGTGTGTGTGTGTGTGTGTGTGTGTGTGTGTGTGTGTGTGTTAAACCTGTGGTGTGTGTGTGTTTGTATGTATGTGGTGTGTGTACACATGTGTGTTTATTTGTGTGATGTGTGTGGTATATATGTATGCGTGGTGTGTGTGCGGTGTGTGTATGTGCTGTGTGTATTTGTGTGTGTGTGTGGTGGTGGTGGTGGTATGTGTATGTGTCTTTGGTGTGTGTGTTTGTGTGTGTGGTATGTATATGTGATGTGTGTTTGTATGTATGTGGTGTGTGTGTATGTGTGCTTTTGTGTGTGTCTGTGGTGTGTGTGTGTGTGTGTGTGTGTGTGTGTGTGTGTGTGTGTGTGTGTGTAGACAGCCTGGAGGTAGGGGATTCAGTTCAAAGAGCAAGACACAAATTAATGAGGGTCAGAGTAACTGTTAATGTCCAGGCCACAGTTTGGTCCTGGGTTTCCTAGCAGCCATGACAAAAATAAATTTATATTTTAGGTCACCGGCTTCTCTGAGGGGCTGCTGGAAGGTCTGCCACACTCTGGTCTCTATAACTCCCTACAGGGTCTCCCAGGTTCAGGCCCTGCACCCACACACCCACACACCCACCCCACCTTTTGGTTTAAAGTGTCTAATAAGCTCTCTGGTTTCTTTCTGCCAGAATTTTTCCTAAGATATTCTAATCAGATGTTCATGCTAGCTGTTCTCAGAATCCATCTTTTAAGTCATCAGTGACTTCTACGCTCTCAAACCCAGGACTTCTCAGTCATAACTCTTCTAGTGTCAACCACAATCTTCATCCCAACTGGTACATCCTCCTTCCTGAACCACATTCTTCTGGGAGCACTGAGTCCTGGGCTCGGCTCCACCCACTCCTCCCCACCCCACTGCTTCTTCTCCAGGGCCTCAGCTCCAGTGCCAGGGACACAGAACTTGGAGCAGCAGACACACCCTGGTGGCATTTCTATCTCCACGCACATGTCTGGCAGGTGTCTCCGACTTAGCATTGTCAAGACCACACTCACTCCTCACGCTTTCCTGTTCTTCCTGCTTCTCATCTCTGTCAAGGGCAGCATTGGCGTTTGACCCTGGATGACCTTAGCTTTGTCCTGGGCTCCTTTCTTCCTTCCGTCTTTCCTCCACAAGCACCCAGAAAATCCCATAGACTCTGACTTCAGAGACTGGCTTCTAGGACATGGCCACTCACCGATCTCTGCCTCTCCTGCCCGGGTGACCACTGGTTCTGCAATGTGACTCTCATCGCAAGTCTTTATCACGCCTCTTACAGCAAAACTGCCATTGGGAAGTGATTGTATTAAACTATTGAGAGACCCAAGTCTTCGATGCACATGGCAAACAGAGAGAATCGGTTTCTGGGAATTGTTTTGCAAGCATGAAAATAATAACATTTTCAGAACAGCCGCCATGTGCCAGAAGGAGCTACCCAGATGACTGGCTTCTCAGAAGTGAGGAACTCCAGAGACTAGGCCCATGCTCATGGCTATAGTAGTGCGTGTCTGTATACTCAGAGCTTCAGGCATTTGCTGAGCACTGATCATGTGCCAGGTATTGTTCTGGGAGAGGACAAACAGCCAAATTACTAATTCTAACATCTAATGTCACAGCAGAAAGATGTGGAGTGCATGGGTGGATGGATGGATGGATGGATGGATGGATGGATGGATGATGGATGGATAGATGGCTACAAAGAGAGATAGATGATGGATGGATGGATGGATAGATAGGTAGATAAATAGTAGAGAGAGGAGAGAGAGAGAGAGAGAGAGAGAGAGAGAGAGAGAGAGAGAGAGAACGAGAACAGATGCCATAAGAAAATTCAGGACATGTAGAGTATCGGGGAAAGCTTTCAAGATAGGAGGATCAGGAAAGATCTCTTTGCGGGAGTGACATTTGAGCAGAGACCCGGGTGAAGAGCAAAGACACAATGTAAGAGAGCTTTGATGAGTTTTTACAACATTCAACATGGTTTAGGGGGGGGGGGCTGGAGAAGTAGAAATAGGAGTGACCTCCACATACTAAGGGCTACATGGCAAACTTAATAGCCGTGTTATACCACGTGGGGAGGCTCTGAGGACCTTTCCTCTAAGATCTAGGATTCCCATGGTGCCCGGTCTCTCTGCTGATATTCACTGCAGTACCTGACCTTCCGGAGGAGGCCAGTGAGGTTAGAAATAGAAACCAGGGCTGGAGAGATGGCTCAATGGTTAAGAGCACTGACTGCTCTTCCAGAGGTCCTGAATTCAAATCCCGGCAACCACATGGTGGCTCACAGCCATCTGTAATGGGATCTGATGCCCTCTTCTGGTGTGTCTGAAGACAGCGACAGTGTACTTATATATAATAAATAAGTAAATCTTAAAAAAAAAAAGGAAGAAATAGAAACCAAAGGGATACAGAAAGCAGGAAAGGGAAGCAGTCGCGTGACTTGGGCAGGTGTAGGTGTCATGATCCTATACTGAAAACTTCCCAAGACCTTGCCTGAAAACTCTTAGACCTGATAAACACGTTCAGCAAGGCAATTAAACACAAAAGTCGATGCACAAAAATTGGTAGCTTTCCTATAGACCAAGAATCAATTCTCTGAGAAAGAAAGCAGAGGGGGAAATCCCCCCAAGAAACAATCCTAAGGAGGTGAAAGGCCCCCACAATGAAAACTTTAAGCTACTGAAGAAAGAAGTTAAAGAAGACAGTAGACGACGCTAAGAGCTTTCGAGCTGGTGGGCTGTCAGAATCAGTGTCGGGAAGATGTCTGCATGGCTGGACACAGTCCAGACTCAATGTCAGACCGTGAAAACCCCAGTGGGATTCTACAGTGAACTAGAAAATAAACCCTAAAATTCCTAGGGAAGTACAGCCAATCCTTAGCAGACACCAGCGTGGGAGAGACCACGATGCCTGGTCTTAAATTATAGCTCAGAGCCATAGTAACGGACAGCAGCGTAATGCTGGCCCAAAAACCAACCCAGACCGGTGGGCCCCATGGAGTGCCCAGCACTAAGCCAACACAGTGACAGATGCCTAATTTTTGACAAAGTCAGCTTCCTCAGCACCGGGCACTGGGAAAAGTGAAACCAGGCCCATCTCTCTCGCCCAGCACAGAAATGAAGTCAAAGTGGATGGGAGGTCTTGGGGGAAGTCCTGGAATTCTGAAACTGTGTGAGGACAAGAGAAGAGTGAGCTATGTTAAGATAGCAAGTGGGACCCCACCGGCATGGAAAACAATCCTAACAACCTGCGAGTGGGGTTCAGATGGAAAAGACGTAACAGCCTGAGTGAAGAGATAGAGGGGGAGAAAAGCTATCTGCTCACCACAGAGGGTATTAATGTCCAGGATAATACGTAACTGTAAAAACTGAGCACTAGCTAGGTGAACTCTGGAGGAGAGGTAGGTAGATCTCTACGAGTTTGAGACCAGCCAGGTCTACATAAGTGCCAAGCTAGCCAGGATTGCATAGTGAAACCCTGTCTACACACACACACACACACACACACACACACACACACACACACACACCACACACACTCACACACACACACATACTCACACACACTCACACACACACACACACACACACACACACACACACACACACACACACACACACTCACACACACACACACACACTCACACTCACATACACTCACACACACTCACACTCACACACACACTCACACACACACACCACCACCACCACCACCACCAAAATAGAAGCATGCTCATATCAATAACAATGAGCTAATGAGCTGAACAGAGATTTCTCCAAAAGAAATCCAAATGGCCAATAAATAAAGCTGAAAAAGTATTCAGTATCACTAGCTGTCAGGGAAATGCAAATCTGAACTGTTTGGAGAGTCTCTCTCACTCTAGACAGAATGGCTATGCTGTGGGGAAAGAGGAAGTCCCTATACTGCTCGTGGGTGTGTGAACTGGTGCACGGATATGGTGGTCAGCATGTAGGCTTTTCAAAGAGCAGGAACTGATCCAGCACGTGAACCAGTTCTGCCACTCGAGTATATAGCTAAAGGACTCTTCGTCGACGCACCACAGAGATACGCACGTCCACTTTTGTAGCAGCACTGTTGACAGCAGCCAGGAAGGGGAAGCAGCCGCCGTGATGCGGATGCAGAACACTGATACTTGTATATAAAGACGCCACAGTGAAACCCATTGTGAATAAAACACAATTTGTCATGCTTAGAGGGCTGTGGAAGCTAAAGGGTTGATGAAGCCCAAAGAGTAGAGAGCAGAAGTTTGGAGCTGATGACGAAGATGAAGAGGACGTGCCGGGGGGAAGCCATAGCTGGAAGGAAGCCTTCGGATTTGCTGAGTGGGAAGTGGGAAGCGCTGTTCAGTTGAGCAGACAGCCACGCTCTGACTCAGATCCTCACAGGTCCTGCTGACTGGTGTGTGGGGAAAGGCCAGCGGAGGGTAAGCGTGGGCTCAGGGGATCAGCATGGATGCTCGTGACGGCTCATTTTAGGCTCCAGCCTCGCTCGCCTGCTGCTTCCCGCTGTTTAGTCAAACACCAATCCAGATGTTGCTCTGAAAATATCCTCATTTAGATGTGGTTAATACTAGTATTCAACAAGCCTTGAGTAAGGCAGATTGCCCTCCGTACTGGTTGGGGAATGGGGGAGCTTCCTTCAGTTGAAAATCTGAAGAGCAAAGTATAAGCTTTCAGAGGAGAAGTTGAGCCTGAGACGGAACCCAGGGCCTCCACCTGCATTTCTGGAGTCAGACGCGCTACCGTTGCGCCACGAGGTCACCCTTCCACCTGCATTTCTGAAGGCTGCCCTGCCCTGAGACCTCAAAATCCACACTGCTCCTGTCGGGGGCTTCAGTCACTAGGAGAGACAACTGCAAGATGGGAAAAAGTCTGGGGTCCTCTCCCAGAAGTCACATATATACAGGGTGGGAAGCCAGGAGAGACAGAAAGACAGGCAGGCAGGCAGGCAGGCAGGCAGGCAGACAGACAGACAGACGAGACAGAAACAATCTCTCTTTAAATGGTGCGTTTCAGGCAAGTGCTGTAGAGCACAGTGGTGCAAACCTGTAGTACCAGCACTCAGCAGGCAGAGGTATGAGGGACTTTGTGAGTTCCAGGCCAGCCTGATCTGCAGAGTGAAACTCCCTCCAAAGGAAAACAAAAAACACAAAACACAAAAGCAGACCCAGGCTCCAGTCCCAGAAGGTGACATTGACTGAGATGTGGTTACAGTGACGTCTGTTCTGTCAGCAGAGGGTGTGAGGGTCAACAGAGCCAGCCAGGCTATCTTTAACTACTCTGTAGGGAAGGGGTCACCAGAGAACAGTTATCTAAGGTAGGCATGTGGATCGATCACATTGAGGAACTGGGCAGAGCTGAGTAAAATTAGAAACGGTGACACCTCCGTGTGAAAACATCCAGCCTGGATCTAAAATAGACACAAAGGCAGCCTAAAATGCTAAGAATTCACGACAGCCTGCAACAACTCTTAGCTGAACTGTCAACCTGCCAGCCTGCCCTACGATTTCAGACCTGTCTGTCCTGACAGTCCCAGGAGCCAGTTCCTCACAGTAAATCTAGGTAGAAAACACAACAGATAGATTGATGATTGATTGACAATCAGATAGAGGAACAGATCCTGTGGATACTGTTTCCCTGGAGATCTCTGGCTAACACTGCTGTTACAATAATCCGTGAAACCAAGGATGATAGCTTAGATCAGGAGGTGAGGCCTGGTTGGTGAGCAGCTAAGGATATTCTGAATGTCAACACAACTGAGTCTACCGGTGCAAAAGTGAGGTGTCGAGAAAAATCCCTTGAGTTTGTCTGCCCCCCTGGGCACATGGTAATATCACCAACTGTAATGAGAAAGGAAGTGAAGGTGGGTAGTCCCAGGGTCTGAGGGCATGAAGTCCCTTGAAGCTGCATGACTCTACCAAAGTAGGTGACTGTAGAAAGAGGACAGAGGCACAAGGATGAGTCCTGGTGGCCCCGGTGAGTTCTAACTTTAGGAGGCAAGCAAACAGAGGACGACTAGCCGAGGACATGAAGAGACAGAGCCTGTGGTGTCAGAAGTCTGCAGAGCCCATATGCTCAGAGCCAAGTGGACGAGAGCTCTGAGACGTGCCCTTGAGGAAGCAGGAGTTCCAGAAAGGTGGAGGCCAAGCAGGGGCTCCGTGTGGGGAGAGGAGAAGCTAAACCCACAGAGAGACAGTGCTCCCCGTCCTCCTTTGTGTGAGCTTCCACAGGCTGATGTGGCAGTGGCTTTCCATGTGCATAAAGCAGGAAGTGTCCTGGTGACACCGGATGACGTAAATAAGCTGGTCAGTGAGGATTTGCATCAGTGGTCATCAGTGGCCAAGCGGCCTTCGTGGATGGTGGGTCATTTGTGAAGAGATTAGGAGATAGGATTGGAAAGTGTGAGTCTTGACAGGCAAAGAGGAAGTCGTGACTCATTCCCTGGGAACAATAGCCCTCGCTGGAATACCCATTGGCTGGAGAAAAAGGAAGGCAACCTCCACTCCAGGACCTTCAAACTCTGAAGGCCAGCTCCCCTCCCTGGATATGGCGGTCCGTGGGTTGAGCTTGTCCTGTGGGAAGAGCTCATGACAATTTCAAACACTGGGGAACCCGTCGTTTTTCTACAAATCGGGAGCTAGAACCTCCAAAGTTTTATCGCTTCTCTGAGGTGACACAGCTGAGGAAACCCAGTGTCCTGGATAGAATGGCACTGAGTCCAGCCTAAAAGTCTAGGAGTCAAGTCTGTTCCCACCCCAGGTTCAGACAGGGCTTTTATGGGAAGATTCCATGGAGAAGAACAGCACATTCCCTGGGCATGTGCTTGAGAAGTGATCTATCTGGGGACAGGGACAGACAGTGGTTTCCAGGGACAAGGGCTGTTAGTTCCCACAAATACTGTTAGGTTACTAATTGTGTTCTTGACTTCAGTGGTGAGGGAACAGTCATGGAGGGTAAGGAAGATTGCATGATGGATAGCTGGAGTCTAAAGCCAAGCCCATGTCTCCCTCTCTGCATCCCTGCCTCCCTCTCTCCCTCCCTGCCTCCCTGCCTCCCTGCCTCCCTCCCTGCCTCCCCTGCCTCCCTCCCTGACTCCCTCCCTCCCTCCCTGCCTCCCTCCCTCCCTCCCTCCCTCCCTCCCGCCCTCCCTCCCTCCCAGCCTCCCTGCCTGCCTCCCTGCCTCCCTGCCTCCCTGCCTCCCTCCCTGCCTCCCTGCCTCCCTGCCTCCCTCCCTGCCTCCCTGCCTCCCTCCCTGCCTCCCTCCCTGCCTCCCTGCCTCCCTGCCTCCCTGCCTCCCTGCCTCCCCTGCCTCCCTCCCCCCCCCCTGCCCCCTCCCTGCCTCCCCCCCCTGCCTCCCTCCCCCTCCCTCCCTCCCCTCCCCTCCCTCCCTCCCTCCCTCCCTGCCTCCCTCCCTCCCTCCCTCCCTGCCTCCCTCCCTCCCTCCCTCCCTCCCTCCCTCCCTCCCTCCCTGCCTCCCTCCCTCCCTCCCTCCCTCCCTCCCTCCCGCCCTGCCTCCCTCCCTGCCTCCCTCCCTGCCTCCCTCCCTGCCTCCCTCCCTGCCTCCCTGCCTCCCTGCCTGCCTCCCTGCCTCCCTCCCTCCCTCCCTCCCTCCCTCCCTGCCTCCCTCCCTCCCTCCCTCCCTCCCTCCCTGCCTCCCTCCCCCTCCCTCCCTGCCTCCCTCCCTCCCTCCCTCCCTCCCTCCCTCCCTCCCTCCCTGCCTCCCTCCCTCCCTCCCTGCCTCCCTCCCTCCCTGCCTCCCCTGCCCCCCTCCCTCCCTCCCCTCCCTCCCCTCCCTGCCTCCCTGCCCCTCCCCTGCCTCCCTCCCCTCCCTCCCCCCTCCCTCCCTGCCTCCCTCCCTCCCCTGCCTCCCCCTCCCTGCCTCCCTCCCTCCCTCCCCTCCCCTCCCTGCCTCCCCCCTGCCTCCCCTGCCTCCCCTGCCTCCCCTCCCTCCCTGCCTCCCTGCCTCCCCTGCCTCCCCCTCCCTCCCTCCCTCCCCTGCCTCCCTGCCTGCCTCCCCTGCCTCCCTGCCTCCCTGCCCCCTCCCTCCCTCCCTCCCTCCCCTGCCTCCCTGCCTGCCTCCCCTGCCTCCCTCCCTCCCCTCCCCTCCCTCCCTGCCTCCCCCCTCCCCTGCCTCCCTGCCTCCCTGCCTCCCTGCCTGCCTCCCTACCTGCCTCCCTACCTCCCTTGCTGCCTTCCTCCCTCCCTCCCTCCCTGCCTCCCTCCCTCCCTCCCTCCCTCCCTCCCACCTCCCTCCCTCCCTGCCTCCCCCCCTCCCCCCCCTCCCTCCCCCCCCCTCCCTCCCTCCCTCCCTCCCTCCCTCCCTCCCTCCCTCCCTCCCTCCCTCCCTCCCTCCCTCCCTCCCTCCCTCCCTCCCTCCCTGCCTCCCTCCCTCCCTCCCTCCCTCCCTCCCCCTCCCTCCCTCCCTCCCTGCCTCCCTCCCTCCCTCCCTCCCTGTCTCCCTCCCTCCCTCCCTCCCTCCCTGCCTCCCTCCCTGCCTCCCTCCCTCCCTCCCTGCCTCCCTCCCTCCCTCCCTCCCTCCCTCCCTCCCTCCCTCCCTCCCTCCCTCCCTCCCTGCCTCCCTGCCTCCCTCCCTTCCTCCCTGCCTCCCTCTCAGCCTCCCTGCCTCCCTGCCTCCCCTGCCTCCCTCCCCCTGCCTCCCTGCCCCTCCCCTGCCTCCCCTGCCTCCCTCCCCTGCCTCCCCCTCCCCCCCTGCCTCCCTCCCTCCCTCCCTCCCTCCCTCCCTCCCTCCCTCCCTCCCTCTCTCTCTCCCTCCCTCCCTCCCTCCCTCCCTCCCTCCCTCCCTCCCTCCCTGCCTCCCTCCCTGCCTCCCTCCCTGCCTCCCTCCCCCTGCCTGCCTCCCTGCCTCCCTCCCTGCCTGCCTCCCTGCCTCCCTGCCTCCCTGCCTCCCTCCCTGCCTCCCTGCCTCGAGTTTCTTTCTCTGAAGCAGGCCAAGCACAGGTAGGGATTCTAGACCGAATACATCCTGTCCCTCCTACTCTCCAGGGAGCACAGGCCGAGTGCCTCATCATACCTTGCATTACTCATGATCAAGCATGTGAGCTACTGTTATCTGACGGTTGTTAGCATCTTAGAGAGAAGAGAATGTGAGACTCCAAAGACTCCAAAGAATAAAGGCCGAAGTCTGGATTCGAAACAAGACATAAGAAACTCCAAAGTTCGCCTGAGCCTTTTATCTATTTCGATGTGAGATAAGCGTGGAGTCTAGGTGCTCTGGGAAGATGAAGTGTATAACACATGCAGAGGAGGACTGGTCTGAAGGAGCACATCGTGCCATTCATTTAAATCCGAGTGACTGTAGGTGTCCAGGTAGGCCATGCTGGGACACCTGCCACATGTCAGTCTGTGTACCAGGGGCATCTGAGCCCCAGCGGGACTACTGTTGAGAGTAGCCAGGCCTGGCCCTGGTGATACACCATCAGAGAGACTTGACCCTCTTCTCCCTGACCCAACCTTCACCTACTGGGGAGGTGGGCTGTGAGATGAAGGGACCTGTTACAGGTGAGTCACCCAGAGAATGAAGGTGAATTCAAGGGGCCGGAGCCCATCTTACCCATGGCTACCGCTTCCGATAGACTTGTGTGGCTAGAGAGTAAAAGAAAACTCCAGTCAGACTCGATGGGACGCCCCAGGCACACACAGCAGCTGCCCCAGCCCTGGCACTAAACCCTTGTCACCTTCTACGAGATCTGAGCTCTTTCTTTCACATCATGTCGAGCCGCTGCTGGTAAGATACACAGTTGATATGGGTTAAGCTCATTTGTACTTGGGTTCAGATAGGAACCGGCAGGCACAGGGCTGGGTGAGGGCTGGTTACGAGACTGGTCTTTCCGTAGTTCTGGAGTGGGAGCAGGATGTTGGACATGGGAGAAGTTAATACTGGGAGACTCTGACGTCAACACTATGTGCCCACCTTGCTCTGAGCCATCTGCCCGCATCCTTCACTCAAAAAACTATGGGCTAACCTGGGCTAAAGACACGCAGGCCGAGTCAATTTGGCTGAGGAAAATCACTTGGCCTGCTATCACTTTCCTGACTCATCATCTTCCCCTCCTCCCCGGTGTGGAGGAGAGAGTGGACAGTGGAGTGGTCCAAATCTTCCCACAGAGCCCCATTCACATCATGCCCTTGGCAGACCAGGTTCCCACAGTCTCTGGTTTCTCCATCATCACCATCGCCCCCACCCCCTTCCTGAGAACCAACTCAGAATCTGTCAAAGAGCCAGGTCTCTGTCAACCCCACCCCAGCCAGACAGTTAATAAGTGACCAGGGCTCTGGGCCCTGGCCTATAAAGGGGCTGCTGGCCGGGAGACAGGTGGCAGGCAGGTGGACAGCGGAGGAAGCAGAAACCCAGAGGTGTGAGCTGGGAAGCCGGGCCATGTCAGGAAGCCAACTGTGGGCTGCTGTACTCCTGCTGCTGGTGCTGCAGAGTGCCCAGGGTGTCTACATCAAGGTGAGACCCTGGCCAGCCTACCTGGTACCTGGAGGTTACCTGGAGGACCTGGGTTCAGCCCCGCAGCCAGTCTAGACTGAGACACCAGCTGGGTTGGGGTTGCTGGGTAGATACGACGAGAGCAGCAGGTTTAGTCCGCTCCATTCTCCTTTGAAGTCAGCGCTCAGGGCCACAGGGTGAGCCTGGAGGGAACCTCTATGGTTCCCTTTCCTGTGCACACACATGGGCAAGTCACAGAACGGACTCCTGGGTAGGGAACCTTTGTTCTCACTGGAGGATGAGTGGTGCCAGGCCCAGGTGGACATGTTCTAGACAGAGCAAAGGCCAGAAAAAGGGGAACGTGGACTTCAGCGTCTTCTCGGGGAGTGTTAGATGGGTTGGGCATGGAATCAGTCCTGACTGCAGTGTGACAGGATGCTTCTGGTCTTACTAGACCCGTGTGGCTATACTCTAGCATCCGTATCTGGCAGGGTTTCCAGGAGAGTCTGGGAGGGTTTGAAAGAGTCAGTCTCAATAAAGAGAGCTTCACCGGTGCAGAGAGAGGACCTTTAGCTGATGTGTCTGGTACCAGGCTTCCACAGGGAAAGGTCAGGTCAGATTGGAGACAGACAGACAGCAGAATGCAGGGAGAGATAGGGTTTGAACAAACAAGGGTCTTCCTGGGTCTGATGCCCATGTGATGATCTACAGAACTACAGAGTCTTTTGTGAGCAGCCTGGGACGCAGGGCTTCTATGTTGGTGGCAGATGGCAAGGCAATGTCCCACTTTCCTCCTGACAAGTTGTTTTTCCACTGTGGCTTGGCCTCTCCGTGAGCACAGAGAATGTTCTGGAGGACTCATGGGACCTTGACGAGTCCAGTTTCGTGGCACTACCCGCTCCTAACCAGAGCCTAACCTCTCACCCCTCCCTTCTCCCTAGTACCATGGCTTCCAAGTCCAGCTAGAATCGGTGAAGAAGCTGAATGAGTTGGAAGAGAAGCAGATGTCCGATCCCCAGCAGCAGAAAAGTGGCCTCCTCCCCGATGTGTGCTACAACCCCGCCTTGCCCCTGGACCTCCAGCCTGTTTGTGCATCCCAGGAAGCTGCCAGCACCTTCAAGGCCTTGAGTAAGGATATTAACCCTCAGATCTTCCTGCTCCCTCTGCACCCTCCCCTACCTCTCCATCGCCAGTTATTTCTGTTAAGCCCCTGCCCACCCCAGATCTGCCCCAGTCTGGGCACATTGAGTTAGGGAGAAAAGAACTCCACAGTCCTGAGGGGTTCCCCCAAAGACCTCACAAGTTGGTGTGGGGAAGGACTCTGGGAAGAGACAGACATGATTCCACGAGACACAGGCATCTGATATATCTGATGAGATCAGGCTTGGAATGGCTCCCCAGGCGACAGCTAAGCTAAAATGGGAAGAGTGCAGAAGAATAATCTGCAAGCATTTGTGTCCCTGCTCTGGGCCGACCCTGATCTGCCCCTCTTATCCAGGACCCTTTCTACAGCATTCAGGTCAAGTTGATCAGCCCACGTAGCAGATGAGAAACCTCAGATTGGGGGTGGGGGAGCTCTGGCCCACTCACTCTGAGTCCAGAGCAGACACTTCTATATGGAACATACCAGGGTCTCTCCCCAGGAGCTCCTCTCTGCAAACTGGATGACAACATCCATGACCACTGACCCCCAAGGTTCATTTCCACTAATCTGCCTTCTTCCTGCACAGGGACCATCGCCACGGATGAATGTGAGCTGTGTATAAATGTTGCCTGTACGGGCTGCTGACGAAATGACTCCAGACACCTACCCCCACAGCCTACCCTGCCCATACTTAGGCACCATTGACATAATTACCATGCTCCCAGCACAAATGGATCCATAGCAAAGCAATATGGATGCAGAGCCGCCATATTTGGTCCCCAGGCAGCTGCACCGGAATAAAAATGTTACCCACAAAGCCAAGTGTGCATGTGTTCATTTCTCACTGTGGGTGGGGCATCTTGAGAAGCTGGGTGGGAAGAAAAGACAGGCTAGGCTGAACATAGGAATTCCCCACCCACAATTCCAAGCCCAAGGAATTGACTCATGGGGCCCGTTTCCCAGGTGAGGGAGCCCAGGGTAGCCCAGACTCAGAGGACCTTCTCCCCTGGAGTAACTCAAGGCTTTCCAGCTCCGGGACCAGAACTCTTGGCAGAGAATAGTAGGGAATATGAAAAGGGAAATGATTGTGTCTCTTACCCCGCTGTGTGTCACCATGCTGTCTCTCAAGTCTGACGAGCCCGAACATCATCTGTTTGGGATGGGGTGGCATCAACGAGTCCAGTGACAGTCGGGAGACTCTGCTCCCACAGTCCAGCGATACTCTCCCCTTTACGGAGTGCCCATTTTTGTGTTCTACATCCATGCAGATTTCTAAATCCTTGGCAAGATAATACAGTCTCCATCAGTCTGAAGAAGTGACTAACGCTGTAATAGCCGGATCCTTTATAGAGAATGTCCCTACAGGGTCACAGGGCGGGCAGGATGGCCAAGCAATGTCTTCCCAGGCTGATGCAGTCCACACTCGCGACACTCTGTCACTGCCCCTACATATCCTTGGCTGCAGATGATGGTGCCAAAGGCAAGACTCCATGTGACCACCATACATCTCTCCTGAGCGGGGGTGGGGGTGGGGAACACAGCACCCTGTTAGGTTAACGGGAACTACACCCAGATGGTGTCTCCTCCCCGGAGGATATAAGGCTGTGACTGCTTATAACCACCGTGGAATGTAGAGCCCAAGGAGCAGAGGTGTGCTGGAAATTCCCGGTATGGGGTTTCCCACAGGGCAGGTTTGCTACTTGGCCTTTGACCTGGGCATCTGGGAGGAAGGAAGGCTGGGTGCAAAGGGCCAGCTAAGCACACAGGCAGCTGACAGACCTTACTGCTCCACTCTGCTCCTCTTCCTCACTCCCTGGCTCATGCCTCAGGTCTCTGCCTGGTTGTGTCTCTGACCCTGCTGTGTGCCACCATGCTGCCTCTCAAGTCTGACGAGCCCAAACATCATCTGCGTGCATTTACCCTTTCCAGGGGCTGTGTCCCCATCCACTCAGCGAGCTGTCACTGGAGAGTCACCTAGTGAGCCTGCACTGCTGCAAACACACACACACACACACACACACACACACACACACACACACACACACTCACACTGCTGCAAACACACACACACACACTGCTGCAAACACACACACACACACACACTGCTGCAAAAACACACATACACACACACACAAGTACACACACTGCAGTCCACAGCTGCAAACACACACACAAAATGCAAAACACACACACACACACACACACCCTGTGTTCTTGCAAACACACACACACACTGCTTCTCCTTCAGGACAGTAGCTGCAAACACACACACACACACACTGCTGCAAACACACATATACACATGCACAAGTACACACGCAGTACAGTAGAAAATGTGACATGCACCCTGTGTTCTTGGGTTTTAGTTTTCTCCTTCAGGAAGTAGTCAGTTACTCCCACAACAGCCATGCCATTATCTCTCCTCCATCCCTTCCCGCTCCTCTCCCCCCCCCCTCCCCCCTCCCCCCCCCCCCCTCTTCTTCCTCTCCTCTCCCTCCTCCCCCTCCCTCCCCCTCCCCCCCCCTCCCCCTCTCCCCTCCCCCCCCCTCCCTTTCCCCCTCCCCTCACCCCCCCTCTCCCTCCCCCCCTCTCCCTCCCCCCCCTCCCTCCTCACCAGTCCCTGGCAGCCACTCTTCTCTCTGCGTGACTCAGTTGAATCCTTTTTAGATTCCAGTTCAGAGTGAGGCAGTGCAGCATTTGTCTCCTGTTCACAGCTTATTTCGTCAGGTACAACACGCTCGTGTTTTCCCTTTGTCACAGGTGACAGGGTTCCTGTCTGTTTGAGGTTAAGCGGTATCCCACTGCACGTGTACCATGTTTTCTATATCACAGGCCTTGGCGCTTGAGAGCAGTGCTACATGGGAATGGACATGGTTTTACCCTCGCTGTATGGATTTCGTGTCTTTGGGCTACATACCCAGAAGTGGGACTACTGAGTCAATGGCAGTTCTCATTAACTGGGAAAGAGGGGACACTCTATACTGCTGTCCCCATAGTCATTTGCTTGCTTACTTTTAAGATAGAGTCTCATGTACCCCAGGCTAGCCCCCAATCATTACATCCATATCTTCTGATCCTCCTGAATCACTCCGCCTCCTGATACTGGGATTATAGTCATTCACCATCGTGACCAGTTTATGCAGTGCTAACAGTCGAGTCCGGGAGTTCATGCTCGCTAGCTGAGAGCTCTACCAGCCAAGCCACATCCTCAGCCCAGCTACACAAATATCAGGGGGGGCCTTTGCCCCACATCCTTTCTAACGCTATCATTATCCTGTATTTTTGTAGAAGTTTAATATATAATGTATGAGTGTTTTGCCTGCATATCTGTCTGTGCACCATGTGCATGCCTGGTGACATTGGAGGTCAGAAGAGGGAGTCGGGTCCCCTGGAACTGGAGTTAACAATGGTTGCGAGCTGCCATGTGGAGCTGGGAACCAAACCCAGGCCCTCTGCAAGAGCAGCCAGTGCTCTTAACCACTGAGCCATCTCTCCATCCTCCATGTTTTTAAATGTCCCCATTCCTAGAAGTTCCTTTCCCCATGGCTTGTGGCCCTGAGCATCTTCACATGTCCAATATCCATGTATCACCTGGGAAATGTCTCCTGGGCCTCCCCCATGTTGTAATTCCATCTCTTTTTCGGACCATGGAATCCCTTCTGTTTTGGGTGTTACTCCCTCACCAGAAGCACAAGTCCCATGTTCTCTCTGTCACTCCACCTCTTTTCTCTCTTCACGGTTTCCTTAACTGTCTGGAGCCTTCGAGTTTGTTGTCCTTCTGTTTTTCTGCTTTTGCTTTTGGGGTTCATGGCCAAGAACAATGACAAGAAAGGCCCCCCTATCTTCTCTTCTAGTACTCAGAGGCTTACGTTTCAGTCTTGCTCCATTTAGACCTGATGTGTGTGTATGTGCGTGTGTGCGTGTGTGTGCATGTGTGTGCGTGTGCGCGTGTGTGTGGTCAGAGTCTAGCTTCATTCTTCTACACATAGATACCCAGTTTTCCCAACACCATTTACTGAAGAATCTGTCATTTCCCTGTGTGATTTGGGTGCTTTGTTAAAGATCAGCTGTGAATTTCCTTCTGGGCTCTTTGGTCTGCTCCATTTGTTTCTTTTTAACCCACGCATGCATTCAGTGTGTTTGGCTCCACTCCGTCTCTGTTCCCCTCCTCTGTCCCTGCCCAAGCTTCCCTACAACGCCTTGTGATCGCTCTCTATTTTGGTTTTTGGTTTGGTACCCACTGAATCCATTTACTACTGCTCATTCGTACTGAGTATAGGTGATCTACTGGAACATGGGCAAGTTCTCATGACTCTCCCTCCCCAGTAGCTATCAGCGCGGCCAATAGATCCTCGGCTAGGGGTGGGACTCCATGGACTCCCGAATCCGTGCTGAGATTTTGGTCGGCTTGATCTGGTGCAGGTCTGTGCGTGCAGTTCCAGCCGTTCTGAGCTTATGTGAGTAACTGTCTTGTCTGGCAAATATTGTTTTGCTGCAGACATCAGTTCCCTCTGTTTCTTACAATGGGATGATCTGTGGGCCTTGGCATGGGGGCACTGATAAAGCTGTTCTATTCAGAGCACTCTATAGTCTCTTATTCTCTGTACAGTGAATGGTTATTGGTCTCCATTAATCATCATCTACTGAGAAATTAGTCTCTCTGATGAAGGCTGAGAGATTCCCTTACCCATGGGTATAAAGATAAGAACTTTAGGGGCAGCTCATTACCATTTCTATTTTGCAGAAAAATAGCATCAGATTGTTCCCCTGCGGCCTATGACCTAGTCAGCTATGAGGTTTTGGGCCCAGTTACCCAGAACAAATTCTCTTTTATGGAGTAGGCTTTAAATCCAATCAGACAGTACTTGGGAGCTTCCTTAACATTCGTGCCACTATTATACCAGTAGCTCACAGGGTTCATAGCTGAGTAAATTAATGACAGCTTCTTCCCCTGATAGTGCGTGTTTCTTTGGTTTCTATAACTCCCCCTCTGCCTGTTGTCACTACCGTTCTGTTTTGAAGACGACAGCTTTGTACTAGATGTTGAGAAAAGATAGCATACCTATTAGTTATATTTCTCTCACTGTGACAAAATACTATGACCAAAGTGTCTAACGGAAGAGAGTTTTCCAGATTAAGGTTCCTCAGTGGTACGAGTTCTTTCATGGTGGGGAAGAGAGGCAGAAGGTGAGAGGCGTGGTACTGTAGCAGGAGGCTGGGAACTCACATACTTCGCTAGACCTAGAGAAGGGAAACTGTAACAAGGACATAAGCTCTCAAAGCCCTCCCTTCCCCAGTGACACACTCCCTCCAACAAGGCCACACCTCCTAAATCTTCCCAGCAGTGCCACCAACTGGGACCAAGTGTTCGAATGCCCAAGACAATGGGCAACATTTCCCACTTAACCTACCAGTGTGATCTTTGTTCATCTTGCTTAAGATTGATTTGGCTAGGACTGGGATATGGCTCAGTTGGTAGAATGCTTGCCTGGCATGAGCAGGGCCCTGGGGTTGACACACAGGGTCACATAACCTACGCATGGGAGCTCACGCTTATAATCTTGGCAGGGGGACCCTAAGTTCACGGTCATCTTCACCCATGCAATTAGTTCTAGGATGGCCTGGGTATTCAAGTCTTGTGTAAATTCATACGAACTTTAAGATTTTTTCCTATTTCTGTAAAATGTATCTTTGAAACTTGGGTAAGGGTTGTATTGACTCTGTTAGACCACCTTGGGGACCGTGGCCAGTCTAATATTGCTTTTCTAATTCATGAAGTGAATGTGATGCCTTTCCACTTTCCTCATCAATATTTTCTTATTATATAGTTCCTCCACTTCCTGTCTTAAAAATTATTTCATAGTGGCCCTTGTTGTCATTGCTCCTATTGTGAAAGGAATTCCCTTGATTTTGTGTTTTGAGGGAGCTTATTGTTAGTGGAGAGACGCAATACTGACTTTTGAGTATCAATTCTGTATCTTGAGGCTTCCTGGGTTGTCTAGGAGTTATAGTGAGGTTTTTTTTGTTTTGTTTTGTTTTGTTTTTTAGGTAAGTTCCTTGGAGTTTTATATCTAAGATTGTGTCATCAGCAAACAAACATAACTATGCCTCTTACTTGTTTCCTTATTTAATTGCTGTGGCTAGAACTTCCAGCACCATGTCAAAGGAAAGCACGCCACACTCGCATGGCGTATGTAACTGCATGCAGACATTCACACAGCAATAAATAAATAAATAAATGACACCCAGATCAAGAACGAGGATGCTCCCTTTGCTTTTATCTTACTTTAATAATAATTTATCTTTTATTTTGATCATTTCGTGCGTATGGGTGTTTTGTCTGCATGTATGCCTGTGCCCCACACGTGTGCAGTGTCTTCTGGAAGCCAGAAAAGGCCATCAGCCCGCCTTTTACTTTTTCCATCTTGACTTCTTTTACTTCTGCCTTGATTTTTATTATTTCGCTATTTATTATTTTGACACAGTTTGTTCTTTCCTCCATTCCCTGAGTGTGACTGATGGCAGGTTAGTACGTTGAAATGCTCTTTTTGCCCTTATTGTTGTGTGCTCACCGCCGAGCTGCCGCCGCGGAGCCCACCAGAGTTGGCGTGTGTTACTTCCATCGTCCATGCTGAAAGACGGCTCTCAGCTCTTCTTCTGATGGCCCTGGGGGGTTGTGCAGCTTTGAGAGCCTTTTCAGGGGGCTGGAGAGATGGCTCAGTGTTAAGAGCACTTGTTGCTCCTGCAAAGAACTCAGGTTCAGTCCCAGCACCCATGTAGTGGCCCACAACCATCCAGAACTCCAGTTCCAGGGGATCCACACTCTCCTCTGGCCTCCAAGAGCACCAAGCATTGTTCAGTGCACATACATATATGGAGGCAAACACTAATATCCATTAAAAATTAAAATAAATCTTAAATTAAAGAGAGCTCTTTATTATCCTTTTGCGATGTTACAAAGTTGACTCCTCTTCTCTTGTTGGTTTGATTGTGAGGTGGAGTTTCAGGCTGGGAGCTGAGGAGGACTTTAAATTCCTGGTCCTGTAGCCTCCACTTCCCATGTCCTGGGATCACAAGTGGCATCGTGCCTGGTCAAAGTGTTTCTTGTGATCTCCATCTTGCAGACACAGAAACTGAGTCTTACCATCCACGCTCAATGAATCTGTCTCCCACGTAGAAGTAGTAAATGACTCTATCCATCATCCAGTCTATCAAATCTCCCAGCAACCCTGGGAGGAAGCTGTGTACCAAGTCCATTTTCAGACAAGAAAGTCAAGCCTCAGAGGGAGGGGCAAGGCTCCTAAAAGTCAGGCTGAAGCCCAGTTTGCTTCCTAAGCTCCACACTGCAGACTGGACTACCCCGGTGTCTCTCTGTTCCCATCATTCCAGCCTTCTGGAATTTTCTCTTCTTGCCTACATCATATTGGTTTTGAAATCCATCTACTCCAGTGCAGATCCCAGAATAATGAAAAGGCCCCCTCCTTTATACTTCCTGTCCGTAGCCAAAAGAGGGTATTCAGATCACAGACGCCTGTCTGAACACCACCACACCCTTGTGGTGGCAATTCCTCTTCACCCACTCTCCCAGAGTAGACCCCAGCAGCCTCCTTTCTCTGTCCCCTATGTCCTTGCTGACTGGCCTCACTCCTGTGCTGGATATGGTCCCCTCCTGCCTGACCCTGGATTTTCTTCCTTTTCTTTAAAAACCATTTAAAGAATTCCTCTATGTTTATATTAGGTCTGAACTGGGGGTTTGAAAAGTATAATTCATGCAATAGAGCTAGATATTGTTACAGAGAAGGGAACTAAGGCACAGAGAAGGGAATGGTTTTTCCTAACATCACACAGGACGAGGAAGACCAGGGGCTGGGACCTGGAGCCCTGGATTTCCTCTCACGCTGCTCTTTGAGCTGGCATCGCTGGGGATAGACTTAACCATGAGCGGTGGTTGGAACAACTTCCTCCTGCAAAGAAGTTATCAACAGGGTGCCTAGAGCTGTGCAAGAGGCACAGGCGACCACAGGACACGGAAAAGGCCATGGGGAAGGCGGCCATGGAGTCTGGGCTGGGAACCTAAGTGGGCATGCAGGAAGGCAAGCCGGTGCAGAGGACAGGACTAGAGTGACTGCTTCGAATGGGATCATAGAAAGTGCAGAAGACAGCATCGCTGGTCTGAGGGAGCCAGAGTGGTGGGCCAAAGGCCGGTGAGTATGGGACACTCAAACCAGCCCAGATAAATTCCTGTCCTCACATGTGGCTGAGCGGCAGCTTGGTGACCCCAGGAGATATGTGAGAAAAGCTGGGACTCTGTCCTCTTTGGTGTGTCCCTGTACTTGTGTGAGGTGGTGGTCTCAAGGCTGGGGGAACTGAGCAAGGAATTGGAACCTTCTATTTGGACACTGAACCCCATGGTTCTGAGGGCAGGTGGGTGTTCACAGCACTGAGGGAGTGCTAGACAGACATCGAGGGAAGAACAAAGGCACCACGCAGAGTATAGTAGCTCCATTTATTGACAGAGGGTTAGCATAGCCCCTAGGCAAGGCTTCCCCGGGGTAGTTGTCTCCTCATCCTCCTCCCCACAGTGTCCAGGGTAGGCTGAGAAGCTGGGGGTATGAGTTTGTTAGCCTTGCTGCTTCTAGAAAGTAGAAAGGGCTTCCACGTGGGCTGAGAGGAAGGCAAGTGATGTCACTCTAGCATCCCGTGCAGGCAGCATAGGCACAGATCTCACATGTGTTTGGGTCCTGAGCAATGGCCTCTGGTCAGGAAAGAAGGAGCCTTGGTGAGACAGCCACCCTTTCCTCATAGCCCCTGTCTCTCTTCAACTAGAGTTTGGATATCTGTCACCAGCCACCAGGATAATCCCAGCAGGTTGGTCTCCTCTGACCTTCTAGACTTTCTGCTTCAAACAGAGCATGTGAATTATTGAAGCCAGCCAATCAGAGTGCAGCTTCTTACCAGAACAGGGACGGAGTTGTTACGTATAGCCCGAGGATGGGATGGAGGGCTCCTTTTAACCCACGCTTCTGAATGAAGACCTCTCTAAAAGGCTTCCGTCAGTACCACTTAGAACTAGCCAATTAGAGCACACCTCCTCAAGCCCCACCAATCAGAGAATGTCCCAGCCACACTAGCCAAGAGGCGGGGCTCACCTAGCCTCTGCAGGATCTCCTCAGCGTTGGGTTTCTCGCAGAGGGGCCTCAGTGCTTCTGGAAATGCAGGTTGGCTACATAGCTCTGCTGCCACAGGCTTGGGAAGCCTGACAGCAAACTTCTTGTGACTCATCAGTATGGGCTCCTGTACTTCCCGGAGGTTCTTAAGTTGTTTCACTGACTCCAGAGGAAAGGAAAGGTCTCCATCCTGAAAGAGGCAGTCAGAGCATAAGACCAAGGCTGCAGGCAGCCCTAGCCTGGGTGGCTTGCTTGGGACAATCTATGGGACAGCGTGAGGTCAGACCTCTGTGCCCCTGGGTTTGCTAGAGGCCTTAAGTGCTGCATATATCACGTGATGAATGGCTGTAGAGAGCTAGGGATGCAGTGATACCACATGAGGGTGGACTGGCTTCCTCATCCGTGGTCATACTAGTCCAGACTGTCTTTTCTTGCCCAAAGGATTCCACCTCCAACCTCCAGCCTATCAGAAGCAATAAAAGGAACCCAGGGGCATCCCTGAGAGAGCAGGATCCCTGCTTGCTGACAACCTGGCTTGTGCCTGGTGTCACCAGTAGGTGTGTCCAGCCATCTAGGTCCCCATGGATGCAACGGGGATGCCTGTGACCAAGACTAGTGTTCCAGGCAAGTGGAGGACGAGAAACCAGGGCTAGATATGTGCCTGGCCACTAGCTTGGCTGTTTTGGAACCTTAGCGAAGCTCATGTTTCTGTTCTGTGACCTGCCACCCGCCCCTCCTCCCCAGTGTCTCACTGGCTGGGTCGCAGTGGGACTCGGGAGCAGTCAGGCTGCAGGCACTCTGTTCCTGTCTTTCCCAGCTGGTATTTCTCACTGCTGTCTCCGAGTGTTTTCCTCCTCCATATTTGAAGGGGAAACATGCATGGCTGGCAGGACTCGGTGTTCCCAGAAGAAGCCCATCCCTCTTTTCAGGATTCCAAGGATGGGGCTAGACCAAGTAGGGGTGGGGTCATACCTGCACAGTGACCCCTTCTACCAGGACAGCCAAGGCACCCAGGAGGCACAGCACAGACAGCAACCAGGCATTCATGGCAGCAGTATGCAATGCTGAGAACAGGCCAGTACTGGTGTCTGGGATAAACAGTGGGGCTTTTAAAGAGCTTGGGGTTACTCAGTAACCCTGGGGCCTTGTCAGCCTCATCTGCTGCTTGTTGAGCCCCATCAGATAAGGCCAATGGAGCCTTGGAGATAAGAGATCAACAGAGCCTGGCAGAGCACTGACCCCTCCCTGGGCACTACTTTGACCCACAGCTGGGCTGGGTCCTGGATTTACTCCTGACCAGGATGGCAGACCCAGCCCTGCCCTTGAAGAAAGAGGCCCAGCAAGGTGACTGTGACAACAGTGACAACAGAGACAGAGCCATTAGCATGGGGGTGGGGAGCACAGAAGAGGCATTTCCCATCCATCCACAGTTAGGAGGAGCAAGAAGTGAGCTGGGCCTGGAATGTTCTGGGGGAGGGGAAGAGAAAGTGAGCCCAGAGAGAGGGGAGAGTGGCAACACAAGACCCAACCTTGGTTGGTCTCTGTGACTCAACTTTGCCATTCTCAGGTAGGCATTCAAACCCCACCAACGGCCTGTTTTCGCTGTGGTAGCTCCCACTCCAAGTTGTATTGCCTTACCAGGTTCTCTGTGCAAACCAATGTGAATAGCTCCCTGGTTGGCAGAAGCCTTGGTACTGAGGAGTCTATGAGGGCCTAAGTGTTCTGGGCACACAGGAAACCCTTGCTGAAGGTGCTGTTACCTGAATAGCAGCAGTGGCTCCTGGTCCTCTCTGTCTCCTCTGATGGCTACCCACCTAGCCCAGTCAGAACAGTCGGTCCTCAGGCAGTATGGCCCCTGTCCTATCCTCATGGCTGAAATGATCCCTGTGGACCTGGGTCCTTGTAATCTGACACCTGCAGGGATGGGGCAAGTCGTATGTTCACTGCAGGACCTAGGGTGTACAAGCCCCAGGATCCTGAAGAACGCTGTCCTGGAGCCTCCTTTTCTTCCTGCCGCTTCACCATGCTGCCTGCATTCCCAGATAGCCAGGGTGAGGGACAGCATCCCTGGATGTGAGAACAGTACTAAAGAAGGGGCTAGACAGAGAGGACCCTTGTAAGAAGAAAGTAGAAAGTACCTAACCCAGGGGCAAGGTCAGGAAACATTTGGTCTTGCCATGCTGTTCTAGACTGAACCTCTGTTGTCTGTCCCCCGCAACCCCTACTGTGGGGCCATGTGCAAATGCATGCAGGCACTGAGATGCAGACTGCATGTATGCTGAGGGGTGTGTGTGTACGCTGGAGTATGTATGTGTACAGAGATGTGCGCGAGTACACGTGAGGTGTGAAGGGCATATGTAGGTATTCTGAAAGACATGTGTACAAAGACGTTTGTGTGTGCCCTGAACTATTGTGTGTGTGCCTATGTATGCCAGAGTATGACACACTGAGGTGTGTGGATATGCTTGATCATATTCATGTGTACACACTCATTAGCGTGCACACACTAAGGTGTGTGTGTGTGTGTGTGTGTGTGTGTGTGTGTGTACACATCCTGAAGCTGTCTGTTTATGCATAGTTGTGAGGAGGTCCGTGTGTACTTCAGGAAACAGTGTGGAGGCATGTGTGTCCGTGTGCTGTAGTTCACACATGTAGTTCACACATGTGCAGTCCATGGGCTCCTCCTTGGCCTGTTGAGAGATGACCTTCAGAGCTAGCAAGGGTGCTGAGCAGGGATTCATAGCTGCAGGGTACTCGTGGGCTGGGTTGGAGATAAAGTCATGGATGTCTCGAGGACTGATGTGGAGAGGCAGGCAGAGCAGGAGACTCTTCAGGGGTGCACTGGGGTGACAGAGAGCTGGGCTAACGTGAGGATCAGCAGCTGCCAGCTCAGGGGCTGAGTTAGGGGGATTGATGTAGCATCTGGGAATGGTAGTTCCTGCTCGTCTGAGCTGGCTTTGGCATGGAGCGGGTTAGGGCTGGGTTTGGAAGTGGATACTGGTTAGAGACTCATCAGTGCGGAGGCTGCTGGGCTGGGTTCTGATTCCTTGTGGGGTTGCAACTGAGTAAAGTTTGCAGTGAAGTTGGAGATGGATGGGGTGGGGCTGGGTTTATGATTTGGGTTAGGTCTGGGATGACGTGGGAGCCTAAGGAATTTGATTTGGCTTTAGGGTGGGACTGGGCTAGGGGAACCCTTTTTTTCTGAGACTCCAAGGTGTCTCAGGTGTGGTTGTCACTGGGGGGAGGGAAAGGGTTCCACTCCTGCTGTCTCTTTTGCCCAGGAGCAGCTGCATCAGACCTTCAGGATAATGCAGTTCCACACCGTGGGAGACAGGAAGTTGCTATCTGGTCCTATCCCTTTGGGTCTGGCCCTATCCACCCCCACCTTACCTCCAACTCTGTTCTGGGAAGTAGGAACTTACCCTTCCCCCTTTTCCCATGGTGCCTGGTCAACCTGGGGCCAGCTCTGAGTTCAAACCCCTGCCTCCTTTGCAGGAGACATATGACATCATCAGCCTGCCTTAAAGCTTCTTGAGATTGGACCTTTCCTGGACTCCTGGACCCAAGCTTGCATCCTGAGTCCCGAGGCTTGTCCTCAGCTCCCAGCATACCTCATCTCATCATTTCATGGTTCCGAGGACGTTTGGGTTTCCCATCCTTAAGTACCACCTCTTCTGGCCAAGCCAACGCACTTCCTTGACCTTCCAGGCCACAGCACCATCTAGGGACAACCAGTCACTGTCCCAAACCTCGGAGGGAAGCCAGGCTGCCTGGCTGCCATTCAAGGTCAGCCCCTGATGAGTACATTATTCAACCAGGATCTCAACACTACACAGGAGTGGGAGGCTCTACCTAGAGCTAGACGGCCCCCAGACTTGGTGCCAGCTTCATCTTTGAGTTACGTGTGCTTCGGTGTCAGCTTCTGTGCTGAAGATGGGTGAAACGAACGGCCCCATGGCAGTTCTCAACATTTCCTAGCAACTTCCAGGGGCTCCCAAAACTTGGAGTTAAGGTTAAGGCCATTTCTGCTCTTTTGTACACTGGAAACGTTGCCACCATCCTCAGAGCCACACAGCCTTCAAGAGTGGCAGCTTAAGCCACATGCCCAGTGCTCAGACGAGGCCTGGAGTCGGGGGGATGCCACCATGTCTGAAGGAAAAACGGAAAGTGGCAGGGCTTATCCCAAGAACAGCAGTTAACTGTGGCACACAATTCTGCAGCTATGGGTATCCATTGACACATCCCCAGCACAGCTGGCCTTAATCACGATGCTGGAAGTCGGGGAGCTCTACTTGATGTGGGGTACCCTGGGCTTCTCAAGGAGACTGATACTATTACTTCTGGCCAACAGATTTGGTTTAAGAGCTGTGTGGGGGGGACCTCATTTGATTCCCAAGTGCCCATTAAGGACAGGCCCACTACAAACCTAAATCCTCCAACAGACCTAAACTGGGGACAAGGCCCAGTAAGAGCCTGAGACACCAAGCCTAATCTGGAGTGGCCTTGAGAGCTGTGGTCTGCATTTTAGTCCAGCCTGGGAATCTTGTAAATGTGCTTCAGAGGATGGAGCAATCTCTGGTTGCCATGGGAGCCCAGGCAGCCAAAACTGCCTGACAGTTCCAGTGTCTGTGAACCTCCTGACAGTTTTGACAATAAATATGAATATATTTATTATATATACATACATATATGTATGTATATTCCCCCATTTTAAAGGGTGGGGGCGGTGAGCTGGAGCTCAGGGGCTCAGTGAGGTTAAGAAGCCATGACTTCCCAAGGGCATGTATGTACATGGCTGCTGGGTACAGCCCTATTGACTGTGCACTACAGAAAGGCACAGGGCCAACGGCACACATGTAAACAAAAGTTTTAGCACCTTCAGCCCAGAGGAAGGCACATTTTTTAAAATTTACTGCCAGGTGGATTTGGTGACAGCTCTGGTCATATAGCTATAAATTCCAGAACCGAATCCAATTTTCTGAAATGCCAAAGAAAAGCCTGACCTTCCACCGGGTGCAATGAGGAACTTCCCGAGTGCCTCCTATACTGATCCTGGCCCCACATAAACTTCCCCTTTGAGGGAAGGAAGAGAAGTGGCCCACTAAGAAGCAGTGACGCCCACGATGCAGAGGAGAACATGGATGATCAGAGTGCCTGTATCACACAGGAAGTGGCAGCTGGCGAGGCTCCAAGGCCCTGGCCAGAGCCCAGGCCCCAGACTATCTCCCTTGATGCTTCAGCGGGCAGCTGGGGAGTGGAAGGGTGTGTCTGCTTGTTTGCCCAGTCAAGTCCTCCCCGTGACTGGCCAGGATGAGATGATGGGCACCCGTTTGCCATCTGCTCCCATTCTCACACAGCAGCTGCCTCCTCTTCCTCCTCCTAGAGACATCTCACTAAAGGCAGGGAAGAGAGGCTCATCTGGAATGCTCAACCCATGAGTGGCCTGCACGCACGCACGCACGTGCACACAGACACACAGACACACAGACACACAGACACAGACACACACACACACACACACACACACACACACACACACACACTTCAGAGAAGCCCAAGATGAGCAGGACATGGATGGACTTCACTGGACTCCTTGTGGGACATGCTGGGAATAAAGCCGGGAGCTCAGGTCCCCGAGGCTGGTGGTCGTGGCATCTGAAGTGGCCTTTGACTGACAGATGCAGACCTGGGGGCACAGGGAGGAAAGCTGGTCTGGGCTAAAGCACAGCAGGGCTCCAACAGTACAAGCTTGGGCATTTGCCTAATGACAGTGAGAAGCAGTTTAGGACCCTGGCAGAGCCACTGTGCGCACAGAAACTGCAGCACAGGACCAAGGGTAGGTGGCGGTAAGGAGAGCATACAGGATGGAAGGAGGTACTCCATCCTGGCAGGTATGGAGGGGAGTGAGTGTGCATGTGTGTAGGGGAATCAGCTGTTTGTGGCCACGTGGTCAGAGCAGAGGGAGCTCCTCTGGATCAGTGCCCAGCTGCCAAGCACCTGCCAGCTTCTCAACTCTGAGGTGTTTGGTTCTGATGAAGAGGAAACCACCTCAGGGAAGGCAGTGTCTGGCCCACAAAGAATCCTAGAACAGACTCCAAAGCCTGTATTCTCCCCAGCACCTTAAGCACCAGCTGTACTGGCCCCTTGCGGTCTGCCGAGATTCTAGCCACTGGCCAAAGGACAACCGATCAGCTTCTGCTAGCATGAGAAAGTGTGGGCAGGCACGGGCACTTGCCTGCCATTTAACCCAAAGCCACACTACCCGGGAGAGAAGCAAGAGGGTCAAGCAAGGCATGTGAGGAGAAAAAATACCTACAGACTCTCGGGATCTAACCACGGCAGCCCCTGGATATGCAACTTGAGAGGATGCTCCCAAGAGTCCAACCACCCCCACCCCCCACACACACACACACACACACACACACACACACACACACACACACACACACACACACACACCCCTGTCCTACTTCCAGCCCGCTGAGCAACCCCAAGAACTTGTGTTTGGATCACCAGAACACATCAAAGCTGGGTGGGCAGGCAGCCTGGGAAGATAGGACATTGTATCCCCAAGGCAAACTGCCTAGCAAAACTAGCAATTATTAGCGAACTCTGGTTTTGACTGAGAACCTGCTTCACTGACCCACCTCAACCTGGGGCTTCCACAAGGATGTACACTCACACTAACACGCATCCACATCTGTGCCTACATATACACACATGGAAAAAGAAATCAGTCACAGCTACTCAGACTACACAGTGACAAGCACCCAACCATCACACACACAGACACACACAGACAGACAGACAGACAGACAGAGACACACACACACACACACACACACACACGGAACCACAGTGGCCAAAGGCCTATGTTTTAGTGAACCAGAGCCATCCCTGTCCCCTAAGCATCACTCAGGCATGGGAAGGGAAGCTGAGAAATGTCCTTTGACATCATCATTAACTTGTGTGGGACAGGAAGCTGCTTCTGACCTTTTCGGGGAGGGGGACTGAGAGCAAAGAGGTGACATTCTGAGATAGGAAGCTAGGGACATGGGCAGGATCTAGGGTAGGGTGGGCTGGGGAGAGGGAGGTCAAAGGCTCCTGGGACTGCTGTCAAAGAGGAAATCTATGGGAAGCACTGACCAGAAAGAAGCAGATCCGGGCTGTCTTCCCACTCACAAGGTAGCGACCTTTGGGCTAACACTTCACCCCTCAGAGTGGCAATCCCCGGCAGTAAAAAGCAGATAATGGCACTGACCCCGTGAGGTGGCTGGGAGTGCTGAGAAAGATAATGGCTGTCAAGTACCAGGCAGGGAGGTGGCAAATGGTGGCAATAATCATAACGCACTTGACAGAGCATTACACAGGACACCATCCGGGCCCACTCAGGCTCACAGGCAAGGCTGGAGAGGGCAAGGTGTGTCTGCCTGAGCCACACCTGCAGGAGGAATGTCAGCTGGTCCTGGGGGGGTGGGGCAAAAGATTCCTGTCCCGGGGTGTGTGTGTGTGTGTGTGTGTGTGTGTGTGTGTGTGTGTGTGTAAGGTAAACTTTAGGGTTCAGCCACATGACGTGTAGGCTGAGAACAGCAAGGAGTCACGCATCTCCAGACAGCAGTGTTACCATACAAGCAAAAGGGACACAGACAGGGAGGGAAAGTGCCTCTTCCTCTCTAAGCCCTGGGGTGTGCAAATAGGTGCACAGGAGTTGAAGGAACCCTTCCAGAAAGGAGAGACATACAGCAGGCAGGGGTGCCCCCTGGTGACCACAGGCATTCCATGCAGCCTTTGCTTTACATGACTTTAATGACTTTTAATTATTCTAAAACTACGTGTATGCACCTGAGTATACTGGATCCTTTGGAGCTGGTGACATCTGACATAGGTACTGGGAAAGGAACTAGGGTCCTCCAGAAGAACAAACCATGCTCCCCAGCCCGCCCGCCCCTCCCCCCTCACCACTCTTCAGGGGCAGTCAATTAGGAAGACTTGGGAAAGCACAACAAGCTGAGAACAGAGGTCTTAGGCTGTGTGGATTAGCACTGGAAATCAGCCCTACTGCTGCTGTTCTTACCAGCTCTGTCCCACGCCCCGCCTAGGTGCTTTCCAAGAGGTTGGGAATGCTATCAGGCCCACGGGTTGTTTCCTGAGAGTGAATGATGATGCATACCAGGTGTCTGGGACAACACTAAGCAGCTGGGGTCCACATGTGGGACACTGCCCTGAAATGGGACTGCAATCTGGTTCTGATGCAGCCAGTTGCTTTCCCACGGTGACTTGTCGATTTATCAGACCTTGGGAAAGGAGAGAGGACATTCAGAATCTCTTGACTTTACTATAAAAGAAACCAATGGAGGGGCTGTCTCAGGGCGTCAACGTGCTGCCTATTCTGCTTGGCTGTAGCCTATCCCTAGGCTCCAGGAGAGACTGCAGACTGGCTCCTAAGGGTAGTGCGCACAGCACCAGCCAAGAGCACACACGGTGAGATGCTCTGCTCACGCCAATGTCCCATCTTATGCAGGCCCTCTGATGCTTGAAGTCTCTGTTCTTCTGCAGTGTATGCTGCAACCCTCACTTCTCCAAGCTGTCTCCTCCTCCACACACAGGGCCATGACACCATCAGGTGACAGTAGATCAAGTTAACAATGTGTACACTGGGGGGAGGAAAACTGTGGGAGTTGGTTTCCTCCTTCCAGCACTAGGTAGGGTCTGAACTCAGGTCATCAATCCTGGAGGAAAGTGGCTTTACCTCCTGAGCCATCCCTCCCATCTGTGTACAGGAAGTGTGAACTGCTGCTACATCAATGACTCTCCAACCTCCCCTCAGATTTCCCCAAGTTGAGAGACTTGGAACAAGTTGCTTCCTTTACCTGGTCTGAATGCTCTCAATAAAATATGCTTGCATTAGTCATTTTTATAAGAAAAGGAAGTATGATGTTTTGAATGCCTCTTCCATGAAGTCTTACTGAGCTTTTATGGTTTGTCCAGGACACTATACACAGCTGGTAATGACCATATGTAAAGACAATACCTCAGAGCTACATGGTAAAGCTGAGAAAAACATACATGCAGCAGACTGTCTGTGTTTATGCCTCCACTGACCAGGAGAGGTACACTCCAGCTAGCCCAGCCTTGTCCTCTAAACACACACACACACACACACACACACACACACACACACACACACACAGTGACTAGTGTCTCCTTGGCTTTGGCAAACCATGGAGTTGAAAACAACTCTGGAGTCTACCCCAGACACAGTCAACCTAAGTCTACAATTAGGTAAAAGCTGGGGGCATGCTCTTGTTTCTTGCCCGTCCACTGCCAACTAAGTGTTTTTGAATTTGCTCCTACCAAAACCCACAACCTCCATTCTAATCCAGTCTGAGCCAGGGCATGGAGCAGCAGTGTCAGGGAGAAAACTGCTGGCCTCAGGCCCTCTGGAGGCTTACCTGCACTGCCTTCTCTGAAGGTGCTTTCCTAAGTCACTGCTCCTCACCAAGGACACCTCCAGGGTGGCCTCCCTGGTCAGGTGCTGCCTGCTTCTCATCCCAGGCGAGTGTGTACACATTAAGGGCAGAAACTGTGGCTTCCCCTCTGGATTGCCCCAAGTGTCTGCTCAGGAAAGTGAGGCCCAGAGATTAAACAGCCTTAAGTTCAGTGCTAAGGCAGCAATGCCTGGGTGTCAAACTCCCAAGGGTTTTGTGGCCTGGCCACTGGCTTCAATCTGGCTTTCTCAACTGCAGCGAATAACACAGACCACAGGCTGCACATACAGTCATAATATATTTATTTTAAGTGCCATCCATGCATATCAGTTCTGGCAGCGACAATCCTAATGACACTTGGAATATTTCTTTACAGCACTAAACAGTTACAAAGAATGGGTGCCACTCACCATTGGCAGAATATGAAATCGTGCAATAGGAAAACTGTAGAAACATTAAAACACTGACTGTCCAACAGCAGCACAGAGAGCAGGTTGTTTCTGCACAAAAGCCAATGCATGTCACCACATATATACAACAGAAGTATGTACACGTCACCCTTCCAATGAACATATCAAAATACTCTATTCCATTTGAAATATTCCCAAGATCGATCCCCTCCCACTTCAAAGGACGTCTGAGACACGTATTAAATATTTACAGGAACACACAGGAGCACATTTACATTTCAAACACTGCCACAAATGCCAGTCGGACTCTTCTCTTGGACAGAGCACCCCACCTGTGTATGTACGGTTATTAGTCTTTACCCCAAAGTCTCCAGTCAATTTAAGCCCAAAAGAACTTGCTATGTGTCGTCGAATAACAACAGAAATGGCCACTAGAGGGACTCTGCACCCAGCAGCTAGCCCTCCCTGCAGGGCCACTCAGGCTTGCTGAGCCCCTGGGGAACAGGGAAGCCCAGACAGTGGTGAGTCTGTCCTTTGGTGCCATTCCTGGTCAGTTTAAACGTTCATAAGCATACGGATCACTGCGAATCAGCAAACAATTGCCAAATGGGAAATCAGCTTCACGTGATTTGTAAGCTCATCAAGCAGTGCTGTTTCATGGGCTGCAATCACTTAAAGTGCACACTGCTGAGCAGCGACCCTAGTCAGGGAGCAGCCACTGTGGTATCTAGAAAACAGACGGAGTAAACTTCTGGGGCCTCATCTTCCCAAGCTGTTCCTCTGCAGGGAGTCATCTCATCTTGCCTGGTCCTTCTGAGAGAGGCCTGTTGGCTACTGTTTGAGAATCCTCTGATTTTCACTAACCCAAGGGGATATACCTGAGCTTCTTCTCATGCCAAGTGGGGGACTAAACAACAAGAGAAGCTCGAGGCTCTCCCTTTTTCCCAGTACTACTACCCATGGCTTCCCAGCGATTCATTCAAGACAACACTCCATTAATACATACACAGATATTCATATTCTCTCTCTCTCTCTCTCTCTCTCTCTCTCTCTCTCCACACACACACACACACACACACACACACACACACACACACACACACACAACCTTTGTTCAAGTAGAGATTACTCATCCACAGACTCACTGAGGTTAGTTAACGTGATTAAGTATTACTGAGCCCAGAGACAGTAACAAGCAACTGGTGACCAGTTATTTCTTCTTGATTTGACAGAATCTATTTTCCTCATTAAAACAGATTTTTTCCCCCTCTGTAAAGAACCAATTAACAATCTATTCACTGTGAGGAGGAGAATCTCCTTTCTTTTACTTTCATTATAAAAATCAACACAATCAACCCATGCAAGCTGTGACATGACACAAAACAAAGCAACTGATAAAGCTCTGAGGTGCTTCTTGTCGGGGATACACAGACCCAACAGCAGGTCACGCAGTCACTGCACTCGAGACTGACGCAGATGGACTCTGGAGCTGCATGCAGCCCCTGCTAGCGTTACCAACAACAGCAAGGACACTGCTGTATACTCCAGCTTCTGTGTCTTGCTACCTAAATAGACTGATTCAAATTCCAGAAAATTCTTATTTAGCTATTTATTAACTCCCACCAGCAGGAAGGCTAGGTAAGGCGGGAAGCACACTCACCTGGTAAAGAGTGATGGTAAAGAGAAGGACAAATGTTTCTGATTGTCTTTGTTTGTAAACTTTTATCCAGAAAAATAACCATGCTCTCAGACAAATTCCTCCCTAGTGAATCCAACAGCGCTGTGCATTCACAGAAAGTAGCAATAAATATTAAAATAACACTTTTGAATAATAAATACATAAGTGAGTATGGAGACGTGATTTGTTTGAAGAGCCAAGCAATACCTAGTTTCAATCCGCCCACACACTTCAGAGCTGTCAGAATGCGGCTGAGGAGTCACGCTGACGGGGTACAGCACTCTCACACCCTGCACTACAAGCTTGCTCAGGAACCACAGACCCTCTGCACTGCTGAGAGTGCCAACTCCAGACTCTTGACTTACTCGGTGGAATTCATGATTGCTCCTACCTCTGGAGATTAAATAAAGGAAACTGGGCTTTGGGAAGCCGATTTCCTTTCAGCTCTCTGTATCATTTGAAAGCATCCTGCAGAAAATGGCCTAACAAGGAATAAAAACTGACAATAACTTTCCTTTCAAGATACAATAATCCAATTAGAAAAAACTTGAAGCCTTTCAGTAATATTTGTACACATATTTACACATGTATCTATAAACTGCTCGCAGCAAAATAGGCTCTGTCTGAAAAATCAGTCTGGCACTTGTGGTCAACATCAAACTGACACAAATATGCAAAAAGCTGTCCAAATCACAACAGTCAGAAGCTACAGAGGGTGCTGGCAGGGAGACAAACATGTAGTTCTTGCTTGGGTTGGATGAAAGCAGTAAGTTACCCAGCTAGAATCTCTGATTGTCTTCAAAAGGAATTTAGATAGCACTGGTAACCGCTTTGTTTTCTCAACCGGACTCTAATCCTTCCTTTCACTGAACAAAAAGGATGCTGGAGTCTGCTGTCTTGCAGAGACAAGCCTACACTATTGAATCCCAATCAAAGTCATCCTGGATGTCATCTGGAGGCAGAGAACGCCGCATCTGGAAGGCTTGGGAAGGCATCATGTGCTGCTGGTTCATGGCTCCGTGATGGCCTGGAAAGGAGGAGGCAGTCAGCAGTGGCCTAGTCAGGGAAGACAGGAAGAGACCAAATAGCCCCCGGAGCTTGTCTCCTATGTGCTAGGACATGGGTACATTACCTAGAATCCACCCAAAATCCTCCAACAAGTGGGTCATCTGGTCCTTATTTTATAGTAAGAAGAATAGGATTAAAGAAGTTGAACAAAAAAACCCTACAGTTATAACGATACATGCATGTAATCTAAATCCTAATTAAACACTCAGGAGACAGGCAGGAGGGTCACTGAATAAGGCCAGTCTGGACTACTCATACTGACTCAAAACTAACAAAAACCCAAAACCCAAAAAATTTAAACGCAGTCCACCTGACTCTAAAAAATGTTCATTTATTTTATTAGCCTGCAGTAAAGAAGGCTCAAGAAAAAATGCTGACAACCATTTCACTAGTCTGCTCTAATGTGTTTTCAATAACATAAATTAAGAATGCTATCAGAGTACTGGAGAACAGCTCAGTTGTTAAGAGTGCTGTTTGAGCTGTTTCCAGGAACCCATGTGGTGGCTTCTAACTCCAGGTCCAGAGGATCTTATGCTCACTTTTGACCTCCTTTGGCAACAGTAACACATTCAGGAAAAACACCCATACAACAAAAAATTTTTAACAGAAGAAGAAGAAAAGAAGGAAGAAGAAGAAAGAAGAAGGAGGAAGAAGGAGGAGGAAGGAGGAGGAGAAGATGAAGAAGAAGAAGAAGAAGAAGAAGAAGAAGAAGAAGAAGAAGAAGAAGAAGAAGAAGAAGAAGAAGAAGAAGAAGAAGAAGAAGAAGAAGAAGAAGAAGAAGAAGAAGAAGAAGAAGAAGAAGAAGAAGAAGAAGAAGAAGAAGAAGAAGAAGAAGAAGAAGAAGAAGAAGAAGAAGAAGAAGAAGAAGAAGAAGAAGAAGGAAGAAGAAGATGATGAAGAAGAAAGAAGAAGAAAGAAGAAAGAAGAAGAAAGAAGAAGAAGAAGAAAGAAGAAGAAGAAGAAAGAAGAAGAAGAAATTGTTGTCGTCGTCATTGGGTAGCACTGAACTTGGACTGGGACGTAACAGAACTTACTAAAAGCAGCCCTTTTATTAGAATTTAAGCATACCCTTTGAAATGCTATATTTATTGGATCATTGGTGTTTGTACTGTAAAAACAAAATTCCAAATTACACACTAATTATTGTTCTCAAGAATCCTTCAACATACGCTATGGTTTTCAGTGTATTACACTATATCAGAAATGGTGTCGTGTCTTTAACAAAAAGCTCAATCCCTCACTGTGTCAGACAGGCAGGAGACAGGCAATGAGGCTTGAGCTCTAGCCTCTGTATCTTGGTACATGGAAATCACTAGTGGGCGAGGAGGGGAGTGTGAAGCAGACACATCCCTTCCCCACTGCCTGGCACACAGGTCTCTCCAGGTCTCACATCCTCACTGGCAAATAAATGCTATTTACTGTCTTTTTCTCAGACAGGTAAAGAGAAGGGCAGGGGAGTCACGGTCTAAGCGCTCATTAACCGAGGTGACCCTTAAGACCCCTCCTTCCAGTTCTACCTGCACGCAGTTCCCTGCCTACTCGCCACTTACCATACCTTTAGCCTGGAAAGAGTACATTAGTTCTTGGAAACCAACAGAACAGAATTCTCAGAAGCTAATCCACAGATACCCCAAAAGCTGCATTAAGTCCATCAAAGTAAACAAATGCTCAAAGGTACTCTGCAGCCCAGTTCACAGCCTCCCAAAGTGCCTCATTTACAGCAGGACACCCAAGCTTTACAGCTTTAAAGCTCTAGGTCCCAAACAGAACAGAGACATTACCTGCCATCGTAGTTCCTGGAGTGTTGAGCGCCTGTGGAATATGAGGATAACCAGGGGGTGGCATCACTGAGGGAGGGATTCCACTTTGCCTGGAATCTATGTACAAATTTCCTAACCAAGTTAAAAACACGAAGAGAAAACATGTTACCACTATCATCAAAACAAAACGAGCACTAGAATCTTTTTTTTTGGGGGGGGGGTTCTTTTTTTCAGAGCTGGGGACCGAACCCAGGGCCTTGCGCTTCCTAGGCAAGCGCTCTACCACTGAGCTAAATCCCCAACCCCAAGCACTAGAATCTTAATGGAACAGCTACCTACATGAAGCCAAGTAGGGGAAGACAGAAAACTATTCCTTCTGAAATGTAACTGGCTTCTGGTATAGGGTGCATGCTAGGTACTGAGTGCACTGGCATAAACTCATGTGCAAGGACATCTACAGTTGTCACTTCATTACAGCTCAAAATGATTTCCACATCCCTGACTTCGCTTGACTCTCCCACTACCCACACAGAAAGCCTGACCAGAAATCACCTCTTCTTTTTACAGAAATCAAAGGAAGCTCAAAAAAGTTAAGCTGGCTTGCCGAAGGGCACAGCTTTGGCACTGCCTTAGCTTTTGGATTTAGAATCCAGATGTCCTGGCTCAAAGACTCTTGTGCTGCTGCCCATTTCTCTACTGCCCTGAATGACCCCTTGACCGTCCTTGTGAGTGAACATCAGTTTTCAAGAAGACCGTGTTCCTAGGAATGCTAGTGTATCAAAATAAATTGCACCTGAATGCAATGAAACTGAAAAGTAACTACTATGTTTCCTAGGAAGGGAAGAAAACTGATCCTGACTATTAACAAGGTAAGGCGCATTGGACTTGGCTGATCCCAAGTCTTCACTAACCGTGGGAAAGCCAGACCTGTGCCCAGGCTTAGGATGGCATCAGCGATGACCTAGCCCAAGCCCCGCAGCTCACATATAGGGGAAATAACAGAGGAGAAACTTGACAGAAGCAGGATCAGACTCTAAGCCCAGGTCATTAACTCCAAGATAAGTTGCTCAAACTTTATCACGCTTTTATTTTCACAGGAGAAGTGATGGGAGGGGTGAGGAATGTGGAGGGGGGGAATACACCACAATTTCTCATTTTCCCATGCCCTCATCTCAGAGCCTGCATAAGGACAACTTGCCATTCATTGTGTGCAGTCTTCAAATGGTCCTTAAACTTTTCATTTTAACATCCTTAAAAGATGTAACACTTTGATTTTCACTATAAATCAACAAATTTAAAGTGAAATAATTTTATAACTATGTTTTTAAAAAAACCAAGTATCTTTTAGAGACTTGTTTAATAACAATAAAAAGTTAAGGATCACAAAGGATAATAGTAAATAATTCACCCAAATCGCAACAAAATAGCCCTTTGCCTCCAAACTTTCAAGACTCCCTTTCCATAAATTATTCGTCATCACTCATTTCTTTTTTTTTTCCTTTTCTTTTCTTTTTTTCGGAGCTGGGGACCGAATCCAGGGCCTTGCACTTGCTAGGCAAGCGCTCTACCACTGAGCTAAATCCCCAACCCCCACTCATTTCTTAAAAACAGCACAATGTAAATAAATGTCACCCTGAGAGACACATCACACTATTACCTAGGACAGTGAGCTCATGGAAGCCTATTAAGCCCATACCTGCCCCGATGTGTTGGGAAGGTTTTGCTGGGTGCATGGCACCATGACAGACATTCTGCTGAGCATTACTCTGTGAGTGGATAAGGCCAGTCTGTGTGAAGAACTGATTCAGAGAGGAACAGAGATCAGCGAACTGAACCTGATCTAAGGACCAGTTCTTGAGATCCGCCTGCCTCATACTCTCCATCAGACCTAAAAGGAAAGCATGTGAAACACAGTGAGCATGACTAATACTGCAAGACAAAGGCCAATACAAGTCTTCTCAATCCACAGTCTCCAATCACTCACGTCAGAATACATGGTGTACTCAGACCTGAATTCAACCTCCAAACCCATGTGTTACAAAAGGAAGCCATAGTCAGTGGCATACATGGAATTTTGGTGTTTGAGGGAAGTGAAGACAGATCCTGAGGACTCACTGGCCAACGAGCCTAGGCTACTACTTGTCTCAAAAGAGGGGGCAGAGCTGTATAAGGGTCTGAGCTTAGAGCCCCATGACCTGCCTAAACGCCAAGAACTGTGGCGCCTGTAACTCAGGGTGAGGGTCAGGGCAGGAGAGAGAACACAATCAGGAGATGGAAAAAACATAAAACCATGATGGACACCACACACAAGGAGGACTACCAGACGCCAGCCATTCTAAGTCAAAACTGTAGGCTTCTGGTTCAGTGAGAGACTGTCTAAAAATAAGGTGGAGAAACTACAGATGAAGAGATGTCACCCCTGGCCTGTCCATGTGTAAGACACCCACACATAGCACACAAAACATAAACCAAGCAGAGACGGCTTCAGCTGGCAAAACTGCTTGTGCAAATCTGAATTCAAACCTTAAGAGTCCATAGTAAAAGGACTTAAGTGATTCCTTTAAGCTGTACATATGTACCTCAGCATGCACACATGCCAGCAATCTTCATACCAGACACAAACAGTAATAAACAGAAAATAAATAAATAAAAGGTGGACAGCAACTGGGAATAACATTTGTAACTGTGCTAGGGCCCCAAAATGCAACTGTCCATGCAAACACACAAGGGGCAGGGCAGGGAGACAGACTACGCAAAACCTGATTCTTTAAACATGGCCAATATTCCTGAGAATTCATCTATGTACTGTTTTCCTCTATCAATTGCCCAATTTAGTAGAAAATTTTGTGTCCTTTAAGAACACTACCATTGGGGTAAAGAGATGGCTCAGTGGTTAAGAGCACTGACTGCTCTTCCAGAGGTCCTGAGTTCAATTCCCAGCAACCACATGGTGGCTCACAACCATCTGTACTGGGATCTGATGCCCTCTTCTGGTGTGTCTGAAGACAACTACAGTGTAATCATATGCACAAATACATCTTTAAATATTTAAAAAACCTCACTACCACTGCAAAAGCCATGTCTTTAAATAAAATGATGCTTCTTACCCTCTTCTCTTTTTTTTGGGGGGGGGGGCGTGTGAAGGGGCAAAACCTTGTTATGTATTTCTGGCTGGAGTATTTACAATCTAGTCAACAGCTGGCTCACTCTTGGCAACCCTTCCACCTCAAGTTTACCAAGGGCTAGGAAAGCAGGCACACACCAACACACCTGGCAGGAGATACTGTATTACACTATAAAGAAAAAATGTTCCAGGAAAAACATTCACGATTAATTGGTTCTATGTAAAGAAACCAATCCTTACCTTGGAACTGTGAAAGGTCTACGTCCGACCAGTTAACACTGCTGGCAATTCGACAGCTTTCCTTCAGCATATCTAGTGTTGCATACCAGTCGCTTGAAACACCTAAAAAGCAATGTTGACAATACTATTAACTCTAGGACAGGTTAGGGTTATGGGTGTCAAAAGGCAGGTCACGAATCCCAAGTTCTACCGCCCACTGGCAGTGTGATCTTATGCAAACTGCTTCAGCTCTTTGGAGTTATGCTATATCTATCTATAAAATGTGCTACGTTTTACTTGATTTGGAATAATAACAATGCATCTGGACTATCTAATACACAATGGTAAAAAAAAAGTTTCATCCTACCTCACACACATGGGATGTCTAATTCACAGGAATGAGTCATTATCAGAGCCACTTAATTACTTCTGACTCCTAGGGATGCCTTTTCTCTATGGTGCCACCGGCAAAGAAGCCTAGCAAAGGTGCACCACCGACTGTTTCAATTCCAGCTGGACTTTCTTTGCCCGGGCACCAGACTTCAGTTTCCTCAAACCGCCCAATCTGTCTGTTCATTAACCATTCCCTCAGAACGTGCAAAGAACGGGCTTAAGTTTCTGAAGATTATATTGATATAGATAAGGCATGCTTATCTACGTATGATAAGCTTCTTATAACCATCTGCTTTGTCCCCAAAAGCTTTAATTCTATTTTACAACTTTCTTAAGGCACGTATCTAAAAATAACGGCAAAATGTTTAGAAAATATTCCATTATGGCAGAAAAATTTTGATCCTATTATAGAATCCATTATAATTATTACTAGGAAAACGAAACCAACCATTGAAGCCAAACAAAAAAATTAAAAGTATTTTTCTGATTTTTAAAATACTCATTCAAAAAAATTTTTTTTTGTTTTAGTAAAAAAGTTAAACCATAGGTTTGAGGCCAGCTCAGACCACCTGCTGAGAGACCACCCAAAACAGAACCAACCGAAACCCAAACACAAGTCATTTACTCAAAGCCAGAGCACACTGGGGATTCGAATGCCGTCCTTTGTGGTATACACAGAACTTGCGCTGTATCTTTTACACTCACACAGTGAGTCTGCAAGTCTGAAAACAGATCGTGCACTTCATTCCTTCATATCACTAGAAGCAGTGCCAGGTCAACACGAGAACTTAACTGAGTCTGACTATGTTTCCAATGCATTTTAATCAAGGAAATCTTCAGGTCACCCAAGAAGTGAATGAAATATAGTAAGAAAAGATTAGACAAGTAAAAGGGTTTCAGTAGTAAATACTACAGGACGTCCAGATAATAAAGGGCAGATCTAAGTCACAGCTATTCCAAGAAAAGCACGAGAAACTTACCAGAATTACAGGATACCTGTTGAGGGGGTGGTGGTGGCTGATGCGCTAACGTCTGGTGCTGATGGTTTGGATGGTGTTGTATGTGCTGATGTGGAGGGGGGTGCTGGGAGTGAGGCGGCTGTAGCTGGCTGTGTTGCTGTGGGTGTGATGCTGGGTGCTGGGGACGCTGTGGGTGCTGTGGTAAACCATGCGGTCTATGGGGTGTATGTGGAGAGGGCTGTGTGTGCATCTGGGGGTGGGACAGCGAGACCTGTGCAACCGAATTACTACCTGTGGCATTGAGGCCACTATGATTGTTGGGCAGGCTGCTTTGGTTGCTGTGAGGGTGAGAGGTCACTGTACTGCTAGGAGAGTGCTGATAGGAACATGAAGTATGGGACTGTTGGGAAGATTCCGAAGGGATGCTCATTAAACCTGAAAACAGAGTAAGATCATTTGTGGTCAGATGTCCTTCCATCTCATGATACTTGTCCCAGTATTATTTACAGAGCAAGGCATATGTATGGAATCAACATTCAGATGCACACATGTAAATTTTTTTAAAGGTGCCATAAACAAACCACAAACTTGGTGCTTAAACTCGAGTGGCTATCTCACTGGGAATGCTAGTCGGAACAAAAACAAGGCCCATGTATTCTTATGTTACCTCTACCAATCAAACATCCCATGTGCCACAGACGTGGTGTGAGAATTCTTCAGCACAATGCTCCAGAATGCCCTCATAATCAAGTCAACTCTGCACGTAGGTTGAAATTAGTGTTTTCCTTTGCCATAACATAAATATAAATAGCTCAGTAAGCCAAAAGTGGCATAACATACTCTCCCCCAAACTCATCATAACTTTCTAGAATTAGCAGGTCTAAGAGATGGTCTATGAACTTAAAACACTCATGTTATGAAAAAAGGACATTTAAAAAGACGCTCACCTTGTTGACTAAGTGATTGCTCAAAAACTGACTTATACAGACTCCGAAACGAGGCACTAAGATCTTCAAAATTGTATTCTGTGAAAAGCAGTTGTTTATCTCGTTCTGGAAGGTTGTACTGCGGCTGCTGCTGAGGCGTTAGTGATTGAGAGACTGGTTCTGGATGGTTAGTGACCTAATAAAGAAAACAATGAATATAATGGCTCAGTATTAGCGCCAGCTCTGGAATCCAAGTCAATCACATCAGCCTGTGGGTTTTCCATTCTCTAGCAGGCACACCCTCCTTTAAGTGTCAGAGGGGGAAACCACTGGCTTGAAGCTTGAGGAAGCACAGCGATCCAATCCAGCCTCCATATGCATAAGAGAAACAGTGAGTCAAGTGAGATAAGCCTGGAATCCTCTCCATCTCTCAGCATGATTTCTGTAGACTGCACTGTACCAGAGAGCGACCCACACCGCTTCCATTTATTTGAATCATCTTTACACAAGTTCAAATACCATCAGCAGATAGGACATTGCCCAATGCAGCACTATTCATTTCAGGAGGAAAGATGTTGACTGAGGGAACAAGAATGGAAGAGATAAACAATACAGAAGACAGGGGCTGCAGGTCCTTGGTGGAAGGCCTGCTCAGCATGTATAAGACCCTGAGAGCCACCCTAATACCAACTCCTGCCCATAGAAGAAACCCAGCACAATGACTCCCAGATGTGCAAAGCAAAGGAGATCCTGAACAAAAAGGGACAGACAGGAACCTTGAGTTATGAAGGTTACAGAAATACAACCAGAACTTCAAAAAACAAGAAGACTGCACGCATGTAGGTTAAGTTTGAAGGGCGTATCTGTGCTATGCTTGTGAAGTTAGTTGTCTGCATTCTGTGACACACATGCAATCATGGGGACTGAAGTTTGGATCCCTAGAACCAAAACAGGGGCGGATGCAGGGGCATGCATCTGAAATCCCAGCAGGCCTAAGGCAAGACAGAGAGTGCTGGGAAGCTCAAAGATCACCTAGTTGGCACAGGCAGTCGTGAGCAAGAATCTGACCATGTATCTTTTATTTTTATTTTTTATAGGGCTAGGGATGAAACCCAAGGCCCTGCATAGGTCAGGGAAATGCTCTGCCACTGAGTTATACCTACAGTCCTACATCAACTGTATTTTTGAAAGATTTTATCAAAAAATGATAAACTACCATTTGGTTAGTTTTCTGTAAGTTAAGGTTTGTATACTCACTGAAAATTAGTTATTCAAAATGATGCTCATAAGATATTTGCAATAGTAAGAAAAATATTAATTTTTTTGCTTATGTTTTTTCAAATACCATTTTTAGGGGACCTGAAGGCTACCACATGCACATCCACTGACGCGTATGCGTACAAAATACCCATAGATGTAAGATTAAAAGTAAATTTTAAAACAATCTTTATGAAGAGGTATGGTTCCACCAGTCGCATGCTGCTAAGTTACCCACCACCACACCAATGGTGAAGGAAAAGCGCAATGGCAGACGTTGGTGGCAGACTTGTGTTAACTCCCAAACGTGATGAGTAGAGGTTTTCTCCTGCCCTCCTATTTTGCGAGGCAACCAAAAGGCAGCTTCTCATCCATTTCCCTGGTTCAGTAAGGCATGGTCCTTCTTGGCTTTACTGGATGTAACAAGACTGCCCAGCTGCCATATAAACCCCCATTACAGCAAACCCTTACTCATGTCACAGCCACACAGGCATCCTAGCTTGATATTGCCATGTGAGATTGGGGAACTGAGCTGTATCCTCAGACCAAATAAATGCTCAGTGTCTACTCTTACCTTATGATACTAAGTCCTATTCTTTGGTATCAAGACATTTTACACTTAGGCAACTTAAAATCATTAAATGTTTGCTTACTTCACTTTATTCTTTTTATATAATAATCTTTAATCACCTATGTACAATAGGCTTCCCACATCTGTGGGTTCCACGTCTGTGGATTCAACCAAACAAATATTTTGGGAAACAATTTTTGGTACTAAATCAGATACAGTTTTTCTCCTTTACTCTGGTCTAAACTACAGAGTATAATTCAGTGTATAATGCACATCGCATGTTCATTATACTAGGCACCTAAGTCACAGAAATAAGTAAACTGTGGAGGCCATGCACAGTACTACACTATTACAAACCAGAAACTTGAACGTTGTGCTGGGCAAAAACATCAACTTGATACAAGCTAGAGTCATCTGAGAAGAGGGACCTCAACTGAGAAGATGCCTCCATTACACTGGCCTGTGGGTTAAGTCTGTGGGACTTTTGTTTTTGAATTAATGATCACAATGGGAGGGCTTACCCTACTGTAGGCAGCATTACCCTGGCTAGTGGTCCTGGGTGGTATATAAGAAAGCAGGCTGAGCAAGCCATCAAGAGTAAGTCAGGGCTGGAGAGATGGCTCAGCGGTTAAGAGCTCTGACTGCTCTTCCAGAGGTCCTGAGTTCAATTCCCAGCAACCACACAGTGGCTCACAACCATCTGTAATGAGATCTGATGCCCTCTTCTGGTGTGTCTGAAGACAGCGACAGTGTACTCATATAAATAAAATAAATAAATCTTAAAAAAAAAAAAAAAAAACCTCCCAAAAGAGTAAGTCAGTTGGTAAGCAATATTCCTCAGTAGACTCTGCATCAACTTCTACTGTGTTGAGCCTCTGCCTTGACTTCCTCTACTGGACTGTACACTTTATGAGAGTAAAGCATGTCCTCTCCAAGTTGGTTTTGGTCATGGCATTGCATGCAGCAACAAAAACCTAACTAGAGCAAGAATTCTCTGATTTTCATGTCCACAGGTGAAGAAGAGAGACTTGGTCCTACACATTTTTTCTATTTTCTTGTCCCTAGAATATCGAGAGATCACTATTACACTAATGAACAGTTTGTTGTGCAACTCTTGGCTCGGTACTCTTAACTAGATCCTCTGAAAAGAGCATCAGTCATCCCTCAGTCATCTTCTCCTAGGAGGTAAGAGACAAGTACAAGAGTAAGAATATTCACACGTGAGCCCCTTCGTGGCAAGACTTTGTTTTCCAGACTGAATAAAAAGATATCTGCTTTATGGGCTCATTAACTGACCAGGAAGAAATCACAGTTCATCTTTCACTTACTCTATTTATATGTCTGGGCATGCGTGTACCATGGCATGCGTGTGGAGGCCAGAAGAGAACTTGCGACAGTTCTTTCCCTGCATCATGTGGATCGTGGGGATGGAATCCACAGGGCCACTTCAATAACCCATTTCTACATTTTTTAAATTGGCATTTCAAGTATATTTGGTTAAATTTTGTACTAAATGAATATTCCACAAAGAAATTAACTTCATCGGGACTTACCGGTGTATAACTATGTACACTTCCCACACTGTTCAAATTAACAGACGCCAAACTCTGGTCTGAGAGACTGTTGTTAAGGCTGCTCCGAGGGCTGTCACTACCATCCTGATCAGTGTTGTACAATGTTACCTGGAATGAGAAGTAAAGCAGCACCTCAATGCACAGTTCCTAGACTTCAGAGGATTGTACAGTAGCACTGCAAACCACAGCTGAGCCTACAGCAAGACAGAGCAAAGTGCTTTTTCCTTCAGTTTCTGCACCAAAGCTATGTTTGAACGTTAAGTCCTTGCTCGCCATGAAACAATTTTCTTACTGCTCCCAATCTAAAATACATGGTTATCTAGAACATAAACTAAATTCAGTGGGTGTAGTTAGTAAACATTTAATATCAGAAGGTTAAAAAAATCCATCTTATGTAGTTTTATATGTGGTGTGTCAATGCATGCATGTAAGTGTGCACCAGTGTCTCTGACACTAAAAGCACATAATCATAAAACCAGGAATATACAATATAATTTTTTTAATTGGCATTATCTGGTATATTGAAAATTATCACATAATTTAACTGATTAATTCATTTGAAATAACCATTAATCCAATTACACAGTAGCATTATACAGTAAACAAGTAAAATGAAAGAGCGATGGTCTACATTTTTGTAAATTCTCGAGGTCTGCTTGATACCAAACAGCAAGCTCTCATTCGCTGCTTCAGAGGCAGTCTGACACCGTGTTGCTTAAGCATTGATGAACTTCTCATGTAACTGTGCATAGTCTCTGACACATCAAAACATGCCAAGTATCAAGATTATAAAAACTGAAGTTGCAATATGTAATTAAAAACCATGGCAAGGGCTGGAGAGATGGCTCAGGGGTTAAGAGCACTGACTGATCTTCCAGAGGACCTGAGTTCAATTCCCAGCAACCGCATGGTGGCTCACAACCATCTGTAATGGGATCTGTAATGAGTGTCTGACAGCTACAGTGTACTTATATAAGTAAATAATTAATAAAAAAAATTAAAAAAAAAAACCATGGCAAATATCTTTATACTCAGTTAAAATCTACTGTTCTACCTTGTACTTCCAACTGACCATTTATTTACACATGTTATAACACCATTTGGAAAATGATTTAAGTGATCTTGTATTAACATATTTCACTATACACTGAAAACAAACAAACCCTAACACCTGCTAACATCACCGCAATCTCACTAGAGGCGTCTTAGTAGTGGGAAGCTAGCAGACTCACTGTAGTGGAGTCTCCAAGAATTCTAGTTTTTTGGTCTGAAGCTTGGATTTCATTATAAAAGCATTTGTCAGCACTAACTGACCTGTCAGTTGTTCCGGGCACTGAAAGCAGTACCCATGAACACAGCAGCTTCTAACTCAACAAACACATGCTTCTTTGAAACACTGTTTTGTGTTCTGTCCACCAACACTAAGGAGAAGTTTGCTCTGTGGTAACAATTTAGTAAATTTTTTCCTGCTTTACCAAAGTAAATCTAGTTTTAAGTTTTATCTAGCTTGTAACTATGGCTGTGAAGACTATAAAGGATGTCAGGCGTCAATTACTGATGTCTAGCTAACGTTACCCATCAATTTGGCACACCAGTGAAAATACAAATTTAAAAACATTAACTCTGTTATTCTGAAACCAGTTCTCAACTCAACAGACTCACAAGTGACTGAGTTACTGAGACATTCACAGCTGACTACATTTTGGGAACTAATGACACTACTTACCTCTGGTTTCCCCAAACCCTGCTGCTGCTTCTCCTAACCATCATGTCAACAGTGACCCTCATCTCCGATCTCACCACATGGAGATCTACAACTACTGCCAGCCTTTTCTATGCTAAAATCATTTATGGTTTCTCTTTCACAAAGCATTGTATCCTATGGCATTATCTGCTCTAAATATTATTGCCTTCCCCTATTAAAAAATACTTTATCTGAGAACATTATCATCTTTTATAATTTCGATCTCAGATCTATCTAAAACTGACTTTTCTGCACTGAAGGTGATTTTTCTTTTTACACTTATTAAAAGCATTGTTGGATTTATTCAGAGTCTGTCTAGTCTTACGTTAGTACCAGTTTCATTTATAATAAAAGCTTTCTCTTGTTTAGTATTTGGGAGAGGGGTTGGGGATTTAGCTCAGTGGTAGAGCACTTGCCTAGCAAGCACAAGGCCCTGGGTTCGGTCCTCAGCTCCACAAAAAAAAAAAAAAAAAAAAAAAAATTTTTTTTTTTGAGAGAAAACTCCTCATTTAAGTGTGTGTGTATGCAGGGCAGACTGCCTCAGGTGCCAAGTTCAGCAACGTTATCCACCTCTGTCTGACAGTGACTCTCTCAGTGACCTAGACTTTACCAACTAGGCAAGTAGACTGGCTGGCCACTGAGCCGGACACCCTCCTCTCTCCACCTCTTCAGTAGGAGGGTCACAAATGCACCTCATCATATCCAGTGTTTTTTTTACAAGAGTCCAGAACTCACTCAGGCACTTGTCTTTGTGAGCTTCTGTGGTTGGAATATGAAATGTCCCCCACAGACTTACATGTTTAACACTTGGTCTTCAATTGGTGCTACCATTAGGGGAGGTTGCAAGGGGATGTGAAACTTGAGATTCTACGGTGCTATACCACTTCCTGTTCACTTTCTGCTCTCCAATACTGATGCAATATGACCAGCTAGCCCTTGCTGCCATGACACTCCACAGTAGTGAGTGTAAACCCTTTCTCCCTTGTCTAGTCAGGTACTCAGTAACTACTCTACAGGGCATTTACCTTACCAACTGTGCCATCCCATAGGCCCTTTATCCAACAATTCTCAATTTGTCATTTATCTACAGCTCTCCCTCCCTCCCCACCTTCCTTCTCAAAAACACATCAGATTTTGACTGATCATCAGCATTCACAAGAAAAGCTAACTTCTTTACAATCATTTTCTGCATAAAAACTGTGTATTTACTTAGTTATGGCTTTATTTTCTGCCAGTTACTTCTGGTCTGAATATCGCCTTTCTCCAATTATGGGCTCTTCCTACCTCTCTCCCCCCAGTCCTCCCTCTCTGTGCTGAGAGCAGCACCAGCGCTGCAGGTATGCATCAACGCACTCAGCCGCCTGGGACTTTCTTACCTCATGCATTAGGACTTTCACCCTCTATGGACATGTTCACCGGATTCTTATTTGATTATTGTTATAAATATAAATATAAAATACTTTCTACTTCACACACCCTCCCTTTTCAAACCACAGTCCTTCACTGCATTTGTTTTGGTTGTTTCCAGATACCCAAACCATCAATATTTAACTGGGGCTATTACTTTATGCTTCACAGGCTTTGAAGTTACTTGTATTTCACTGATTTTCTAATAAATATCACATATCTTTGATCCGTGGGGGTAAGTTAGAAGCATACTATTTAACTTACAAATTCTGAAGAACTTTCTATATTTTTTGCTATGACTTCTAATCCTAATTCCATTCTAGGGGAAATACAATTTGTATGTTATAACATGCCTTCCAAATACTGATTTTGGTAACTACTCAATGGGTACTCAAAAATATATTATGCAATTGGTGGATAAACCGTGTACATAATTTAGATTTCCTAATTTGAGTTCAAATTTTCCACAACTCTAGTGGAATTTTTTTATTTGTTATCAGGATCTTGATATTCTAGTTCTGAGTTTATCCGCAAGTTAAACTCTAGCATTACAAATAAGATTTGTTCACTTTTTTTTTTTCAATTCTGTCCATTTGAGGGTATGTTTTAGATGTATACAAAAAACTGTCACTTCATAATCAATACAAAAACTCCCTTATAAAATATAACTTCGCCTAGGACTTTTTCTTTTTTTTTTTTTTCTTTTTTCTTTTTTTTGGAGCTGAGGACAGAGCTTTTCTAAGTACTGCAGAGCTGGGTCTTCTCCCACCAGTCTGAAGCTCTTACCTGTAAGTGAGGTATTGCTTGTATCTACGTTCATGCTATTCCTGGTGTAACTGCATTAAAAACTGTGTTTGCTTTCCTCCCAATTCTCCTTTGTTCCTCCCCTTCTTATTTCTGAGATTCACTGTTTCCTTATTACACTGGTATATTGTTGTATTATTTTTTAAAATAACCCGAACAGTGATGGTTTGTTCGTAAGACATGGAACTTTCATCAGTAATTTGTGAAAATTATGGCTCCGATGATCTCTAAATAGAATTTAGCTGTCTTTTAACAAAAATATTCACCCACCACTGCACAAACAGTTGAGACTAGTCTAGAATGGTCTGTCCTGACTCACAGGACAGATGCTGTAACTTGGCAGCCTACGTCATTCACCACAGCTCTCACTGAAGACTGTGGAGTGCAATCTCTGTCCCCTGTTTGGAAAGACTGCTAGATTCCAGCCAGTAGTGAGTCTATTTTCTTTGTATCTGAAACCAAGCTCACAGAATTAGGTTTTCACAAATGCTTAAAAGTGGATTTGCTTATATAAACTTCGACTTCTGGTATGCCTCAGGATCTTTTCTCCTAAGTATTCATTCATTTCAAAGTCCCCTCCACTGGTTTCTTCTGTAGTTCTTGGACAAGGCTGTCTCAGGTTCCTGTTCTGTGGCCCCATGTCCCTCATGTAGAGGTGCTAGTGTGTTTGTACAGGTTCGGTAGAGGGGAAAAGGCGAATGGTTTGTCTGGTATTAGTTCTCTGAAAACAAGACCTAAAAACTGCAGCCCCTTGAACATCATCATACAATTTGATCAGAAGATCCTACCATTATTTCTTCTTGGGTTACATAATAACTTCAACTGTCCAGGTCTAGGCCCTCAGCATCTCAGACTGCTGCAAAAGCTGTATTACAGAGTTCTGGTTTCAGACTATAAACACTTCATCAGAAAATTTTCAGTTTAGATGTCCATCATTAGAGATGCTACTTAGATGTCTAGGGCCTATTCAAAATAGAATAACAGAACTGTTAGGACTTCATCAAACTCCATCACCACTAGGAAACACACCTAAGGACAGTGATCATTCTACAGATTGCCACGTAGGAAGAAAAACTATTGTACTTCTACTGCCAGTGTCCTTTCAAGACTGAAATCTGCTCCCATCACAAATTCTTGACAATCTTTACGTTCCTACAAATAGACCCCATAGGTGCAATAATGTATGCATTTATATTTACATATGTACATGAGAAAAATGGAAACAGAAAAGGCACAAAGTAGACAGGCTGGAAAAAGGCAGAGGCTACAGGGCCAAGGTGAAACAAGAGTACAGACTGTGAGCACAAACAACACAGATGCAGTTTCAAGATCCGGTGCACCATAGGAAAGGCCGCCTCATGAAGCTCCCAAAGCACATTAGACTTCCGACACAGAAGAACTGGCTGTCTTGGGGAGAAGACGCATTTGCACTAAACTGTGTATCTAACCACCAGCATCTCCAAAAATACAGCAGACTACCAAATATGATTTTTTCTAGACTTGAGTATCACAAAACAGGTTGAGCACCATTAAAATGGGTTGTGGAAAGTGTTTGTTTTGTTGCATTCTGCTGACTTCTGTGATGACTACTGTTGTCAACCTGACAGGATCTAGAATCACCCATGAAAGGAGACCTGAACATACCCATGAGTGACTATCGTGATTCGATTAAGTAATCCACAGGGAGGACCATTCCTTGAGTGGAGATCCTAGACTGTATAAAATGAAGAAATCAAACTAAGCACTGACACTCATCACGCTACAACCCTGATTTTTCTGCCATGATGGACTGTACTCTTCAACTGTGAACTAGGATGAGCCCTTCCTCCCTCCTCAAGGTATTTGTCAGAGTACTTATAAAATTAGCAAAGGAACTAAGAAACATCCCATAAAATTTAACAACTCTTTATAAAATCAGCAAAGGAACTAAGAAACATCCCATAAAATTTAACAACTCTTTTCTTCAAGTACATATTTGAAAAGCCAATCAAATTTCAAAATGAATTGATAAATAAAAATACTAGCTCAGAAATTCTATCCATGGGAACTGGCCAAGTCAAAATTTAAATTAGCACATAACTTCTCAGTACACATGCTCCAATTCTTCCCAACAAACATTTTCTAATTGTTTATGGATGGTGATGATGGTGGTGGTGGTGGTGATGTGGCAGGGGAGACACTACTAGGGATTGGACCCAAGGCTTACTTATACATGCTAGGGAAATATTGAGCTATATAAATCTAGATCCTTTAAAAATATTTTTATTACATTTATTTGTTTATTCTGTGGAGGGGCAATCAGGTGAGAACATGGAGGTCAGAAGACAACTTGAAGGATCTGTTTCCTCCATTCACTATGTGGGGCTCACCTTAAGAACTGAGCTCTAGGTTCTCAGGCTTAGCAGCAAGCACTTCTATCTACAGAGTGAGCTTGCCAGTCCATACATTTTTTGAAGACAAGGCATCATTAAGTTGTCCAAGCTGGCCTTGACCTCATTCTGTTGCCCATGAAGCCTGAAATTGTGATTCTTCTGCCTAACTTCCTCTGCAGCTGTAATGATAAGACAGGCCCTACCAAAACTGGCATTTGTGCATACACTTCAAAACATTCTAGATTCAAGTCTCAAGTTGTCATCACATATAGATTGAGCAAATTTATATCATCTTTAAACTTCACCATACATAACAATTGTCATTACTCAGGACATTGAAAAATGTTTAAAAGTGGAATTACTTTGTTAGTCACAGTGTTGATTGCCAGAGTTGGAGAGGCACTTCCCGAAATAATACACTCCATTCCCAAAGAATCTGAATCTATGCTATATGGAGTTGAGGCCTAAAATACAAGAACAAAATAAACAATTATTAGCTTGTATATCCAACAAATTGACACAGTTTGAAGGGATTTTATCAAATTCTCCAATATCCAGTGTTGTGCCTTTTTTCAAATTATGAAACTAAGCAGCTATTTAAAATCCCTTCTGCATTCTTACTATATTCTGGCATGCTACTGGCCTAATCCTACCAAGTCTGGTACTCCCTTATTACACCTCAGTGAGTCTCATGATAGGGTGGTAGGTGGGGCTGGCACCTAACAACTTCCCCCACTTCTCCTTTTCAGCAACAGTTATCTGCCCATAGCTGCATGCTAAGAACCACCGTTCCCAGACTTATCTGCAGCTAGCTGTGGTCATGTGACTATGCCGTGGTCAATGGAGTATTGAGTAATACATGCAACTTCTGCAGCATTTCTTTGAAGAAGCTGGCTTGCCTACAACGTCTCCGTCACACTGTATGACAGAAACAGTCTTGTCTAATCTGACAGCTGACTTAGGCAATTATTGAGAAGCCCTGGGAAAAAAGATTAGAAAGAGTCTGGACATCTAAATGACTGTATATCCCTCTGACTTCAACTACTCCTGTCTCCACCTGAGAAATAGGCATCTCGTTTAGGCCTCTGTTACATCCTTATTACTGCTTACATAGAAAAATGACAAACAATATCTTAAATAGTATGTCCTATGCATTGTTATAAACATGAGTTTCTAAAACAATGCACAAATGTTGTCTGCATTTAAAGAGTGTGTTGGGGATTTGGCTCAGTGGTAGAGCACTTGCCTAGGAGGCGCAAGGCCCTGGGTTCGGTCCCCAGCTCCGAAAAAAAGAAAAGAAAAGAAAAAAAAAGAGTGTGTCTCTCAAAAAATTTACCCTCAGTGTTAGAAAGGTAAGAAAGGCAAATGAATAACTTGTGACCATGGTGTCAATTGTCTGGAAGAAATCCCACCCTCACATGCCGCAATTGAGCATAGACTTTTAAAAGCTCACACTTGGGGCTACTGGCATCATTTAATAACAGCAACTATGGGATTGCAGAAGGCACAAGGCCTTGGATTCAGCCTACCCACAAGGCAACAGGAAACCCTAAGGGGAAAAAAATCCACAGATACCCATCTAAGATTCAGTGTTGCAATGAATTATTAATACACTCATGAAATAAAGAACATCTGAATAAAATAAGAAAAAGCTTAGTGGAGAGATTAAAAACATGAAAATGAATAAGACCTAGATAAATATTATTTGTGAAAGAAAACTAGTCAGTGGGGTGGGGTTTATATAAGAATGAAAAAGAAAGGAAAACAATTAGTAATAACTTGAACAACAAACAACAACTAGAGAAAGCAGAGCTGCAGAAAGCTGTGTGGGTCTCAAAGGTCCAGTCAGGAACGTCACTAAATTATTAGAACTGATGAGTGCTCTTTATAAAATAGAATATAAAATATATTAAGAGCCAGTAGCTTTTCCATATTCCAACAATGAAAGCAACCCAATTCTTAAGAGCTCACACTCCACAATCTGTTAAGCAAACAAACCAAAGTAAAAAACTTTCACAGTAAAAATTACAAAGTACTTTAGAAAGAAACTGGAGGAAATACTGGAGGCAGAAGACCTGCTGCCTACACAAGTGAGAACACTGTTAACATGCTCACACTACCTAAAGTAAGCTATACATTCAATGCAATACTCATTAAAATACAAAACAGCATTTGTCACAGAACCAGGGGGTCGGGGAGCCAACCAAACAAATCTCAACTTCATATTGAAACCAATTCAACTCTAGATGGACAGAGCAACTCTGAGGAAAATGCAAAGGCACGGGTATCACAGCACCTGACCTCATCCCACACAACAGAGCCACAGTAAGAAGCAGCACTAACATAAACGAACTGCTTTCCTCAAGACTGGACTTAGGAGCTGTGGAGCTGACTCAGACATGATGAGCACTTGTCCTTCCATGGGACCTGGGTTTGGTTTCCGGTACCCACATGGCAGTGTACAACTGCTGTCTGTAAGTCTAGGTCCCAGTGCCCTCTTCTGACTTCTAGAGGTACAAAGCATTCATGTGATGCAGACATACATGTAGGCAAAATACTCATGCACATAAAATAAAACCACCTTAAAAAGTAAATTCAGAACCACGCCACTCAGCTCTTACTCCTTGGACTCCAACAACAAAGTCAACACTATAGTTACCCATATTTATCAGAGCTATTCCAATAGCTGAGAGATGACTATCAATAACTGGATACAGCATGCATTTAACTATGCATATATACATGTATTATTTATACATATACAAAATGGAGTATCTTTCAATAATGAAGAATGAACTCTTACTTGCAGGAAGTGAAGAACATCAAGTTAAGTGAAATAAGGCAGAAGAAAGACAAGTGTAATGTCTAAGCTCATAAGCTGTAACAAAAATGAGTCCTTCCTTAAGTTGCTTTTTCAGTCACAAGTAGAAGAACAAACATACACTGGTCATGTATTAGCAATTCAAAACATATGTTCATGTGAAAATACCACTGTAACAATAAAGTTAAAAACACAACTAGTTGGTATGGTTAAGAATAGAAAAGGGAACAAAAAAAAAAAAAAAAAAAAGAAAAGAAAAGAAATAATGACTAACATTTGAAAATTTAGTAAAAGACAAATCTGAAAATATGAGCTCAGTGAACCAAGGACAAACTCAAAGGGAAAACGAACAAAAGAACAAGACTCCGTGTGGCTTACAAATGCAGTAACTTCCAACACAGTTGAAGAAAGAGAAGGAGTTGGTTGGAAAAAAGGAAAACTGTCAGAATTTGTCGATGATGTCATTATTCAGAGTGTATTCCAGGTCATGTAAACATGGTATTTACAACTAACAAGATCAAAGGATAGAATGGTTAACAGACAAAATCAACTTTATGCTTGCATAGCAACTAGAAAGTGTTTAGCACTCATTTTATAATAGCACCAGGAAGCCATATTAAGGATTAAGTCCATCTAGAAATATTCAAGTCCTTTATGCTAATAACTAAAATTCTGTCTGGCAGAAAAATACCTAATGAATGCAGAACCCCTTTCATAGGTTGGAATAAGTATCGTTAGACCATTTCCCAGATCAGCAGTAGCCTGAGTAGAAAATCTTGGAAATAATGAAAATGTTCACTTACTATCTGTGACAATTCACTAATACAGGTATCAAAGCATTCCAATTATAAGCCTAGCCATTAATTGTGTAAAAAAGCCAAAATTCTACCCAGTTGTTAAAATAAGTTTCATGTACATGAAACCTTCAACTATGTACAGGATTTCTGTTTTAAAACCCCTAGATTTTATTTTATTTACACTTATTCTTTGGAGGTAACATGCAGTACTTTCCAAGTAGTGCACACAGGTATTCTTGTACAACTAAAGTGTCTGCTCCTTTCTATAGCTGAGGAGGAATGTAGGCTTCATTCCTTCCTCTTATCTCTTTAACCTTTCCTTTAAACACATACTTACTCTTTCTCAGACTCAACTGAGAAATCGAGTAACAAAAAACAAAAACAAAAAAAAACAAACAAAAAAACCCCATAACAATATTAAAAACATGGCTAGATACAGAGTATCCTCAGAAGAATGTCCTTTTGGGCCAGTGGGCTGGCTTACCAGGTTAAAAAATACTTGTCAGATAAACCTGATGATCTGACTTAATCCCCACTCTAAGGTGGATGATCAAAACAAATCCCAAGTTGTCCTGACCTCCACACATACATACCACAGTACCTTTTCTTGTATTTGTGTTTCCTGCTTCTATATGTATTCATGCAAAATAAATAAAATGATTTTTAAAAATCATATCACATGCTGGTGAGGATGTGGAAGAAAACACTCATCCATTGCTGGTGGGCTACAAACTTGTACAATCTCTTTGGAATCAATTTTGATGGTTTCTCAGAAAAATGAGAATAGTTCTACCTTAAGACCCAGCTATACCATTCCTGGGCATATACCCAAAAGATGCTGTACTATACCACAGAGACATTTGCTCAACTATGTTCACAGCAGCTATTTGTGTAATAGCCAGAAACTGGAAACAATCTAGATGTTTCTCAACTGAAGAATGGATAACGAGAATACGTACATCTACACAATGGAATTCTATTCAGCTATTAAAAACAAAGACACCATGAAATTGCAGGCAAATGGATGGAACTTGAGATTATCATCCTGAGTAAGGTAACGTAGACCTGGAAAGACACATATAGTATATATAGTATGTACTCATAAGTGGACACTAGCCATGAAGTGCAGGACACCCATACTACAAACCCACAGACCCAAAGAAACTGGTAACATAAGAAGGACCCAAGGGAGGATGTGTGACTCTTACTCAGAAGAGGGAAACAAAACAGTCAAGAGTGAATGGAAAGAGGGAACTGGGGGGAAGAGGGGATGAGGAGAGGTATGGAGATATGATCAGGTGTCTGGGGAGTGGGACTGAGAGGGTTAGGAGTAAGAATAGAAAACAGTAAGAACATCCCTGGGACTAGCTGGAGACCTGGGATGGAGGCTATAAGGGTGACCCCAGATGAGATTCCTTCCCACCAGCAGGGAATAGAGAATGGAGTGGCAATCTCCTGTAGCCAGGTAGAACTTCCAGTGGATAGAGGGGTACACCAACTCGCCCACAAAATCTTCAACCCAAAACTTATCCTGCCTACAAGATGCTCAGGGACGAAGATGGAGCAGAGATGGAGGGAATGACCAACCAATGACTGGCCCAACTTAAGACCCATCCCACGAGAGACAGCCAACCCTTGACTCTATTAACGATACTCTGCTAGCTTGTAGACAGGAACCTATTCTAACTGAGAGGCTTCATCCAGCAGTGGATGGAAGCAGATGCAGAGATCTAAAGCCAAGCATCAGGCGGGGCGCAGGGAGTCTTGTGGAAGAGTGTTGACCGAGCCAGAGGGGTAAGAAAACCTAGAATCCAGGAGTCTCAGAGTCTGAACCACCAATGAGCATCCAGGGGACTGAACCTACCACCTACCCCCGACATTTGTAGCAGATATGCAGCTTGGTCTTCATGTGGGTTTCCTAACAATTTGAATAGGGACTGTCTCTGACCCTGTTGCCTGCCACTGCATCTCCTTGCCCTACTTGGACCGCCTAGTTAGGCCTCAGTGGGTGATGAGTTAGTCCTGCTGGGACTAGACACCCCAGGGTGGGGTGGTAACCAAGGAAGGCTTCCCCTTCTCTAAGGAGAAGGAGAGGGGGTAACAGGGGAAGGGATTTGTAAGAGCAAGACTGGGAGGAGGAGGCTGTGATTGAGATGTAATATGAATAAAAAATTATGAAAAAGTAAAATAAAAACATATCCTTTTCTAATTATGTGTCCACCTTCCAGCTCTTGTCTTAAATAAATGTAAATGATTCCTAACTGCACACAATTGAGATTTTTCTTCATCAAAAAATACTAAGTATTTCAAATTCATGGTGTTTCAAAACAAACAAACAAAACCCATGAACAATTATATATTTACTTTTTTTAAAGCTAATATACTGTAAAGTTCATATACTACTACTTGGCCTTTTTAACCTTCAAATAATTTGTATGATAATGTTTTGGAAAATTTAAGATAAAACTACCCACAGCAATTTCCCTTTCATTATCCTAACTCTGTTCCTGGAAAGCTCATGTTCCAAACAGGAGCTAGAGTGACACTAACATCCTCCCATTCCCACCAGCAGGGGCTGCCCCTCCTTCACACAACCTACCTTTACAATGGGTTATAAAGACCTGGCAGCCTGCCTCAGGCTTCCACCTTTGACCCTTACTGTTAGTCCTACTATTCCTTCCCTTTTGCACTATACCAAGTACATTTCTGCTTTAGAAGAAAGGACCTAGCCCCCTATCCCCATACTTGTAGGACCTCAGAAGGAATTCTTTAAAGCTTACGCACAAAGACATCCCCAAAGACTAACTACCCTTGTTCCTAATTTTACTACTCTGTGATAAACTAAATTAAGGGATTCACAAATGTTTCTAAAACATAATCCAATGGCTATTAAAAATGTATTCTAATAAAAGCAATATATATGCCAGGTGGTAGTTGGTCACACCTCCAGCCTGGTCTACAGAGTAAGTTTCAGGACAGTCAGTGGCTATATCAATAATCCCTGTCTTCAAAAACCAAAACCTCAAGAAGGTCCAAGGCGGTGACACTGTGATTTCTGCCCAGTGCTCTGAATGTCAAAGTGAAGAAATCAATGGTGGGGAGGGGGGTAAGAGGGAGGGAGGCATACTCTCACACCCTTGAGGTGACCAGCCAGGAGACATGGCGCCCAGATCAAAGCTCATGTGGCCTCACTAGAAGGCATTGCCCCCAGAAGATCAAGTTGTGCTTCTGGCAGGCTGCTGCTGGAGGATGAGGCCACCCTAGGCCAGTTGGTGTAGAGGCCCTGACCACTCTGGAAGTAGCTGCCCCATGCTGTGAGGTAAAGTTCATGGTTTCCTGGCTCAGGCTGGAAAAGTAAGAGGTCAGACTCCAAGGTGGCCAAATAGGAAAAGAAGAAGAAGAAGACAGGCTGGGCCAAGAGGCAAATGCAGTACAAGTGACGCTTTGTCAATGTTCTACCCACCTTTGGCAAGAAGAAGGCCCCAATGCTAATTCCTAAGTCCTGTTGTGATCCTGCCACACTAATAAAGCCACTTTGCCAAGAAAAACCTGCAAAAGGTATTTAATATCAGGCCCACCTTGAAAAGTTGGGTATGATATATTATACATCCATTTTCCACCATAAACAACCAGTAAACTGGAACCATGATCTTTTTTCTTTTTTTTCTTTTTTTTTTCGGAGCTGGGGACCGAACCCAGGGCCTTGCGCTTGCTAGGCAAGCGCTCTACCACTGAGCTAAATCCCCAACCCCTTGAACTGTTTTTTTTTCATCATGATCCATCCTAGAGAGCCATGAAGAATGCCTTTGTCTACAGAGCCACAACTTTAATCACCCATAGAAGGCCTCTCTGTGCTCCCACCAGAAAGGCCACCAAGCCTGCATCCAATCCAAGAACAATCCCCATGGGACAAGCTGGCACCACACCCCCAACCGCACTAGACCCTCTGCCCAGCCTGCACCTGGATGCCCAAGAGTCTGAGAACCCCATGGTCTCATCATTGCAGGCTCTGGGACCTCCGAACAAGCTCCAACTTCTAACATCTCAAACTGTGCTCCCCCCAACCCACCCCACTCCCCGCACCCCCCCCCACAGGGAGCGGTGTCTCTGTGCTTCCCTACAGTCCAGTGGCAAATGCTGGGGAGGGAAACGTGGGGGAAGTGCAGTCAAAATTCCATATTCCACAGAACCCTGTGGCAGAGTGGACTCGAGCCTACAGTCTATCTATATATCTATATTATCCTGGTCCTTTTCTTCAAGGTTTAGAAATTTTTTTTTTTAACCAGCAGCAAAGCAGGCATATGTCAAATTTATCTCGCCACACATTTACTTCATTTTCTTCACATTAAAATCTTTTTTCCTGACTTACTTTGCAAATATTTAATATCCATTATCGGCTGTGTAAAAACACTGATGCTAGAGATATGAATACTTTGTTTACTATGGGGACATTAGTCTAGGGAAGGAGAAAATATAGAAAAAATTACTGTAAGTGTTTGTGATTTTATAAAAGAACTTTATAAGAATTCTACGGCACCACAAATGCAAACACAAGGAAAGGCTTTAGACTAAGTAGTCAACACCTGAATTGAGTCCAACAGCACAAGAGGGTGAGAATGATGTTCAGCTGTAATGCTGCAGCTGGAAAAAGGGTAAGAAAAATGACATGCAGTCAACACATGGTGGCAGCTGAGGTGTTAACTATACGTCTTACAACACATATTAAAATATCAACCAAAGGTTTTTCTCTTTCATTCTTGGAAATAGCTTTAACCATGGATTCACACCAACACAAGCACAAAGACGGTATGCAGAGTAATACCATATGAATGAATGAAGAGGAATGCACTGTGAGGACAAGGAAAAAAAAATTGGTATAACCAGGAAGAACATTTGTGATGGCTGTCACTTAAAAGTCAATCCGCAGTGTTTGAGTACAGAACAAAGCTCAGAACCTGGTGTGAGACTCACACAGCAGGGGTGTCCTTCAAACAACTCCTAAACTGCCTCCCTTGCTCAGTGTGAAGATCAAACAAAAGGGGCTGGAAAATGCTCTGAAATTACACAAAACTGTAAAAGGAAATCTTACTTTTCTTGTGATTACACGTCATCTAATGGAAACGAATTTTAAGAGTCTACATTTCTGACATGCTCAGCACTCATGAATCATGATAATGAGCTTTACCCGTTCTACAGATCTTGCCCTCTTCTTTGGCCGGGTAGGCAGCGTGTCTTCCTTCGGATTGGTGTCTATGGCCCAGTAAGAACCCTAAAGGTAAAAAACAAGTTATATTAATTGTATATCATAGTAAACCTTAACATGGAGTGGTGCTACCAGGAGGAAGTAAGTCACTGTGGGGGTGGACTTTGAGATCTCCTATGGTCAGGTCCCTGTCCAGTATGGAAGGCAACCATCTTGGCTGCCTTAAGATCAAGACATAGAACTTTTGGCTCCTCCAGCACCATGGCTGCCTCGCCTCTTACCATGATAATGGGCTGAACCTCTGAAAGTATAAGCAGCCTCAAATAAATGTTTTCCTTTATAAGAGTTGCCTTGGTTATGTTATCTCTTTATAGCAATGAAATCCTAAGATAATAATCTCCAAAACCAAGAATTCTGAAAATGTAACAACTGACAAAAAGAATGGAAAGAAACGCCTGACAGGCCTCACCTGACGGGAAGGTGTCCCACTGCTACTACCTTGAAGCTTTTACCTTGAAATGGGATCTCATTAAGTTACCCAAATGGGCCTCATCCTTGTACTCTTCCTGTTTCAGCCTCATGAACAGTTAAGATTATAAGCATGTACAACTGTGCCCCCCACCACCAAAAACCTCTAATTAAACAGAAAAAGGAAGCTCACACATAAATTATTCAAGAGATCACTTCTATAGTATCAGTCCAAGGGCATTTACCACTACTGAATCAAGAGGAAACCAACAGTCAACTATGATTTTTAGTGAGTGACTCATTACTACTTTATTAATTATTTTTATTTTAAAAACTGTGGGAGAGGGTTGAGGGTAGGGGTATGCATTCCAAAGCGCACACATAATGGACAGAGCATGGCAGATGTCTCCCCTATTATGCTCACACATGGTACACAAACATACCTGGTAGAAAACACCAATGCACACAAAATTTAAAAAAAAAAAAAAAAAAAAACCTGCAGGGGAGTGGAACTGTGATAAACACTCCTTTAATCCCAGAACCCAGGAGGCAAAGGCAGATGGATCTCTCTTGTGAGTTTGTGGTCTGCCTGATCTATAAAGTGAGTTCCAGGATAGCCAGGGCTACAAGGAGAAACTCCATCCCCAACATACAAAAAAATAAATACTAAAAAAACAAACAAAAACAAAACAAAATCCCAATGTTTAACAGTTTTGTACACAAAATACTACACACAGATCAACAATGGGGCAAAATCAGTTATAAGCACATTTACTTGTTGAGACATCTCACCAACTCAGGTTTCATTTTTAAAATAAACTTTCCCAAAATGTTTTAACAAAAACACAATGTACCAATATTAAGCAAATAATTCAGAAGTGTTTATAATATACATACCCTGTAATTAAAATAAAAAATGAAAACAAAGTATCCAGAAAACTAATATTAGAGTTTACCATAAACTTTTATTTAGTTATAAAATTTTATAAAAATTTTTACAAATAAAGCACAGTAGAAAACCTTGAAAATTTTTGGATGGCCTATTTAGATTAAGAAAATTTATGGTTGCCAGGAGCTTAAAGTGGGAGAAATGGGGAGGAGAAAAAAAAAATTAATGGGAACTATTGTCCTTTTCAAGATAAGGAAACATCCTAGAGTTCAGCTTTACAGATCAGCTGAACTAGTGGGTTATATGATCCAAAGCAAGAGGGAACATGCAAGTCACATCTAAACCAAAGTGTATTTCTGCAAGGGGTTAGGGGCATGCTGGTTTCAGTGAGCCTTGTTGGTGGAGGGGTGATCACAAAAGATCAATATGTAAAACTCTCAGTAACTTTTCCAGTGTCATGCTTGTCTGCTTCCCATCTTGATGATCATGTACTAATCATCTAAAACTATAAGCAAGCCTCCAATTAAATGCTTTCTTTTGTAAGAGTTGCCTTGGTCATGGTCTTCATAGCAACAGAACAGTAACTAAGGCAGGGAAAAAGGAACCAGTGACATCTAATCTAACACAGTTATGCATGACGTAGCCAACTCACTGTCAGTGGTACTGCCTGGAAGGAATCCCTGTCTCCTTATTTCTAGTTGAGTCCTACCTTCCTTTAAACAATGCTACACACTAGAGTTCTTCCTAAGAGTTTTAGTTTAGTTTATGTGTATATGTGACCCATATGCATGCAGGACCACGGAGTCAGAAGAGGATGTCAAATAGTGAGCTCTATAATGTGTGAGCTGATACGTGCAATGCAATGATAGCACTTGCTGCCACACACATACGCAATGCCTCTGACCCAGGACCTATCTCTCCTCTCCCTCTCTCCCCACACTCCCCCTTTGTCACACACACACACACACACACACACACACACACACACACACACACACACACACACACACACACACACACACACACACACACACACACACACCAAGTTTAAAAAATAGGAACATTTCATAAAGATAAAAGAATTCGAAAAAAGAATTCGAAAAGACAATTAAAAGGACTACACATAAATTAAATATTAACATGAATCATGAATATAAATGTAAACCATCAAACTTACAGAAACATAAAAAAATCTGTATGTACTTACTAGCTGAGCCTAGACAGCACACAAAAGTCACTAAATAGTAACTTAGGAATAGATTCCATTTCATTAACATTTAACATGACTACTCTTTTTAGAGCCTAATTATAAAAATAAAAAGGCAAACCTCAGTCTGAGACTATTTTCACAACATAAATCTAGCAAAAGACTTCTATACAGAACACACGCAGTCTCAGTAATGACAGTTTTTAACTTAATCAGGGGTGATTAGGATTGTGGGCAAACCAAAATTATGGTAAGATATTGTTTCACACCCAGCCAAAGTTAAAACCATCACTAGTAATGAATTAGTAGTGGGAAGCTTTGGAACTGCTGTGAAAATGCAAAGTAGCACAGCCACAAGGAATAAGGATGAGTATCACCTCCCACTTAGCCTGTGACCCAGCAACCCTTCCTCTCAGTAGTCAAGAGGACTCAAAGAAAACATGTAGAATTCCCAAGTAGTTTTTTAATGACAATCCCAAGCTGAAAAGACCTCTAAATTGTTTACCAGCAAATAAATGAGTAAGCCATCTTTTCTATTCATAAAATAGAACATGTCTTAATAATAAACAAGTAATGGTGAAGGGCAGCCAGCTCTGCAGTGAGAAAGCATGCACACTCGTATGCCTGACGACTTCATTACTACAAGTTCCCTAACATGAAAAACACCTATGAAGAGTTCAAAGATCACCATCTAAGAGTCAGGTTGAACTCAATTTCATCTGGAATCAAGACCAGACATGTAAATCAGCTCAGGATTCTATTAAGTAGACATCAAGTCATATCAACAACACTCATACAGTAAATACATACGCACGTCATGCAGCTCCCCCAACCTGAGAAAGAAACACCATGGCTCAATCTCTACAGTCCCAAACAGCAAACTGAAATTCCACAGCTTTCGCCTACAGCTTTCCAAAGAGCAAGACACAGTAGACTTCGAGATGTATTGAAATGAAAGTTAATTCTAAAGAGGTTTAAAAAAAAATCTACAACACACAAAACCTCCACAGTGTTTAACAGAAAAGACCATAAAGTTATTAATCCATAAACACCAGGAAGATGAAGATTTATAAATAAAGATTTGTAAGGTTAATCCTAGCACCTAGGAGAATTTGAGACAGGAGGGCTGATTTGAGTTCTAGGCCAGTCTGATCAATGGTTAGCATCTATCTAAAATATATATCTCAATGAGCAACAAGTAATTTAAATAATTTTATTCACATCATAAAGTATGTATTACTTTATATAAAGTATATCTTTGAATAGCAATTCAAAGTACCCTGCTTTTACCACGTAGTAATGTAACCTTTCTTTAACAAGCTTCAGGTTGAAAATGCTATTAATAAACATGTTTATTCTCTGATGAGGTAGAAATAGTCATAACCTTTATTCCAGGAAAAAGAATTTTGAGCCTAGGTAACTAGCAAATCTAGATGACTAAATCTATAGTCTAAGTTCTAAATCACCCACTGCTAAGCACGGACTCACTGCTGCTCTTACTTCTTACCTCTCAATGCACACCTATTTCAAGAACTTCAGAAATGATACCAGAGCCTTCACACTTTCATATCACATGTTAATTTTCCTTTCTCATTCCCAGTTTATATGTGGCCATCTATCTTCCCAACGGCATCTGAGGATGCTACACAGTCTGCAGGTCCGTTTAAAAAGCACTATTCTTACCAGCTTGAGTCTGGTTTATTCCCACTGCTTCAATGTAATCAACAACATCAGCTTTCTCTGGTGCGTAAAGTGGTTACTTTACACATCAGAGCCACTCTCTTCAAACACAAAGGAGACTATTAATGATCAAACACAGTAGGCACTCAAAGGCAGGCTGCCTGGTGGCTGAATGAGTGGATGTATAAACAACTGTCCCAATGTCAACTTAGGTTCCTGGAACATCCTTTTGGAACAAATGCAGATTTCCTCACTTTAAAAGGCACTAATGATCAAATTAAGTAAACAATGCCTAAAAGAGCAAATAAAGTAATTCACTCCTAAATTAATAAGACTTAAAATATGTAATTACCATACTGATTTAATAAATGGCTTCTCCAAGTTTTACATATCTCCAAGTTTTACATATCATACAGATATGTAAAAGTATCTTATTAAGTGCTTTTATTTAATCAGTGCCCTAATTTAATTCTTTTAGTTTTTATAGTTGAATATAAAGTTTTACTATGTCATTCTCAATGTCTAAGAGACACCCAGCTCACGTATCTTCAATATACAACCCACTAAAAAAGCAGCTTAACATAACTACTAGTTGTTTTATTTTTAAATCTCAGTACTTATCATTATTTGGACTAAGCCTAAATGAAAGGAATCAAAAGATCAAATAAGCAACAATTCTGACAGCCTTCAAATGGTCAATGTGTGGGAGCCCCATGGGATGGAACACAGGCAACAAGAAGGGATGAACTGTTGAGTTCATGGTATGGAAGGATCTAAAATGAATGCATCATGATAAATGAAAGGTCAACTAAACAGACTGTGTACAGTATGAGACATATTACATACCAACCTGCAAAAGGCAAAATTCTAAGAAACAGAAAACCTATCAGTAGTTGTTGGAGTCTCAAAAAAGGGGAGACTAACTTCCAGTGGACAGAATAAAATACATCTTGATCATAATGGTTACATTCTACACTTCTCCAATTTTCTAAATTGTAACCCAAGGTGATACCACTTATAGGTATAAAAATTAACCTTTGGGTTAAATATTGTATAAAATGGTTGGATCTAGCAAAAGGGTGTACAACAACGAAGTGTTACATTGCAGATGTAAAGAAAAGGCAGCTGAGGGCTGGAGAGATGGCTCAGTGGTTAAGAGCACTGACTGCTCTTCCAGAGGTCCTGAGTTCAATTCCCAGCAACCACAAGGTGGCTCACAACCATCTGTAATGGGATCTGATGCCCTCTTCTGGTGTTGTCTGAAGACAGCTACAGTGTATTCATATAAATAAAATAAATCTTTAAGAAAAGGCAGCTGAGAAGAAACAGTTCACAGATGCTGGGACAGAAAGTCATTGAAATACCTATTATCAGTGCTGGCTTTTGATTTTCAAAGAGTTCATTTTTGTATATGTGTGCATATGTGCCAGAGGTTGCCCATGCAGGCCAGAAGAGAGGTGGAGTTATTATTTAATAGACAGCTGTGAGCTACCAGATATGAATGCTAGAAACTGAACTCAGGTTCCCTGCCTCCAAAAGAAAAAAGGGGCAGCATGGCTAAGCAATGTCTCCACCTTCTGTTGTTGAAACAAAGCATCTCATGCAGCTCAGGCTGACCTCAACCTCCTGAGTGCTGGAAGCTTAAGTGTGCATGCCACCATGCCCAGCTACCCTTGGCTTTCACGTCTCAGTGTCTAGTTACTGATGTGACATTCATAATTGACCTTTGCCTTGACATTTGCTCACCGGCACCAATCCATTTCTGTACTTTTGGACCTTGTTATTAATTCCTTTAGTCACCAATTCACCTGAACTTTGTCTGTTCGGACTGCTTATTTGACTAAACTTAATTATGTTCTATGTCCAGATGGCAATCAGAGCCCTTAGCTCTAATGATTTAAAACCACTATGTCTACTCCCACCCCACCTTGGCTCAATGGTTTTCTCCCACTGTGGTTAACAGTGGTTTGGGAAAGCTTAAGTGCCATTATTAAATAGTGTTATTTTTATAATTATATTACATATTAAATACTGTAATATAAAACAAAACCAATTAATAGATTCCCACGCTTATCCAACATGTTGGCCTCCTCTCAAGGAAGACAGGTATAATGGAAAAAGCACTCAACTACAAACCAGGAAACCAAGTGAATCTCACTTGTTCAGCACTCACTCTGTGCTGGTTACAGATTACTGAGAAGGAGGGGGAGCAACAGAGTTCTGACGGTACTAAAATAGCGTAGCTTCTGCCATTAATTGACCTTAAAAGAATCAAGTTAAAGAAATGAGTGGACTGGGGGCTAGAAAGAGACATTCCTAATGATAAACTGAAGAGCTGGTTGCAGCTTTTCATGAAGTATTCCTCTTTAGTTTATTCTAGTTTTCTGCAACTGTTAAGAAAATATGACCAGAATAGCTGTCTCTAATTCCAAACTAACCATGAATAAAGAATATCTCAGTCCTAATTACCTGTTGTGTAAAGTGGGGTGACACCAAGGTTTCCAAAACAAAATGGTGGGCTTTTTTCCCCCTTCTAAACCAAATTTTCATTCTAATATCATAAAGGGGTGAAAAGTTGGGTCAGAGGTTAAGAGGCTATTCTTAAAGAGGATCCAAATTCAATTTCCACACCAACATGAAGTTCACAACCATCTGTAACTCAAATCCCAAGGGATCAACAAACCTCTTCTGGTCTCTGGGGAACCAGGCACACACATGGTGAACAGATTTATATGCAGATAAAAAAAAACAAAAACCACACATACACATAAAATAAGTAAACTTTATATACCAAATTAAGGTAACTTTATTCACATAATGTATTACTTAAAAGATCAAGTTTACAACATTAACTTCTAACCATAATCAGTAAGAACAATGGCTACTACTCAAACCTAGCTTTGAAATCCCAATTGAAAGCAATTCTATTATTATAAACCTAGTTTGCAAAATTAAATAGTGAGAATGATTAGGTTTGTTGAATACAAAACATTAAAACTAGAGACAAATGGTAAAAGCTGAAAGCTCATTCAATTCACTTTTAAACAGATTCTTTTTAATTTTGTCTATGTGCATGTGCTTGTGCATGGGTTTGTGCACATGAGTGTAGGTGAAGATAGAGGCCAGAAGAGGGTGCTGGATCTCATGCAGCTAGAGTCTACAGGGAAGTGTGAGTTGACTAATGCAGATGCTAGGAACCAAACTGCAAGAGTAGTACATGTACTCACAAGAGAGCCACTGTTCTGGGCCCTCTGTACTTTAATTACATAGTGAGATAAATTTAGGTCCAAAGGATAATTTCAAAATGAACCTTATCTTTTTAAAAATCAACCTTACTCCAGGATATTACTTAATTAAAGAAGGAAAATTTTATCTTCTATACAAAAGAAAACTAGCAGCCAAGTGTTTAATGGACTTTGAACTGGTAACTATTTAGTTAAATAGAAAACAAGTATTAATTTAGTGAGCATTTACTCTCTCTAAAAGTTAAAACTAGGCATGGTGGCTCATGCCTGCAATTCCAGCACTAGGGAGGCAGAGGCTGTAAGTTCAAGGTTCTCCTGGTCTCCATAGCTAAGACCAGGCCAACGGGGTTACATATACCTGTATCAAAACACAAAAGCAAGCAAAATCTTAATAAGTTTAATCAGAATCAAATGTTTATAAAATCAAACTAGTGCCTTCATAGATCTTAAATTATTTCTCACATTTTAAAAAATAGTTTTCAGGGCTGGAGAGATGACTCAGCAGTAAAGATCACTGATTATTCTTCTAGAGGTCCTGAGTTCAAAATTCCCAGCAACCACATGGTGGCTCACAACCATCTATAATGGGATCTGATGCCCTCTTCTGGAGTGTCTGAAGATAGCTACAGTGTACTCATATACGTTAAATAAAGAAATCTTTTAAAAAAATAGTTTTCAACCTGAGTCATACTACAGAAATTGCTGGGTGTAGTTATACATAATTTTAAACCCAAGCACTGGGAAAGGGAGGCAGAGCTAGGCAGATTTTTATAAATTTGAGGCCAAACTGAACCACATAGTAGGTTCTAGGCCAGCTAGAGCTATAGGTAAAAACGTGTCTTTAAAAATAAAAAATTGTGAAGGACATTTAAAAAGAAAAAAAACTAGTTCTTTTAGAGACAAACCTACTTCAAAAGGAAAAAAAATTTCATTATCAATTCCCATTCACAATGTTGGTGTTAAGAGCATGAGAGTAAAAAGACTCTTAGAATAATATAGTCAATCTTAAGAAAGGCCTGCGGGAGAATAAATCCTCCAAAGTGCCACGAAACACCACCCCTTCTGGGCTTCGAGAAGAAATGCATAGCTCTATGCCTTAGTGGTCTTGAAGAAGACATGGTATGCTCATCAACAAGGGTGCCTCCTCAATGCCACTGACCTCTGTGCATTCACAGAACAAGATACACATGATCCTCAAACTCCAAAGTTTAGATTTTATAGATAACTAATGAAGACTGATGACTGGGGTGTGGAGTTAGCATTTCTGAAAGACTGCTTTGTGAGGCTGCTTTGTGAAAGATCCTGTAAACAGAAGCAGCAAGCCCTAACACAGAGACCAAGCAGGAAGGGATATAGCATGATGGTAACTACAATGAGAGAAAACAAGCTTCAATGAAATAGCACTAGCTCAATCTCCAGGGATAAGCATTAATAAGCCAACCGGAGAGGGGAAAAAGGGACCATGTGAAAGACGTGCTTACCAATCTTAAAGATGATCTTCACAGTAACTATGCATGAGTTAAACTACAAGTGAGATGACAAGAGTAAAACTGAAAAGGGTATTTTCTAACAAACAACACACACTCAAATAAGAATGGTATCTTATCAACAGGCACAAGGGGCTCAGTCCAAATCCAGCAACTTATGCTGACAAGCACCTATAATGCCATCTAGCAGTCTAAGCTTTAGAACAGAAGCGACCATGTGTACAAGCTGCAGCTACAATGTTATGTTGCAGAGCTACCACCTCAACAAAGCAAGCAGAGATTCTCCGGATACAACACTGAAACTGTAATGCTACCAGGAGATGGTAAACAACTCTGAGGAGAGAGTAGAAATCAATGTTTACTTCATTAGAGCACTTTTCTCCTTGCTACCTACAGGGTTCCTCCCCAAATAGTAGGAGCCCGCCATATTTCCTGACAAGCAATTCAACATCAGATTAGATTCCACACACAACACTAAGAAAACCAAGCAAAACCGAGGTAACACAAGGCAAACTCTCAAGCTCTAACTGCCTTTATCACTTTAAAGGAGCCCTCAAGCTGAGTGATGGCAAAGTGTTTAATTGTAGCAGTCAGGAGGCAGAGGCAGGGAGATCTCTGTGAATTCTAGGGCAGCCAGAGATACAGTAAGCACTGTCTCAAAAAACCGGTCGGTCAGTCAGTCACTTAATCCATCAGTCACTAACAATTTAAAAACAGCTGGTTCTTACACGTCACCTAAGCCAGTATAGGCAGGAATACTTGCTGATTCACACAACTCTTGTGAACTAGATAGTCTTGACTCACATATGCCAAGAGACAGATGGCTACAATTTAAGAAAATGTCCTACCTTTCCGGGATCATCCTTGGATCGAGGCACTTTAAGGAAACATTTGTTCAGTGACAGATTATGCCGTATGGAATTCTGAAATTAAAGAAGAAAACCATTGTTGGGTCAGTAAAATATGAAAAAAACCTACTCCATTTTAAAAAACAAATCAAGAAACCTACAGATTTCTTCTATGAATTTGAACACAGTTACAAATAGAGGCAACTTTTAAAGCTCCAGGGACTGGGAAGACGTTGGTTCAGCTCAGCAGGTAAGAGTGCTTGCTGCACTTGCTTATCCCTGGAGATTGAGCTAGTGCTATTTCATTGAAGCTTGTTTTCTCTCATTGTAGTTACCATCATGCTATATCCCTTCCTGCTTGGTCTCTGTGTTAGGGCTTGCTGCTTCTGTTTACAGGATCTTTCACAAAGCAGCCTCACAAAGCAGTCTTTCAGAAATGCAGTGTGTATCTCAGCACTGACATCAGACAGCTCACAACCAACTCTAAGTCCACCTGCAGGGGACCCTACACCCTCTCTGGTCTCTAAGGGAACCTAGTCCTACATACACATACCTATACAGACTAACATACATACACATATTAAAATAAATACATAAATGAGCTTCAAGGCTAAACCTTTCTAGCTTTCAAATTAGGCACAGTGTATAGTAAAGGAAAACAAGCTATTGGGATACTCAATTACCAGCAGAGTCAATAATGATATATATTTGGCATTTAATTGCTTAGAAACTCTAATTATGCAAAAATATGGCTATGATGGAATGCTAAATGATAAGCATCAACCACAAAATTGCACATTATTGTGTATAAGACTTATTTTATATGAGTGAGTGTTTTACCTGCATGTATGTCCTGTACACCACATGCATGCATACCAAGTGTATACAGAAGTCAGAAGATGGCATCCTGAAACTGGAGTTACAGACACTTCTGAGCCACCAGGTAGGTACTGGGAACTGAACCAAGATCCTCTTGAAGAATACCAAGTGCTCTTAACCTCTGGGTCATAATTTCATCCCCTTAACTGTGGTTATTTATGTTTATGCTTGGAAATAAATCAGAATGCCAAATGTCAGAAGTTACCCTACATCAGCTTTTAGGTAATAACTATGCTCTTCTTTTTACTTTCCTGCACAGTCCAAATAGTTTAAAGTACATGTGTAACCACTTCTAAGTGAGTTTCTTAAAGTGTTAAATGTCAGGAATATATAGCACAACATGAGGGAGAGCATTTGCTTTGCATGCACAAGTCAGATTTACTCCCCAGCACTGAAACAAAACAACATTTAAAAATGCCACTGTACGGACTGGAGAGATGGCTCAGTGGCTAAGAATACTGTCTGCTCTTCCAGAGGTCCTGAGTTCAAGTCCCAGCAACATGGTGGCTCACAACCATCTGTAATAATGAGGTCTAATGCCCTCTTCTGGTGTGTCTGAAGACAGCTACAGTGTACTCATATACATAAAAAAAAAATGCCACTGTACTGTAGGTAAACTCGGAAAGTTGTAGGAGAAAGACTATACTATGGCAGATTCATGTTTCAGAACTTTAAATGAATTAGACAAACACAGGTATCATTTAAGTAATACTGGGGCATTCACAGCTATAGCCATCTTGGAGTAATGTTTTCTGAAAAGAGATACACACACCAGTAAAGAGTAGGAAGATAAAACTGCTGTATACACAAGTCCAGGAGAGGATCTATATTCCTCATCACAGCAGAAGAGAACTACTAAACTAGCTCAGGTGACAGAAAAATGCCTTTGGGACCTGAAGTGTTCGTGAATTAATAGGACTGGACAATGACTGCTAACAGAAAATATCCCAAAAAACGGTTCCCAATTAAAGACTCCAAAGTCCATTCATTAGTAATCTGTTTATCTGTTAACCCTCATGTCCACATAACTAGTAGAGAGGGGCTCCAACTGCATTTAGCCACTACTTAAATATTATCTTTGAGGATCATATTTTTGGCCTATCTACTTTATTTTAATGTCTATCAGAGTTCTTAGCCCTAAATGGGCTATCAATATCATTCCATCCCTCAAGACTCAGGGATCTATGCAGAAGAGGGGCAAAAAGACTCTTAAGAGCCAGAGAGGCAGTAAATGACTTAAGGAAATATTTTCTCGGGACAAGTAGATGCATGCAGCACATGTGAACTCACAGATTGTGACAGCATGCACAAAAACCATATACGCCCAAACTAGATAACAGCCCAGCAAGAAGGGAGATAGTATGGAGTATTCCACCCACTAACTTCCCATAAATTTTTAAAAAGCACAAATATTTAAGTCTGAGGTGATGGCAGCAAAATCTCTTCTCCATAGCACTCTGGCAAGGCGTCATTACTTTGGAGGAAGAATGGAAACAAACACTTTTACTGAGAGACAGGAAACCCCGTGAAACCCCGTGCCAGGACAAAGCAGCAATCTACTACCACTACAGGAAAAAAATAGATGCAAAGTCCTTTTCCTCTGGGAGAGGGATAAGCTGCCGCCCTGCACCCTAAGAACTGACACTGACACCATACAATGTGTCTGCTCCATCTCAGAAAGGAGCAGGGACCCCCATTCAAAAGCTACCACAGTTACAAGGTTACTCTGGCTTGCACTAGCAGAACACATAGGCATGGTTATGTTGTGCCATGCATGTAAAGGCCCTAGAATAGTTTCCCAACATGCACATTGTGAGCGAGCATGACCCCCTCCCCCCGTGCCCACCTACCCATGGAATAAACCTCTAATCTCAGCATATGGGCAGAAGGATCAGGAGTACAATGCCTACCCAGGTTATAGGCTATCTCAAAAATTAAGGGGTAAGGTGCAATACTACTATGCGCATTATAAAATGCTAAAAACCAAAAGGGAAGACATATCCTTAAAGGTAACTGTGAGAAGTTAAATGAAAAGTACCAGAAATGGTTTTTAAAGTTCTTGTGTCTAAAGAAAACATAGTAGTTAATTAAAAGACTCAGGATACAGATACAAGTAATGTAGAGCAGGAAGATGACTCAGCGGGAAAAGGCACCCACAGTATATGACAGAATACTGTACTTGTACGGTATAGTACAAGATGGATGACTTGAGTTCACCCCCAAAACACAGGGTACTGACTCCTGAAATTTATCCTCTAGCCTCCACACCCATGCCTGCATTCTCTGTATCCCTCTCTCACAAATAATAAATTTAATTTTTTAATTAAAAAAAAAAAAAAAAAAAAAGGCCAAGTGAGATATCTCAGCACCAAGCCTGACAGCCTACATCTGACCACTAGAGCCACAGAATGGAAAGATAGGCAACTTCACAAAGTTGTCTTCTGACCACTGTGCACACAAACACATAAAATTTTATGTTAAGGGGTTGGGAATTTAGCTCAGTGGTAGAGCGCTTGCCTAGCAAGCGCAAGGCCCTGGGTTCGGTCCCCAGCTCCGAAAAAAAAAAGAAAAAAAAATTTTATGTTGAAGTAAAATGTATAAAGGAACTAGAAGAACTCAATTTCTGAAGTCCTTACATGATACATAACATAGTTTAATACTATATGGTGGTAGGTTGTAATTAAAGACAATCCATATTTGCATCACCTTAAAATTCCTGTGCTGAAATCTAATTTCAATGTGGTAATATCTGGAGGTAAGGCTACTGAAAGATTAGATCATGAAGAGAACTCAAGAAAAGACCGTAGAGGTCCCAGTGAGCTCATTTGCATCAAAAGCCAGCCTCCATGAGGCCAGGAAGGGCCCTCAACCAAGACTAGTAAGAAGTTTTCAGTCACTGTGAACCCCTGGATCCAGGATTTCCCACCTTCAAGACTTTTGAGAAATAAATGTTTGTTATGTGTAAACCACCTTGGCTACTGTGAGGTTTGTTTGTTGTGTGTTTAATTAAAGCAGTTTGAATTAACTCTGACAGATTAATAGTTTTAAATCTTATAATAATTTCCAAAAAGGAAGAAAAGAAATGCAATTTTAAAAATTTGATTTGAAATCAAATGTTGAAGCCAAAGCTCAGGACACAGATAAAACCAAAGACCTATTAGACAAACTAGATTTCATCCACCCATCTTAATATTGAAATGTAAAACCTCCAACCAAGATGGTCAAGCTCAGGCATAAGGGCATAGGCCTGCTGTCCCAACACAAGCAGGAAACATGATCTTGAAGCCAGCCTAGGCTACAAATAAATAAGGTTAAGGGGAAAAAGGAAAAGGAAGAAAGGAAGGAGGAAGAGAAGAGGAGGAAGAAAGAATGGTTCAGAAAAGACTCAATACCTCTAGGGAATAATGAACTTGTACCTGATCTTCTTCCCATTCAAGAAGCTTACATTTTGGAAATCTCACATTTCTGCTCCATCCATCCTTTCTTCACTTCTATACTTGTTGCGTTACTAGTCAATCTTCTCTACACCTATGGCTTCAGTGACTCTCCATGATACTAGATCTAGATCCCCTACAGGCCTCTCTCAAGCGCCTAACTTATTTCAAATTGTCAACTGGAGTTACAGGAGGTTGGAAGTTGTGCAATATGGGTACTGGGATCTGAATTCAATGCCCTCTAGAAAATTACATGTTCTTCACTACTGAGCCATCTCTGCCCTCCTCCAGAATCAGCTTTTCCTAGAAGCTCTGGCTAACCTTCCCTAACTTATCCTTATGGATTTCTCATCATAACTGCAGATATGTTTAATAGGTTTCCTATTCCACACTGTATTCTTAAATATAAACCCTCCCCCCAACACACATACCCCACATCATTGCTTCATCTCTGCCAATTCAGGTTCCCCAATCTGGGTGGTGTTTATCTCCAATAATGAAAAAAGTTATAGTGATTCAAATGATCTAAGCTGGCCTGGAGAAAACTGCCTTAGGGTAAATAAGAGAGATGGCTTGACGGTTAAGAGTACTGTCTGCTTTAAAGAGAACCCAAGTTCAATTCCAAGAAGTACAAAATGCCTCTATTCAAGTAATACTATCAAGCAGATCTCCTAAGTAAACATCACGATTCCTCTACATATCCCAAGAAAATATGCTATTGTCGGATTGCTCTAGTCAAAAGCCCAGGGGCTGGGGAGGATGCTCAGTGGATAGTGTCTGCTGTATAAGCACGAGGACCTGAGTTTAGATCCCCAGCATGCAAATGAAATAGCCAGGTGCAGCAGTACACATCTGCAATCCCAGCACTGGAGGCCAGAGACCAGAGGATTCCCAGGGTTTTCATGCCAATCAGCCTAGCCAGAGAGCAAGCTCCAGTATCAATAAAAAGATCCTGGAGAAGTGACTATGGAAGACACCTAGCTTCCGCTTGTACCAACCCAAGCAAGCATATCTGCACATCCATGCACATATATGTAGACCAGTTTCTTCAATGTGCTTAAGCATAATTATACTTAAGTTTCTAGGATCCCTTTTTCACCAAATCTTGTTAGTCAAAATCCTAATGATTTACAGAGTTAATCTTCCTCAGTAAAGTTATTAACACAAAATTTTTAATTATAAGATAAGTCAATTATAGAATATTCAGTTATCTTTAATAATGTAATCTCCTTCAAGACGGCCCTACCTGAAAGGGTGTTTTAACTAAATGTTAAGGTTTTTATCTGGCCCTTTAATAGTGAACCTGGCAAGGTTTCCCACTTTGGGTGACTACTACATTTCTGAAATAGTTTGTGGCTGCTTTAAAATCTTTTCCCTAATATCTATTCAATCAGTGCAGACTTCACAAGCTGTATATGCCCTTCCAACTGCCCCAATCTCTCTCCTTCATATCTAAAGAAAGGAAGCAGCAGGACATACGCCTGCTTAACAAATCTAAGAAAATGGGTGGAAATTCAGAAAAACAAAGACCTCTACAAAGGAGTGGAAAAGATCAAGTTTTCTTTGGTCTCGGCCTCTCTCTCTCTCTCTCTCTCTCTCTCTCTCTCTCTCTCTCTCTCTCTCTCTCTCTCTCTCTAAGATTTATTTATGTATATGAGTACACTGTGGATGTCTTCAGACACACCAAAAAAGGGCATCAGAATTACAGATGGTTGTGAGCCACCATGTGGTTGCTGGGAATTAACTCACTGTCTGAAAGAGCAGACAGTGCTCTTAACCACTGAGCCATTTCTCCAGCCCCGGTCTCTTCTTTTTGTTCTTGTTTTATCTGAAACAGTCTTACTACAGAGCTCTAGCTGTCTTGGAATTCACTACATATACCAAGACTACACTGACCTTAAAGTCGCAGAAATCTACCTGCCTCCAATTTCCCCAGTGCTGGGATCAAAGGCATGTTGTTCCACCATACCTGGCTTTTTTGGTCCCCATAAATGATTAGGTATAAATGTATCTAGGTCTACAAAAAAAAAAAAAAAAAAAAAAAATTAAAGTGAGTACAGTAAATCCTAGGCACCCAGTGTTTTAAAGCTCATTGAAAGAAAAATGTTTAATGATTATTATTTATAACTCCTAGAGATACTGAAAGTCTGCTCAAGGCAAATGGTACCAGATATCTTTCTGGGAATCTTTAGTTTTAAGGACAAAATATACCCCGCCCCTTCTACTCCCAATCCACCCACTATCACTACTTCTAAAGGAATTCCCAGCTATGATTTGAGATAATAATCACCAAGGCATAACGACAGATTTATAATACTTAAGACTCTGAAGACTAGCAGGTTAATGAGGAGCATAATCAAAATGTATATACTGTTCCTAGAAACTGACACAAGTTCTTTAGTTGGGCTTTTGTATATGTTAAGATCACTATAATCTGGTTCATCCCAACTTTTTACCAGGAGCCCCTACAATCAAGTATTTTAAAATACAATTAAAATATACTTCTAAATCCTCAAAATAAATTGCTATTTCACTTCCTTAATAGTTTCCTTCCTTTACTCTGGTAACACTCTATTCTTTGTACCAATCACTTCAGAATCTGATACTCCCCACTCTTCGTCAGTGACTACACCGTTTAAAGTTAACACTTTTACTAAGTCACAGACAAAATGGATATGACTTACACACAGTAGCTGTGATTAACTGTGTTAACAACAAAGTATTCCACAATCCTCTCAAGAACTTTTTAAATAGCTTCATAATGACTTGTCTGTATCTTCATCTAAAAGAGGATGAACTCTCTAAGGTACCCTGTACTAAGTTTCTTTGTGCTTCTAAACTCAAGCTCAGTGAAGAGGAGAAAGTAAACCCTTTTCAAACTAATGAAGGACCATGAAATTAAACTGAAAAGGATTGGTAGCCCACAGGCCAAACAAAATCAAAACGGACATATTTATTATACTGCAGATTAAGAACTCTGGAATTAGAACATCTGGAAATTAGGAAATTACACACACACACACACACACACACACACACACACACACACACACACACACCCTTCTCAATTCTCTTAGGGAGGAGAAACCGAAATGCCCATTCTGTGGCCTAATAGGAAACACATAACCAGAGCACATTAGAGAAGCAGCCATTGGTCTGGTACTTCTTGCTTTACTCATTATATTACCTGTCTCATACCTTCAGCTTTATGACCATTGATAAAGATCTACGAGTCTCTGATAGGCTTTCTTACTCAAATTTTGTCCATTTTTTTTTTCTCTACAGACATCACACTTTTCTGCTGCCAAACAGACCTATATTTCCCTAATCCAAACCTTGACAAAAAGTACCTAATGTGCCTGTCAGTAAAAACAACGTACTACTACTTTTTAACAATGTTTTGATTCTGAGGTTAAAAAAGTTTGGCTGAGCAATGGTGTCACAAGTCTTTAATCCTAGCACTCGAGGCAGGGGCAGAGAGGCATAGAGAGGAGCAGAGGGGCACAGAGAGGAGCAGAGGGGCAGAGGGGCAGAGGCAGATCTCTTGTTCAAAACCAACCTGATCTATAGAGCAAGTTCCAGGATAGCCAGGACTACACAGAAAAACCTTGTCTCAATAAGGGAAGGAAGGGAAGGAAGGGAAGGAAGGAAAAAAAAGGGGGGGGGATGGGGAGAGGGAGAAACAACAAACGTTTTGGGGATTTTTTTGAGGTGGGGGAACTGGAGATCATACCCACGGCTTTAAATTTCCTAGGCAGTCACCTAACTCTAAGCAACGTCCCCAGATTTTTATGGGTCCAATTTTAAAATATACTTCTATGCTGAAGAGATAACTCAGCAGTCAAGAACATAGGCTGATTCTCCAGTAAATCCAGCTTCAGTTTCCATATAGTGGGCCGTAACCATCTGTAACTCTAGTTCTAGGGGATCTGATACTCTCTTTTGGTCTCATGAGCAACAGGAAGGTATGTGGTATATAGACATCCATGCAGACAAAACACTAATACAGGTAAAAGAACCAATTTTTAAAAATCTTCTTTTCAAACCAGTAAGTCAGCTAAGAGAATTCAAATATCCATGTAGCCTTCACAAAATTGCAGGCTATATACTACTACTGGTTAAGAACAAGGGCTGAAATTCTCAAACTACTAAGTCTACTGAGTCTTGATTCTACCATTCTCTACCTCAAAAATTCTGGAGAAAAAAAAAAATCACTTAATTTCTCTAAGCCTCTGTTTTCTTACCTTTACAACTGGGCAAGAGTATCTATTTAACAAGCTACTGTATGACTTAGACAATAGTATAAAAGCATTTAGAATAATTCTGGCACATAGAAAATTGAAAATACAGCTATTGTTTGAGTATTTATGTATAGAAAAAGGAAATAACTGATATTAAAACAAAAATAAGTTCTATAATATTACTATCAATAAAGCATGAAGAAACACAAAAAAGGTTCGCTTTATAGGGAAATGGTAGCGTGAGCTGAATAAAGTAAAACCAACTGGATAAAGAGCAAAAGAGAAAAGAACAAAAAGCAAGAAATCATGTTTACAGACAGCAAGAGGACAAAAAGGAGTGGGAAAGGAAGGTAAAAAGGAAGCTGAGAGCAAGAGTTGCCCTTTAATTCAAACTGCATTAACTGAAGCTCCAAAATAGAAACACACAGTGCTATGGATGAAAGAGACAGGGAGAGCTGCATCCTTCCCCTCAAGACATCCGACTTCCTCCCACAGCACACGGCACAGCGCAGGGGCAGGGATGTAAGCAAAGATCTCAAACTATATGACAGTGTTTAGGTAATACAGATAGTAAACTTAAAGGTAGTAAAGCAGAAACATTTACTAGAAACTGAGGTAACTATCATCTAATATAAACCTAAACCTCTATAAACCTTTTTTTATGTACACACAAGCATGCACGCATGTCACATAGCACACAACTGTATAATTCCTATGTAAAACATAAAAAAATTAATAAGCATGTGCAGAAGCAAAGAAAGTAAACTGGATTACTTGTTATTACACATATAGCTACTACAAAACTTATGTGACGGCTTATCAAAAGGCTTTTTAAATATGATATTGATTCCAGAGCTGGCAAGGAGGGTACAGAAGATTCTGGGAACAAGAGAATGAGATCATCCTATAGACATTCCCAATGGTCAAAGCTGCATTCATCTGGAGGACAATGAGGGTTTGGGTTGTAGCTCAGTAGTAGAGCATTCTAACTTAGAATGTTTCAAGACCTTAGGCTCAAAAACCAGTAACAAACAAGTGAAAATTTACTAAGATTTTTTTTGAGGAGAGGGGGGCTAAGCATAATAACACACATCTATAATCACAGCACGTGGAGGCAGAGACAGAGAATCTCAAATCCAAAGTCTTTACTACACAGTGATCACGGTGAGCTGTAAGCCAGCCCAGGTTACATTGTGAGACCATGTCTTGAAAATAGTTCAGCACAAGCAAAAAGCAAATGAAAAAGGATAATAATGGCACAAAGAAAAACACCCGCAAGCACTGACTATCTTAAATGACTGACCAAGTAAGAAAAGTCTTTCTCTTTAATGTGTATCACATGCCCACATGCATGTACAGCCACACGAGTACAAGTGTCCATGGAGACCAGAAATGGATGTTCGATTTCTTGGGGCTGGAATTACAGGTGGTTGCTGAAATGCAAACTCCAGCCCTATGCAAGAGCCACAAGGTCTCTTTTAATACTGGAGCCATCTCTCCAAGACCAGAAGAAGCCAGCAGTGCTTTTGTCTGTCTCTCTATGTAGCCCTGACTGTCCTGGAACTCACTATGTAGACCATGCTGGCTTCACTCACAAAGACATGCCTGCCTCCACCTACGGATGCTGGAACTGAAGGTGGCAAGTGCAACCACAGGCAGTGGAAAACTCACTGTCACGCAACAAAATAATATTCTTCATTTTGAAGGACAAAGAAAACTCATTATTAGAAAACAGCAATGAATGCTAAAATTCCTGGGCAAAGTTTAAAAAGAAAACAGTGTGTTCACATGCCCTCAAAATATCTCCCCAAAACTTTGTATTTACAAGACAATGAACAATAGCCTTATAATGGAGTAGCCAGAGACATCACACTGACCAAGTAACTAGGCTGTGCAGACATTTTGTGCCTCTAATAAGCAAAGGGGCATGTTCCCTCTTTGTTATTCTGCCCCCAAGTGTGTTATTTCTCACATGAGAAAACAACACCAAACCAAGGAAAACACATTTCCGACAAGCATTTCTCAAAAGTGTCTAAGTCACAAGAGCATGTGACATTCACAGATTAGAGGGGAATGGAGAGAAAATAACAAATGAATTGCAATGTGGGACCCTGAAACATAAAGGACACTGAAGGAAAAAATGATGAGATCTGAAAAAAGCTTAGTCTGGTAAATAGCATTCTACCTGCATAAATTTTTGGTTTTGGTCATCATGCTACGGTCTGTCAGATGCTAACATTGGAGGAAACTAGTCGAGTATATGGAGAAGACCTGTGTGCTGCTTTTCTAGCTCCTACAAATCTCAAAGTCAAAACAAACGTTTATAAAAACCCACACAGTTGGGCTGGGGATTTAGCTCAGGGGGAGAGCGCTTACCTAGGAAGCGCAAGGCCCTGGGTTCAGTCCCCAGCCCCAAAAAAAAAGAACCAAAAAAAAAAAAAAAAAACCCACACAGTTGTGCAGTCCTATTTTCCACCAGAGCATCACGGCCAACCCATTTGCACACTAGGTACCCTTTCTCCTGACTGCTGCATTCACAGCGCTCTCTCCTGCCATACTACATCAGTCCCACGACATAATAAAGCTCTAACATGCTACTTCCAAAAATAAGGCAACCATAAGTTTGCGGAGCCTGCAAGAAGATTCAGTGGGTAATGACACTGGAAGCAAAACCTGGTGACTCGAGTTTGATCTGTAACAACCATACAGTAGAGAAAACCAACTCCAAGTTGTCCTTTGGTCTCCATGTGTGCTTGGTGGCATACATGCTCCCATCACCAATCAATCAACGCAATTAAAAGTTCTTCCCTTTTCTGGAATCCTAAAAATGGTTAAGTCGGAATTTAATCTTTACTTTTCTAGTTTTTCAAAAAGCTTTACTTTCACCAGCAGTTAACAAAGTTCCCACTGCTTACTTCACAAAAGCTAAAATTTAGATGAAACACCTACCTTCCAACCACTGCCAGCCTCTCTGTAATACGGGAAGTTATCACAAATCCACTGGTAAATCTCACTTAACGTCATTTTCTTTTTAGGTGAGCTGTTAATTGCAAACGTGATGAGGCTGGCATAGCTGTACGGAGGCTTTCCATCTTTGTGCTGTTGGACCTCTTCCTGGTCTAGCGTTGTATTTGGGTCAAGGAGTGCATTCTTCTTAGAAATTCCCGTTCCATGTGCATTTTGTGTGGCATCAGATTTTTGGATGGCTGCTCTCATAGTAAGCTGTGGTAACCAGTCCATAGATGTTAGGCTGCTCTCCAGTTCAGATGTCATCCTGCAGGAAAATAGACTCCTTAGTGAATATCAAGGGAAAAATTCCTGCTCTAGTCAAAATAATCCAATACAGGAGTCCCAAAATGAGGCAAAGCTTAGTTAAACCTGAAAAGATTGAGTTATGTTAATGGCCAAACTAAATATTTAAGGGATCAAGATTTCCTTTTTTTATTTTTTTCCTTCTAAATCATGAAGGGTTTAAAATGCAAAATAATACATATACCAACTGCTAATGCTATTCTTTCTTGAAAGAAAAGGTAAGAAAGGAAAAGGAATGGATGGATGGAAGGAAGGAAGGAAGGAAGGAAGGAAGGGGAGGGAAAGGGATCAGAGAGGAAAGGAAAAAGGGGAAAGGGAAAAGAAAAAAGGAAAAGAGGCAGCAGGATCCTGGTATGAAAACTTCATCAGCAGCCCAAGTCCTTACTCACCAAAACACCACAATCCTAAACTGTACACCGCTATCTCAATGTCTTTGGCACAATTTTAGAAATTATACAAAGGAGTGCCAAAACTAAAGTGAAGGCAAGAAGTCAGAGAACTGAGAAAACAGATGCAGAAATCTGCATGAAGACAAGAAGGTAAAGTTGAGCATGTGGAAGACAGGAAGTAGAAAGCAGGAGAGACAAGAAAACAAGCTGGGGGGAGCTGACTAAAGAGGTGCAGTCAAGGGCGCTAGGGTTGGGGAAGGACAGACAAGCAGTACCAGGCAGTTAGTAGGACAGACAGGCAGTACCAGGCAGTTAGTAGGACAGACAGGCAGTACCAGGCAGTGAGTAGAAAACAAAGTCAAGAAAACAGCTTACAAAAACTGAGAACATTGGATTATAAGACACAAGAGATTAAGCCAGAAATGGTCAAAAAGTGGCACAAGCTCAGGCGTCAAGACATCCCTGCAAGTTGGAACTTCTGATATATTTTTCTCCAAGGCTAAAAAGTACCGATCATCACCGCCCAGACAATGAAAACAAGTCTCACTAGGTTGACATACTTTCTAGAGAGCTGCTGTATAGATGGGAGAGGAGAACAAGGAAGGATGCTGGCACTGCACACTGCAGTTGTCAGTGTTCAAGCAGAGCACATGAGCATTCTGTCCTGAGATCCAGAAAGCATGACTAGTGACCCAATGACAAAGCAGAAGATGAAAGTGACTTCTAAGTGACACCAAAGTAAGAAATCACACCACAGCCTAATGTTTAGGGCTGGAAGTGCAGCTCAGTGGTAAAGTAGTTCCCTAGTATATGGAAGGTCCTAGATTTGCTCCCCAACACTACGCAAAGAAAGAAAAAGGTGACTGGGCAGGAGGAATACTCCATACACTCATTCCAAGTAGTAGATAGAGTCAATTTCCAAAAGCCAACACAGGTTTGGGGAATTAGGAAAATCAGAATTCAAGAACTGATTCCAACAGTTTCCAGCTGTGAACCTGTGAAAATGTTTACTATCTGAAACTACAGCTTCCTCATGTGTACAAACAACAAAAGATTCTACACGTAAAACACTATTTGATAAAGCATACATGCATGCACAGAGAAAACATTCAGTAAATGTTAATAATATTAGTCTAGGAGTGTCTTGGGAAGGTACTGGTGCACTTTCGCGTTCCAAAAGGTGGAGGGAGCTAACATGAAGGGGAGAAGGAAATAATAGTGGGAAAAAGGGAGAGGGAGAAGAGGGAGCTAGAGAAGAAAAAGGGAGAGGAGGAAGTAAAAGGAGGGAGGAGACAAACACAGAGGCCTAGAGCCCTATTATATATCATCTGATTTTCCTAATGCTCTGAGCCACTGTTTTACTTTGTTTCTCAAATTCCCTCCTTTTCTAAAAACCAAACTTAAATTTCCATAAACGGCACCTTCAAGGATCAACAAACTCGTATTGTCCCACCATATACTGTAGCAACCAGAAATGCTCATGCCCAATACCTTGTAAGGACCATGAAATAAGGAGATGTGCAAATTTCAAGATTACACTACACCAAATGAGTGAGGGAAAGTACCTGGAGCTTACAGACTCTGACCTTCAACTTAAAGATGAAAAACTAAGGGTCTGACAACATTAGAGGTTGTTTTCATAAGTCTACAATAAGCGAAAAGCTTATTTGGAAAAAAGTCAGCTTTTGATGAAGATTATAAAAATGGGAGCTATTACTGTTCAGTCACCAAAGAAGCATTGGCTATTATGTCCCTACATGCTATTGTTCTAGCTACCTCAGGTCTCTCTTTGCCTTGTTCAAATTAAGACAGCTGGTACACAAATTCCCCATGCTAACATAAAAAATTTACTTAAACTGAAATATATCTGGCACTAGAGTCAGTAGTAAGAATAAGAACCTAACACTCAGGATATGTCAGCATGAAGGAGATATTTACAATGTGTGGCAATACATTTAACAAGACTTCATAATAGCCACTGTGTATGGGACTATGCTTGAGTAATAAACAGAGAACCATTATCTATTTTTTGCTCTGTAGGAACCAACATCTTAATCAGTATTAGACATGGAAAAAATTATGTGAATGAGCGACATTGACTGCTCAGGAAGGAAACATGGACTGCTGTCCTGGAGGCAGGAAAGGAGGAACTTCATTGGTGCCTTAAAGATGAACAATGTGTATATCACCTTGAACTTACCTCTTATGCTAGAGCAAACATCAAATATTCCATAAAATTTCTCCATAAATATGATGTCTGAAAAAGTTTGGTTGTTTCTAATTTATTACACTTTATATACTCTTGTTAGTGATGTGGAAAGTGCCACTAATGATGATATTTAAGGCAGATGTTGCAGTGATTCCCCATTAAGCAGAAATATAGAAGATAACCGTTTGGTTTGGTCCACTATTAGCAGAGTGGTGATGGGAGAAGCTGGTTTGTATAAGAGACAGATGGTGGTGAGTTTAAAACAGCACAAACAGCTCTGAGGAATCAGGCCGCTTTATCTCACCTCACTCCAAAAGCCTCCAGCTGACCTCCTGGACTCACTATCTCTCCCTGCTAATCACCTCAAGTGCAATGTACACATTCAGAAAGAATTTGGAAACAGTCTTATGTCATCACAGCCAAGCACTCTGGATGTCTCTCTCCTGACTACGTGACATAACACATTTTCAAAAGTCTTAGTTTTTATTATTGTCTTACTAATTCTAAATTCCTACTGTTGTTCTAACCTAAATTTAGCATTTAACACCTTCATATAAGTTTATCATATGCCCAAGCTTCCTACTCACCCCTTCTCATACCTCCCCACTGAGAATAGTGACCATATACTAGGTGCTACCTAATAACATGCAGATACAAAATATCTAAAAATAACAGTAATTTAATAAGGAATTAAAAACCTTATCTGAAATGGCCTTTCCTTTTCACTGTTTTTTCTTCAAGACTCAAACCAAACATCTCTTCCTGTACAAAGCCTAGTCAATTACCTAGTCCCATTCTGTAACTAAGATGAATGAGATCCTGTTCTTATAAGGCACAGATTAAATAAATAGCACAAGATTTATATCCAAGCTGAACACCCTGTGTCATGGAGACCCTCAGAGCTCCTTGAAAGAGAGAACTTCAATAGTTAAAACAGTAACTATCAGGCTGGAGAGATGGCTCAGCTGTTAGAGCACTGACTGCTCTTCTAAAGGTCCTGAGTTCAATTCCCAGCAACCACAAGGTGGCTCACAACCATCTGTAATGAGATCCGATGCCCGCTTCTGGTGTGTCTGAAGGCAGCTACAGTGTACTTATATATAATAAATGAATAAATCTTTTTTAAAAAAAAAAAAAAAAAGTGACTATCTGCCAGGAGTGGTCCTAGCACTTAGGAGGCAGAGGCAGGTAGGTCTTTAAAGTTCGAGGCCACTCTAGTCTACAAATTGAGTTCCAGGACAGATAGAGCTACACAAAGAAACCTTGTTTCAGGGGTTGGGGATTTAGCTCGGGGGAAGGGCCCTTGCCTAGCAAGCCCAAGGCCCGGGGTTCGGCCCCCAGCTCCGGGAAAAAAAAAAAAAAAAAAAAAGAAAAAAAAAAAAGAAACCTTGTTTCAAAAAAAAAAAAGAAAAGAAAAACCACCAATGTGTGTATCTGTGTGTCTTTGGTGGGCGCATGTGCACACACATTTCATCAGACCGGAGAACCTGTCAAGAAGCAAAGCACCTGTCAGAGGTTAAAAGGAAGCCGCAAAGAGTAGACTGGACAGCTAATGGAGGGCGCTCACAGCAGCAACATCCTTATAACTTGGGAAGGGTTACTACCTAGATTGACACAAACAGCTCTCCTGGAATGCCAGAGGAAAATGGAAACAAAGAGAAAAAGAATCCATTGTTTGTGAGGGAGAAATGGAAATGGAGAAGAACTACCACCTAAAGTTCTGATAGTGGTGTGGCATCTTTCAAGGGGAATTTTTTCACAACTTTCAAGACATCAAATATAACAACAGAGCAAACAGGTGTGGTAGCTCATAGCCATAAGCTCAGCACTTAAGAGGCTACAGCAGCAGTGCCGAATTCAAAGCTAAATCCACTGAATTAGACCCCATCTCAAAACCAAACCAAATAAAACATTCTCAAAACTAAGTCATGACATGTGGGTAAGGAGGTGAGACATTAAATTCACTTTACAAAACACCACTGATATGACCTCGCATATGCTTTTACACCTTATCACACTCTTTTCATTTCTGCTTGCAATTTTCCTCATTCCTAAGGAGTAGCGGTATTTACTCAGAAAGCTTTTCAAGTCCAACAAGAAAACAGAATGGTGGGGATGCTGTATCCTGATAGTTTTAGAGGACAGTGAAAGAGTGACCTGTGAGGGTGACGGTATAGTGGCTCAAACAGTACTGAGCCTCCCTTCCACTTCATTCTTGTTCTCTCACCTAGAGATGTGACAGCACATGAAAACTGCACAGTGGGGAATTCAAATGAAATCTTTGTGAAATAGACACTAGCTCCTTCCTCTCACACAAAACAATGCTCTAAATGAGAAATCAAACTGATTATAGAGTTACAAGTACAGAAAAAATACAGATGCTAGCTTAGACACAGGCCTTATGCAACCTATAATTTGAAGCACTGTAAGACTGGAACTGTCACCAAATATTTCTTTATGCTTTATGGCAGTTCACACCTTTAATTCCAGCACTCGGGAGGCAGAGGCAGGCAGATCTCTGAGTTCAGCCCAGCTTAAGGCTCTGCATCCCTCAGAGATTTATTTTGGTACAATGGAACCTCTTCAGTGGTCTATGAATTTCTTAGAACAATCTTCACAATTTATTAAACATTTAAGAATACAAAGAAAGGGCTGGAGAGATGGCTCAGTGGTTAAGAGCACTGACTGCTCTTTCAGAGGACCTGAGTTCAAATCCCAGCAACCACATGGTGGCTCACAACCATCTGTAATGGGATCTGATGCCCTCTTCTGGTGTGTCTGAAGACAGCTACAGTGTACTTAAAGATAATAAATAAATAAATCTTTTAAAAAAAATAAAATACATTTTTAAAAAAAGCTTAGTTAAAAAAAAAGAATACAGAGAAAACCAATTATACTAAGTATGAATTTTAAATACTGCTACACACATACATATGCTACCTCACACAATCATCTAGCAACCATGGTGAAAATGAGCCCTTCATTGAACTATATTAAAAGTCATCCAGGATTTAAATTTTTGTAGACAGCACCTGGAAAATGAGAATATACTTTTTCTACAACTAAGATCTTACAATAATGATTCCTGAAACAGTCCATCAGTAAGACTTTCCTTACTCCACGGGAGGATTTTGAATCCATAGTTCTCAGGTATAAAAGCCCTAGCTGGTTATTGCACAGCAGAAAGATGAAGGTGTAACAGGGAGAAAGAAGATGTTTTCACTTGCCTGGTACAGAACCCGACTAAGTCTGACAAGTGTAGTTTTCTAACTAACTGCTTCCTATATTGCTCCTTCCTCAACACTCTCTCAAAAGCAGTTGTTCCCTATTCCACTGAGGAAAAGAAACAATAGTAAACTACTTTCCATTAAGGAATGGCTGATCTGTTAAAGCTTCTTTAAGAAATGACCCTTCTGAGAGACAAACCAAAAAGAAAACACTCCTTGTTGTGAAGTGAAAATACAAAGTGAAGAAAATATACTTCAGGATAGGGAACTCAGTAAAAAAGTATAAAACATTACTCACCAAAACGCAACTTTTCTAACTTTTCTTCACCTCTAAAGTTCTAAGAATGTTTACAATACAAAGTATATAAAAACTTCTTAGGGATTTTTGAAAGCTGCCGTGGGGGTCGGGGGGAGTGTGTGACTTCAGAGGCACTTATCAGAAATAGATTGGTAAGGAATCCCATGAGGTTATTTTGTAAAGTCCTGATAATTAGATTCCTAAGCTTGCCACAGGAAGACAGGCGCAGTACTATTATGCCTACACTCTGGAGTTAGAAGCAAAAGCATCAGTTCAATGCCAGCCTCAACACCATACCAAGTTCACGGGCAGCATGAAACCCTAGCCCCAAGCCCCACGACTAACTATTTTCAAAGGAAGTAAATTCACAACACAATCAATCTTTTCTGGATTAGGAGATTCACTGTGCTTTTAAAAATACTTCTTAGGCTAACCTAAATCTCTCTCCTACTGTGGAGAGTACAGAGGAAAATGTCTCTAGCCAGAGTTCTCTTCATAATGATGCCACCTTTTTACAAAAGTTAAAAGTCTGTAACTACTCCAACTTTTCCTACAAAATTTAATAAGCATAATACATTTGTTGTTCTCTCTAGTTGCTCTCCAAATTACCCTTCCACTATTTAGTCTTAGATTCCAAATATTCCTAATTCATGAAAACCATACTCTCAGAAGCCTGTTCAAGGTACAAAGGTACAGGCCATTGAATCAAAATGTTTCTTGATTCATTCTCATGTGTGTGTACTATATGTATGTGTAAAGGTTTCCTAAGTCTTTACAATGGTGAAATTTTCATACAGTACAGAAAACCTAGAAGGTTTTTTTAAAGATCTATAATTTACCAGAAAGTCTTAAATCAACAATGTAATCTACCTGACTATGACAAGGACAGACTCTATTGTTTACTATCATTTATACCATAGCATCAATGCACAGAAATGTCATAATAAATATGTTTACTTAAAAAGGTATTCCCAGAAGATCATAAAGGCACTCCATAATATCCACTTTTAGATTTCTTGTTATGATTTCAAGACTGGCTTAAAGATCAGATAAAATTTAGTCTACTACATAAAAGCACTCTAATTTTTATAAGACATGAACCAAAAAAATTAAAAGGGGAAGATAGAGGAAAGAATCAGAATAGAGAAGACAGTCGACTAAAACTAGAATTTTAGAAAATATAAACTACAGCTTCCTTGAAGACAGAGAGATGAGCAGTTCCTTCAAGACTGCAGTGTTTTAAGGAAGAAACATCACATTAGATGAAAAGGAAAACAGAGCCAGGCAATGGTGGCACACTGCCTAGAATCCCAGCACTCAAGAGGCTAAGGCACATCTCCGTTTCTAGTACAGCCTTGGCTACATAGAAAGACACTTTCAAAACCAAGAGCTGAGGATGTTGGTCAGTGATAAATAAAATACTTACATAGTATATACGAGACTCTGTGTTCAATCACTCTGAGTTAAAAATAGCATCCTAAAAGGCTACAATTTAATGAGTTTTTAAATTTTATTAGTACAAATATTAATCTAAAAACTAAACAGACTTTCTGCTCTAGGAGCATATAAGTAGTTAACAATTTATATAAAACACCAACTCATTACCACTCTGAATACTTTTTGTGAAAAGGTCTGGATGTTAATTCTACAGCTATCTGGGATGAAATGGTTACCAACCAATCATAGGTAAAAATGCTACCCCTAAAATGCATTTGACCCTAAGAGCCTCTGCCTGGAGACCTATCTTTTCAAGACTCTGCTGTTTGTGTTTGGTTTCTTGCCACCATTTCAGAGTTTCTCGGCTTTGCCATTTGATTTTACCCTTGTGTTTACTGATTGATGCTATCCTTGTGTTTTCTGTATGTGCTGATCTCTGTGAAATGAAGACCAGCCTAGTCTTTCTAGTGAGTACCTGGCTAGCGAGAACTCAATAGTGATACTGTCTCAAACCCACTGCCACGCCAGTACAAGAAACTATGTTCACTGGAACATGAATATACACATATACACATACAAACCACACACACATGCAAATCAGTTGAAGGATGGGAAAAAGAAATGAAGTCTAAGGAGATGGTATTATTTAATGTTATCAAGTAGTGAAAATGCTGTGATGTTTTAATATTATAAGATATATAATGGACAGATAGCTTTTAAATTATATCCAAATGCTAGGACTACAAAATGTTAAAAAAAATATACAACGGAGTTTCTCTTAAATTTTCTGAGTATGTTTTTAAGTTTTTCTTTTCTCTTAAGTCAACTAGAGTGTACATACTTATGGGAACAGATGCAGATGGCCTGTTATCCTCACTATTCAGGCTTTCACTGAAACTGAGGGTGTAAATGCAGCAGATTCAGGTTACACAAGTGTTTGTTAACCTTAAGGATTTTTTTAATGTTTTCACATGATTTACAAAACCTACCAACATTTTTCAGCAACATATAGACATTCTACAAAACCATATTAGAACAGGCTAGAAGAGATCTTAGTAAACGTCTTTCTATGCCACTTTCTGAGCAGTCTTCTGGAATAAGTAAAGCAGTTACTAAGTCATTGCCCCAAAGCTGCAAACTCTGACACTATCTATCCCACTCAATTCTGCTCTGCCAAACTGGAGCTAGGATTCTCTGCAAGCCACACTACTAATTTGCCAGCTGGCTTCTTTAAAGTTCTACCAAGAAAAGGTAAAGTTAAAAAAAGAAAAAGAAAAAAAAAAAAAAACCAGCTTGCAGGGCTAGAAAGATAAAAGTGAATTGTTTTTTCTAGTATTAAAGAAAGCATTCTCAGAGCCAGGTTGGCATGTGTTTCCAAACCCAATACTTAGGGAGGCAGAGGCAGGCAGACCTCTCTGAGTTCCAAGCCAGCCTGGTCTACCTAAGAGAGCCCAGGTCAAGCCAGGGCTATATAGTAAGACCCCACTGGAATGAATGAATGATAAAGCATGCAGACAGACAGGCACTCACACATTCATACACTCCCCTACCAAAGGCTTTTTCACCCAGGTCCTTCCCACGACACCAAGTAAATCTGGTTCTCAGTGTTTCTAACACTTGAGATCCAGCTTTGTCACACCTAACTCAGAAACACCAGCATCTTTCTCAGGAGTCTAGGTCTCAGTCTATATACTTTATCTTGCAAGATAAAACTTCTCTCCTGCACTTCTATTTCAAAGTTAGTTAATCTTTCTAAGTTAGTAAACTTTCCTCTAGCTCCCTACTAGTCCAATGAGAAACTGGTGTCATAGGCTTTCTTCACAATGCCTTTCTTTTATCATTCTGATACTTAGTTAACAACTTTGTATCTAGTTAAGATTATTTCTACTAAGGTATCTTCTGTCTAAATATATATCTGGCATAGTTTCTGCCCCACAAATAAAATCCAGGTGATAAAATAATCTCAGTATGCAGAATAGGATTTTGTTGTCATAATTTTTTGCCCTTTTTCCCCTTCCCTTTGGAGATAGGGTTTCATGTAGCCCAGGATGGCCTAGAACTCAACTATGTCACCAGTTAACCTTGAACCTCCAATCCTCTTGCTTCCACTTCTCAGATGCTGGGTCTACAAGCTGAACTGCCTTACAAAGCCTTGTAATTTTTATTAAAATACAACTTAGCACCAAGAATGGTGACAACGGGGTAACTGAGGAAGGAAGATCATGATTTTGAGTCCAGCTTAGGCTATGTATTGAACTTGTCTTAAATAATTTTGCCTATAATATATTCAAGTAAAGAGCAAAGTGTTGATTAGTAAGAACAACCTAGTTAAATCAATATTTAGCTATTACAAACATTACTTCAAAGAAAATGAGTTTGTCCTGAACTCATTCATGAATATATATTGATAGAATAAGATATATGAAGATATTGAAGTATCTCTCTAAATTTGGCATTACTTTTTAAATCATAAAATATAGCAACTGTAATTTAAAAACCAATCCTAATAAACAATGATCCAACATCACCTACAAAATATGATTAAATTATCTTAATTATTTAAGGAGACTGGGAGTAGCTTTAGTCCATTTACCTCATATTCCCCCCAACAAAAAATCAAAAAGTTTTATTTTGGAGGCTAGGTCTTCCCATGCACCTCATGTTGGCTTAAACTCGAAATCTTCCAGCTTCTGCCTTCTAGGTGCTTTTACCACACTCATGTATGCCAGCAAACCTGGCTCATGCCAAGAACTTCAAAAGCTTCACATACTGTCACTCCACTCCTTGACTTAACTTATATATACTACCCATCCTCATTCCTGCAAGGTCCGTAAGCTCGTGGACCTAGCTCGTTTGGCAGGTGATGGCCAATTTTGATTGACAATCTAATAAGACTTAGAATCACTATAGGAACAAGCCTCAGCCTACTTCTTTGGGAATTTCTAGACTAGACGGATGTACAAAGGCACACCTATATTGTGGAGACACTATTTTATGGGCCGGAGTCCTAGACTAAATAAAAAGGAGAAAGAAAACAATAGCTTTCTTCACTCTCTGCTTCCTGTCTGCAGATTCAATGTAAAGAGCTGCCTAAAGCCCTCTTATGAGCCAGAATATACTGTCACAACAACAAGACAGAATATACTGTCACGACAACAAGACAGAATATACTGTCACAACAACAAGACAGAATATACTGTCACAAGACCGTATATACTGTCACAACAACAAGACCGTATATACTGTCACAACAAGACAGAATATACTGTCACAACAAGACCATATATACTGTCACAACAACAAGACCGTATATACTGTCACAACAACAAGACCGTATATACTGTCACAACAAGACAGAATATACTGTCACAACAACAAGACAAAATATACTGTCACAACAACAAGACAGAATATACTGTCACAACAAGACAGAATATACTATCACAACAAGACAGAATATACTATCACAACAACAAGACAGAATATACTGTCACAACAAGACCGTATATACTGTCACAACAACAAGACAGAATATACTGTCACAACAACAAGACAGAATATACTGTCACAACAACAAGACAGTATTTCTGGTTTGGGGAAGAGCACAGGAAGCAGTTTTAATTAATCAAGTTTTTAACATCTCCCCCCCCACCTCCGCACACCCCCACACACACGGTAAGATGGGGTATGTTTCCTTTCTTATCCAAAAACAGCTTCCACTTAGAAAAACCAATGACAGACAACAGTTCTCTTCACATATAAGTCTGTAAAAATGGGACTCTCTGCTTTGAAAGAGCCATTCAGAAAACTACAGAAATGAGTCTTACAGTCTGTAAAGTGAGTCTGATTTATAGCTATATTCAAAAGATTCTGGTTCTAGAATTATTATACATAAGAATTATTATACATAAGCACTCTAGGTTAGTTAATCCATCCCAAGTTCTGTAACCTTATCAAGCAAAATTTAGGCAAGTATGCAACTAAACCGAATATTACATAACACAAACACTAACGTAAACACAAATACTCCAAACAACTTAAAAATATCAGTCAATAGCCTTTATAGGATTGTTCCAGCACACCTGATTATAAAATATTTTAATAAAATCTATTCAGTGTAAGAGCAAAGTCTACAAAACCACTTGATATAACCATTCCCAAAGTTTTAAATATTAAAAAAAAAAGACTACTCCCATCACATGAAAAGAAATCACCACTAAGTCAAATTAGTTCTACAGCAGTTCTTAGATAAAAGAAGTAATGTGCTTTTGTTCCCCAAAATTATTTCCAGAACAATATAGGTATCCCTTGCCTTTAAAGGGAGGAAAAACATTCAAGTTAAGTAGGTGTAAAAACAAAAAATGCATTTTCATGGGAAGAAACACCATAATGGCATAAAGTTTTCCAGAGAATAGCAAGGAACTTTGCTCCGATGAATGCAATTGCTGAAACTCCAAAAAAGGCAAACTTAATTCATTTTCCGATTCACTCTAGAAAATCAGAACCTACACAGTCCTGAATTTCACATTTACAATTCAAGTAATGTTTCTTTCTCTCCTCTTGCCCTCATTCATCATTTCCTCTGTTCCAGTAACACTGGCCAGCCCAGGTTTGGTCTGTTATATATTGTAATGATAATTTTTTATCAAAAGGTCTAAGCTTATTTTTATGTTTATAAGCTTTTGTTGTGCAAACCTTGTTCCTTGACTTAAAAGTATTGGTTAAATAAAACTTGCTACAGCCAATTACTACAGTTAGGAGGGTTTTGAGTTACTGGGTTGGGGATGGAGAGAGTAAGAAGAGACCAGAGAGGAAGGAAGAAGAATAACCAGAGGGAAGAGGAGGCCACCAAGAGAGGAGAGGAACCATGAGTACATGGCTAAGAAAAGACAACAATTATCTGGAGTACACCACTGGGGAGGTAGCCAGGCCAGCAGTTAAAATGGTAGATGAGGGGTTATCCTCCAAATAAAATAACCATAGTCAAGAGTCTCGTTAATCTGTAAGCTAGTTGGAGATAGACATATTGGTTAAACCACAAGTTGGCGCCTTACATAGTGCATGAAAACAATCTATCTGAGACAAGTTACTGGGTAGAAAGGCACAACCCCAACCCTTCCCCCGAAAATGTGGCTTTCAAGCTACTGCTGCTTGGGACCAGCTGGACAGACCACAGCTACTGGGAAGGATTTGCACTAACTAGATCAGCAAATAGACAGAAAGAGGCTGCAGTTCTCCCTAGAGCTGCATGCTGCTCTGGCTTTCCTGACAGAATGCACAGCTTAAGCTGATGCCCAACACAGAAGAATGGCAGCCTAGTCTGGGTCCACTGAGTCACTGTCTAGCAAGAGGTGTCAGCATAACCAAACAGGGAGGGACACATGAGCCAGATGCCCGGGGATGCAGGCCTGAAGCCTCGGAAAAGCAGGGCATGTTGGAAAGGCCTGGCCAGAGTCAGCAAAAGGCCAAGCAAGGAGCCCTGAGCTAGCTAGACAGCTGGAGTGGGGAATGCAACACAAGGTAAAAGCTAAAAGTCCCAAGAGTCTAAACTAAAGGTATTAAATTTGAAAAAAACAATAAAAAAGTTAAATATAAAAAATCTCTAGGGGCTGGGGATTTAGCTCAGTGGTAGAGCACTTACCTAGGAAGCGCAAGGCCCTGGGTTCGGTCCCCAGCTCCGAAAAAAAGAACAAAAAAAAATCTCTAATTAAAATATAAAAAACAAAACCCTTAGAAAAAATTTTAAAAATAAAAAAATGCTTTTTATGACACAATGCATCTGGATTCTATATGATCTTACTTCACTTATCAGCATAAAGATGGCTATTTTTTCAATGATTACAGTTTTATATATCCTCCTTGGGAGAGATCAAGATAAGACAGACTTAGGGGAAAAAAGCCTAAAAAGTTAAATACTAGATTAGGGACCATAAAATGGGTTTAAAAAAAAAATCTTTAAATAAAATTTAAAAACCCTCAAAAAAATCCAATCTAAAACTTACAATATCAAAAAAATAGTTCCAAAATTTCCACAAGAGTTTAAAAAATTTAAATGGCAGCCTATAGAAATACAATATTTTAAATTAAAAATCCAGATTCTGCTTATTGATGCTAACTTAAAGCAATGCCACACGATGGATTGTGTGCTTCATTTTACAGTTAAAAATTAAAATCTGTATGAATATCAATACAATCAATTAATACAAGTTTAGAGTTCCAACAGACTTGAGTTCTGTGGGTGATGATTCTGAGATTACATATTTTCTAGGGTTGATGGTTATCTTGGAGATGCCTTCAGATTAAAACTAATGATGCTCAGACATATATGTCCATTAAAATACAACAATTTTATGGACATTATGGCATAAAGCCTACTCCAGATAGAGCTTATACTCATCAAAGTCAAACCATTATGAAAAGCCCTAAAAGGAAGTTTTTTTAAAAATGCTCATAAAACAGAAAGGGGAGAAAACTAGACTCTGTCTCAAACCTACATACTCTTGAAATTCACATTTATGGAACTAGCACTGTTTCTCTCTCTCCTCTCGCCCTCTGTTCATTATGTCCTGTTCCAGTAACACTGGCCAGTATAATATTCCTCAAACACAGAAAAGCCTCTTATTGTGGCAATTTCTAGATTCCCTCACTTAGAATGTCCATTCTCTACATACCAAATATGTATCTGGCTCACTCCATCACTCTTTCAGCTCTACATGCAAATGTCTCCTTTTCAGTGAAGCTTTCCCTGGGCTATTCTAACCCAGTTCAAAGTAACACCTACTCCTCTGTTCTAGTCTCTTCCATTTCCTCCTCAGCCCTCATCAGGAACTCTCAGTATCTGGCAAATAGTTCTACTTATTTTGCTTTAAAAAAAAAAAAAAAGCAAGACAGCAGCAACAAAGCGTTACTGTAGTTCAATGGAGAACAATGCTGCTGTACTGTGGACGACTGTTAGAATGATGCTGGCAGTGCATCACATGAATAAATGATACGGACTGCAGCATCTGGTAACTAGTCGCTGTTGCAATTTAAATTTTATACTCTAAATTTTCATTTGAAAATCTTCAGTTAAAATTAGTTTTAGATTTTTTTTTTTCTTTTTCTTATTGAGACAGGGTCTGTTATGTAGCCCTGGCTGTCCTGGAACTCACTAAACCAGTCTGGCCACAAACTCAGACCCACCTGCCTCTGCCTCCTGAATGCTGAGTTTAAAGGCGTGAGCTATCACACCAAGCAAGGTTACTTTTCAAAAACTGCTCTTCAGGGCTGGAGAGATGGCTCAGTGGTTAAGAGCACTGACTGCTCTTCCTGAGGTCCTGAGTGTTCAAATCCCAGCAACCACATGGTATTTATTTAATATATATATTAAATAAAACCTGCTCTTCAACCAACAGTCACACAGTCACTCAATGTATAGGACATGGAAATCTAGGAAAGTTTTGTATTTGTCTGCTCTACCTACCACTGTATTTTTTTTTGTATTTAACAAAAAAAAAAAAAAAAAAAAAAAAAGAAATATTTCGGTAACTTAAAAAAATCTGAAACCACTAGCTTGTACAAAACAACTTAATTCCTATTTTCTACATTTATTTGTTTAGTTTAATGTAGAAAATGGTAATCTAAATAAACACTCCTCAGAAACAAGTTAAAGTCAGTAATTCAGTCTTTATTAATCATCTGTTACAAAGCAAACAAATGTATTTTTTAATTAAAGCAAATAGAAAACAGCTTACATTTTTTAAGAAATAACAACAAAAAAGTGTAGTTATGGTATTTCATGATCAAGATTATCCCTGGAGACTAAGAAGAGATCTAAATACCATTACCTTAGAAGTCGCTGTAAGCACAAATACCCCCACTGCACCAAAATGCACAAAACAGCAGTATTTTTCCTACAGCAAAGGTGAGTTACTGTACTTCACTAGGGAATAAGCTGTGGGGCTATTTCATAAACAAAACAGTTTATAAAGTTAGTTACTGAGCACCTTGAAATTCTCTGCATCATGACATGATGAACTGGGGTTGGGGGGAATGTACTCACCTTAATGAAGTTACAGATGGACAGGCTTGTCCATACACACCCATCTGGCCACAAAGAGAATCTAAAAGTAAAGAAGAATTCATTATTAGATGCTTCAAAGTAAATTGATCTATAACTCAACTAACTACAATTTAATTAAAATGCTGAACAAAAATCAAAAGCTAAAGGAATCACCACTATTAAAGCATGTATGAATGAAAAGAACATGACAGTATCAAAGATGCGCATATCGAGACCTCATAATATTTAACAGATGAGTCATAGGGCGTGTGCCCAGTGTTTGTAGAATCCTAAGCATTCCAGCACAGCACCTGAAAGCTACCATTCGCCCTGAGCATACCAGTATCTACACCCACACCATCTCCTGCACACAACTAGTCTCCATCTAGCTTTATTAACCATTATAGACTTGTTTAGAATAAATGGATAAATGTATTTATTAGCAGGACTATATAACAATGGCAGAATACCAACTATTTGTACTAGGCACAAAGATAATCCACAAATGCCAAGGGATTAGCAGGTATTACAAAAAGATTGGAGGAGGTTAAGTACACACTGTGTAGAATGTATGTATGTGAAGACATGAGCAACCGAAGGGAGTGCTTATCCCAAAGAGTCTGCTCTCATTTCTAGCCGCAGCCCAACTCTGTTAAGCAGCATTTTAGACAGTGTTGAAAGAACTTCCCAGTTCTCAAAAGAAAAAAATTCAAACTTTAATTCAACTCTGACTCCTATTTTCTAATCATTATAAGAGCCATATAAATCACTAGATTTTATTCTAAGTTTATAATAACCTTTAAGAAACTTAATGGGTTCTCAGCAACTAACAAAGAAACATGTGGAATGGCAATCCTCTGATAGTTTATTTACTTTGTTTCTCTGCTAGAATACAAGTTCCACAATGAAAGGAATTTTTTGTCTGCTTCCTTTCCTTTTATCACCATAATCTGACTGTCATCATATTTATTCAATGACATTGCTTCTGTAATTGAAAAAAAAAACAGAAAGTTAAAATAATAGGCTGGAGAAATGGTCCTGCAAGCCTGGCACCCTCTTTCTATTCCCAGGACCCACAGAAATTACCAAGTCTGTGAACACAAGCCTCTGACCTCCACATGTGCACATCTGAACACAGACGACTTTTTTAAAAGCAAATTAAAATAAGATGTTTGAAACTGACTAGATCTCTAACCCAGTCTCTGTGTCTTATACTTCTATCTTTACATAATTTAGGACCAAGAAGAGCAAATTATATCCAGAATATATACAGAATCTTCAAAACTCAAAACTCAACCTAATTTAAAAATAGGCAAGGATTTTAACAGTCAGTTACAGGTGAATTATCTCACAAAGAGATAGGTATTCAGCATTATTCACCACAAAAGAAATACAAATCAAAACCACAATCACAGCGGGAACCCGGCTTAGGGGAGAGACTAGTGAAAACCTGCATTTGACCCCTAGAAGCCATGGTAGAAAGAAGAGAACACCTGCACCCACACATAACAGTTAAATAACTTGTAAGCTTTAAACTTCTTAAAGTTCTTAAAAATCTTACAGTTGCTAGTGTTGCTCCTCTGAAAACACAGCAGCCAATCAAAAAGCTAAACGCTGATTTACCATATCATATAAACCAGCAATTGCACTCCTAAGGAGAGAGAAGCCAGCATCCCTAAATATATAAATATATTAATCCTAACAACAAAAGAGTAAGACAATCTGGATGCCCACCAACTTGGTGTGTTAAATACAAAAGCACTATGTCCATGCAGCACTGACAAAAGAAAATGACGTAGGCCATAACACACACACCCTTGAAAACATTATGCTAAAGAAAAGACAAAAACACCCTATGCACCATATAATTCCTTCCATCCATACAAAATTGGCAAATCTGAATTAGTAAACAGAGTCTACTAGTGGTTTCTCAGAACTAGCAGGGAAAAAAGTAAGAGGATGAGAGGAATTGGCTACTAGAGAGTATGGAGTGTCTTAGAGGGGTAGGAAAAGATTCTAAAATTAGATTCCCAATGAAAGGAAGCTATAACTTCCAATATTAAGAATTCATAAAGTAAGAATCACCTCCCTGCTACCTAAAAACAGTCTAAGAAAAAAAGAAAGAAAAAACACTGCTGACTTTAAAAAAGATAAAGACAATGTATTTCAAGACAGGATTTTTTCTGCATACCCCTGGCTCTCCTGGAACTTGTTCTGTAGTCAAGGCTGGCCTTAAACTCACAAAGATCCACCTGCCTCTGCCTTCAGAGTGCTAGGGCTAAAGACGTGCCACCACTGCCTGGTCATTCCTAGCCCATTCCTAGAGATACTAATTTACTAATGTCAAGTGAAACCCACGCTGTTAATTAAAAGTTCTATCAGGAGAATTTGATATATAAGTTAATTCAGGTTTAGGGCAAAGTCATCAGAAAGGTTTCACATAATTTTCAATCCTGCTCAACCCACAGGCTGCCTGAGTAGTTCATTTCTAAAACAACCAAAAAGGGATAGATATCCACAGCTAACTGGGAAAGCAGTTACACAAACTGTAATCCTGTCATCCCCGATTCAGATCACTGAATGAACTAGAGAATGCCACATCAGGGCATTCGCTTTGAACTGGCAGAAACCTTGGACTTTGGGTAGGAACAACAGGCTGGGTACATCGACTGTAATTCTCTGGATACTCATTATTAGTTCCTAGACTCACACACAGTTTTCTTTCTCTCAAAGATGTTTATGAACTGGAAGAATAAAAATGCTTCTGGCATAGTAAAAACTTGGTTCTAGTTCCACTGAGAAAGGTGGTAAGATCCAGTGACTACTGGATGACAGTTCAGTAGAAGAGCACATGCTTAGCATGGACAAGGCTAAGGATCCAATTCCTCAGCACCACGATAATAAAACTAAATTAAAGTGGTTTTTAAAACAGCCAGTAGAAACATGAGTGACAGACCAAACCGAAAGGATATAATCTGGATTCATTCAAGAGACAATCAGTCAATGGGTTTCTGATCCAGACATAATTAAAGGGATGCATTCATAGTATTCTAAAACAGGGAGTGATGGCACAGGCCTGTTTACCCTATCACTTTGGAGGTGAAGGTCATCCTGGACTTCATGAAGCCTCATCAGATAGACACACACACACACACACACACACACACACACACACACACACACACAGATACACATAATCTCTCTCTCTCTCTCTCTCCTCTTCCCTCCCCCTCCTCTCTCCCTCCCTACTGACAGCATTACAGAGGGGGGTAAGGGAGAGAAGAAGGGGAAAGTAAGGCAATTATAATTAAGGCAATACTAACTGGGGGCAAAAAAAAAAAAAAAAAAAAAAAAACCTACCCTGTACTACTTCACTATGCACCTGTCTCTGCCACTGGAATTCTGGTTCCTAGTGGGTTAATACATGTCTAATAACTTCTACCTATCTCACAATGACTGGCATATGTTTTGTACATAATTTCCCAAAACACTTGCTGAACTGATAAAAAAAAAAAATCGGGTACATGTTTCAAAGTAATACAAAAGAATTGTGTATAAGAAACAGATTTAAAAAAAAAAAAACCCCAAAGTAGTCAAATGATGACAAAGTCAACAAGAGGAAGGTCAGGCATGCTATGGCTTAAGGTTTAGGCATGCCAGCCTAAAATGTTGACATTTGATGGCTGAAGCAAGAGAGACACTTCAAGGCTAGTCTGGCTACATAGCAAGTTCTAGTCAGTTATCTGTATTTCTTTCCCTGCTACTGTGATAACTACACAGGCAAAAGAAACTTAAGAGAGAAAGATCTTAATTCTGGCTTACAGTTAAAGGTACAGCCCATCATGGTGGGGGTCAGAGTGACAGGAAGCCTGAAGCACCTGGTCACATGGCATCCACAATTAGAAAGCAGAGAACATGACTAAGGGCCTACTTTTTTTTTACCAGTTCCAAACTTCCAGTGCCACCCAAACAAGACAAATCTCAACACACAGGCATACAGAGAGGCCATCTCCTTGCCAGCTAACTCTAGATTCTGTTAGATTGACAACTAATGCCAACCATCACAGACTGCCTGGAAACCTGGTCTACACACAGTGAAGACCCCTACCTTAAAACAAAAAGAGGACACAGGGGAGCTATGGTTTGGATAAAATAAAATAAAAAAAAAAAAAAAAAAGATGACTAAATGCACCATGTGAACTTTGCCTGAATCCTGATTCAATTAAAAGCCAACTGTAAAGGCATTTTAAAATAATCAGGAATTTGATTATGTACTAGAAATCAAATATTGACATGAAATACTGTCAATTTAAATTTAGGGAACTACTTAGCCATACCTAGAGAAATGGCTAAGTAGTTAAAGCACTTGCTGTGCAATCATGAGGACCAGTTTGAATTCATAGAGCCCTGGCAGGCATAATAGCTACCCAGCTACAATTTCAGTGCTTACAATGAAAAGACAGGATTTCCATCAGGCAAACCTATGGGAGAATACTGGGTTAACTGAAAAAGTGCCTGAAAAAGTGCCTTAAAGGGTAAGGAGAGTGATTAAGAAAGACTCAATGTCAACCCTGATCCTACACACACACACACACACACAACACACACACACACACACAGGCACCCCACATACATATATGAGTAGAAAAAATACTATAGATTATTATTATTATAATAATGGCATATAAATCTAGCTTCTCTCCTCCCTCTTCCCCCGTACCCCCTGTCCCAACCCCTGCCCCTTGTCCCTTCTCTTCCTCTTTCTCTCTCAACACCAAATGATGGACAACACCGTGTAGCAAAAGGGCCTAGAGAACCCGGGGGGCACAGGATTTAGAGGCTTCCACAGCAGTCTTGGTCAAAGCCACCAGGCTAGTGAAGTATTTGGGAAGTTGGTCCTGGTGTTGTGTTCCAAGGAGGAAGCCACTGCCATCCGAGGGGCCATCATCTTGGCCAAACTTTCCATCGTCCCTGGGCAAAGATGCTACTGGGGGAACAAGATTGGCAAGCCCCACACTGTGCCATGCAAGGTAACAGGCTGCTGTGGCTCTGTGTTGGCACTTCTCATTCCTGCCCCCAGAGGCACTGGCATTGTCTCTGTTCCTGTGCCCAAGAAGCTACTAGTAATGGCTGGTATAGATGACTGCTACACTTCAGCCAGGGGCTTTACTTCTGCAACCTTTGATGCCATCTCCAAGACCTACAGCCACCTGACCCCTGACCTCTGGAAAGAGACTGTGTTCACCAAGTTTCCATATCAGGGATTCACTGATCATCTTGTGAAACCCACACCAGAGTCTCTATTTAAGGACCCAGGCTCTAGCTGTGGCTACCACATAAGGTTTTTTTATACAAGAAAAATAATGGTAATCAAGTCTATTAAAAAGAAGGAAAAAAAAAAAGGCTATGAGTCTAGTGTAATGGCACAGGTCTTTGATCCTAGCAGAAGCAGATGGATCTCAAAGAGTTTTGAGGTCAGCCTGGTCTACAGAAGTCCCAGGTCAGCCAGATATACAAAGTAAAATACTCTCTAAAAAAAAATCTATTAGTAATAAGAAAATAAAAATAAAAAACAGTACGGTACTTGAAGAACATGAAAAACTCTCAATTGTCGAACCTCAATAAATGAGGATCCATTTTACTTTTTATACTGGAGATGGACAACAGGATGGAGAATCAAGTCCAAGACCCCACAGGTCTAATAAGCAGTCTTTCACTAAGCTATATGCCTAAGACCTATTACTTTTATTATTTATTACTCTTAATTATGTTGATACAGGGTCTCATTAAATTGCCCAGGCTGGCCTTGAACTTATTCTGTAGCCCAAGCAAGCTAAGTCTGTGATCCTGTTGCCTTAACCTCCCAAGCAGCTGAATTACAGGTCCACACCACCAGGCCCAACTTATATTTAATACACTTCAGCACATACTTAATAGAGCAGGTAGACTCAAGTCTTTGGATACTATTTATTCAACTCCAGTATTTGTACAATTGTCTTTCTTTTCTTAAATTTCAGGAAGCAAAGAATGAATATGACCTCTGAGACAATGGCATATGTAATGAGGAAAAAATGGGCACTCATTTGATAACTCTATTAAAAAGAATTCTCTCTGAATCAACTCTAAGAAATTCTTGTAAATCAACACCAGCGCTGAATATGAGCCAGCCAGGGTAGGGCCTCTGCTAAAAAGAAGTAAATACAGTCTCAAGCTTCATTAGAAAGCGAGTTTCAGACCAAGAAGGGAAACAGCCTACTAAATTCTTCACTTAGTTTGCAGTGGAGTATTGTGCTGTTTAAGCAGCCATATTAAGAGCACTTACAAAGCTGAGTGCTCAAAGGGAAAGATTCATAATACTAGTGAAGAACTTAGGAACCAAAAGGCCGTAGTTGTGGTGGGGCACTATGGCGAAGGGGAAAGCGGATCTTTTTGAGTTTGAGGTCAGCATAGTCTACATCCCAAGTTTTAGGGTAGCCAAGACTGGGTAGCAAAGACCCTATCTTCATTAAAAATACAAAGGGAACCATGTCAAATGTAAAAGAGAAGCTAGGTCTATTTAGCCTGAAGAAGAAAACATTTTCCAGCTTCACAGCTCAATTCTAGTATATAGACTGAGAACATTATTTTCCTGAGGCTTTCCTGGCTGTTAATGAGTATTCAAAAAAGTGAGAAAAAAAACATTTTTCACTCCAAAAGACACAAAAATGTTCAATAATTTTAACTACTTCGTGACTGTTCATGAAAAGGTGACAATTTATTGATTTCCCACAATTACCTGCCAAGCTTCAAGTACAAAGAAAGAACAATGAACTTTTTAATATTCTGGTATACAGTTTGGGAAGCTTCTTTTATGCTTCATCTCTTAAGTTTCTGATTAGTCTTTCAGCCGAAAATGCCCATATCACATCCCATTTCAAATACTATCTGTTGTATGAAGCTTTCTTCATCAGTGGAAGCAAAACCATTACTTTCTGGTAAATCCATGGCTCTTTAGCTACACCTGGGAACAAACTGCCTTTTAAGTGCCATTTGACAGTCCCTTCTATACACAGCACTCAAATTGTCCATTAGAATAATACTTGTTAAATACCTGAAGAGTTAACTTGTGGGGAAAAAAAGAGAGAGACTACAGGTTCTACTGTTCCACAGAGGAAAAAAGACTGGTTAGTAGTAAATTTTGCTTCACTTAGTGCCTACATAAAGAGCAGGCCACCCTTTTTCTTTTCAGACACGGTCTTCAATCCGGCATCTCTCCCAGCACTCAGCTCACCTCTGCCTGACTCCCTTCCTGAGTGCTGGGTGACAACACTCAGTACCTTCCCACACTTCAACTACCACTGATGACAGGCTTGGGAAGAGTAGCTAAATGGCCATGCCTTAAGTGTTCTAGTAGGAAACTTCAATGGTATGAATGACTAACTCGATATTCTAGGAACTACAATTTATTTATCTCATCATACTTGGGGAAAGGTAACTTGATACATATTATTTTTAGCAATATTAAAAATCTTAAAATTAGTTGCCATGCAATGGTGGCTCAAGCCTTTAATCCCAGCACTCAGGAAGCAGAGGCAGGTGAATTTTTGTGAGTTTAATTTAAGGTTAGCCTGGGGGTTGGGGATTTAGCTCAATGGTAGAGCGCTTGCCTAGCAAGCTCAAGGCCCTGGGTTCAATCCCCAGCTCCGAAAAAGAAAAAGAAATTTAAGGTTAGCCTGGTCTACAGAAGTGAGTTCCAGCTAGGACTACACAGAGAAACCCTATCTTAAAAACAAAACAAAAATTAAAATGAAATACAAAATGCCTTTTCATGTACTACTTTACTGAATACGTAAAAATCCCTACAACACCTTCTGCACAGTAAGTCACTTGCCATTTAACATTTCTCATACACCCAATGGTGGTTCCATCAGATTATATCACCAGTAACATTACAGCCATCAATGTTTGCATAAGCACACTGATTGTCCCCAGTGACAAAGTCATCTAACACTTCTTAGAACATGTCCCCTTTTACTAGGTAACAGAACTGCAGCAAAGATAAAAACAGATATTATCTCCATCCTTGAGAGTAAATGTAAGGATCTTTGGGGAGGTACAGCTGGCTTTTAAAGCAGGATCTTACTACTTGTAATCCTGCCTCTACTAGAGAACAATTTCTTAAATCATGGTATCAATGCAAACCTGGTAATCTCCCATGAGTCAGAATGCCTAAGTCATCTATGGCAGTAACACATGTTCCAGAGATGAGCGAGCTTATGGCACATACCGTAATGCAAGCACTTGGGATACTGAAGCAGGAGGGTTGTGGGTGAAGGCTAGGCTGGGCTATACCAAGATATTGTCTCAAAAACAGGGAAGGGGTGAAGAAATGCTCCTTAAGGGCAATCTTGAGGTTTCTCACCTTCATCATTTGTGGGTGTGGAATATGTGCTTGAAAAGGTCAGAGGGCAATTTTCAGGAATTGGTTCTCTCCTTCTATTCCATGTCAGTCCTGGGAATCAAACTCAGGTTGCCAAGCTTGGAGAAAACTGTCTTTACCCACTGAGCCACACTACAGGTTCAAGGGCATGCTTTACATCAGCTCTTCTTAAAGCCATTCTTCCCTACCCCTGAATGCATTAAGTTCTTCAAACAAACCTGCTAAACACTGCCTTTCCAGGTAAAAACTAGCCATCAGAAGCAGTCAGAGGCACCACTATTACTGGGAGGATGGCTCTGTGCTATCTCTCTAACTAAGCATCTGTGGTCTTCGCTAGCATGGATCCTGCTTTTCACTTGCCTGGACAGAAACAGATGAAAAATAGATGACCAATCAAATAAGAGAATTAATTAATTCAATGTTCCTGGATTGAAACCATTACCTTAAACAAACATTAACAGTTTTGTTTTTCTTAGTAAAAGTCTGCCAGATAATGAAAAAGCAGGTAAGTAAATCCTTAGGTCTCATCTTCATTTCAAACTAGACTACCATCTCAAGTAACTTAACAGAAATAACTGCTGTAAGTAAACCTGGGATTTAAATCACCTAACACGGGTTGGAGAGATGGCTCGGCGGTTAAGAGCTCCAACTGCTCTTCCAGAGGTCCTGAGTTCAATCCCCAGCAACCACATGGTGGCTCACAACCATCTGTAATGGGATCTGGTGTGTCTGAGGACAGTGTACTCGTATACATAAAATAAATAAGTAAATCTTTAAAAAAAAAATCACCTAACACATTTACAACTTGATCCATAACACTATAATCAAGTCATTTATCAAACCAATTTATCTATAAAGCTTCTTAGCAAATACTTCAACAGCACCAAGTATTTAAACTGCTCTTCAAAAGACTTAACTTTTCAATGTTATGTGAACCATAAAAATTCAATTTTCCAAATGGAACATGTTTAATCGTATAGAAAGGTTCATGAAGAGACACTTTAAATTATCCACTGTCATGGTTTTCTCTCAGTCTGGTTTTTGTTGTTTTGATTTCTATTCAGTAAAATTTCCTTGTACACTATCAGTCTTTTTACCTATCAGGCAACAGACAACAGGTCTATCTATCCAGATAGATACCTACATTAGAACCATATGTTTAATTTCTCTAAAATTTACTAGCATGCACTTCCATTCTGAAAGGGTGGGAGACCTAACTGCGACTTAGCAATCCTTAAATTCCTATTCTGATTCTTTCCTATCTCACCTCCAGAATACTAACAGCAGAAATGGAGACTCAAGTAAGAATGCTTCCAATGACTAAAAATGGACCTAATCGAACAAGAAATTGTACTTGCTAATTTTACATGTTTACATGAAGCTTTACAGTATCATAGTTACACTCTTATCTAAAGAACTGATCATTTGGGATCTCTATGGCCTTTCACTTCCACATCAAAAACCTAAATTTTGTTTCTCACTATAACTTCATCAATTTTCTACTTAAAAAAAAAAAACAGAATACAGGAAATGGGTTCCAGTGTCAGCTCTACTAATAGTAATTAAGTGACACTCTTGTCAGTTGATTTCATGTCAATCCTACCTGTATTGCAGGGCTGTTATAAAGCCCAAAATCCAACATCAATCATTATTCAAATGTAAGGTGGAAATATTTCAAAAGTACACATGCTCTAACTAATATGACACATAATTTTCTAACACACCAAGTATTTCTGATGGTGTTTGCTACCCATTTATACATAAGATAAAACCATCAATCTACTTCATACCTTACCTGTCTAGCCTGTGTAAAATATTATATTCATATATCCAAGAAAAACAGCAGAAACACCACTTACTTTCTCCCACAACATTATGCCCTATCTTTATTCAAAGAATCAACCTACCCTTGACTGTTAAGTGTTAACTGCTGTGACTACAACTCATTCCCAAAAGTCCTAAACACTAAGCAACAGAAACTTGATTTAAATTATTTTAATAATAATCACCCACAATCTAGAATGTAAACAATAACCTATTTCTGTCATCCTATAACTTCCTCCCAAAGACATCTCTGTAAAGAAAGAAAATATGAAACTGCTACTGAATGCCAGCAGTCTTACGCCCTAGTGTATTCCTCTCACATATCTCACAGCCAACAATAGAAACTAAGATCTATTAGCAGTTTAAAAGTAGGGTCAGATCTCAACATTAGGCAAAAGTAGATTCTAATTTCTGTGGCTTTTAATATGTACACACTGGCACTAAACTTTACTTCTAATTGATCCAATTCCACTAAGCAGGACTCTTATTGGCTGGGAAGAATTCAATTGCAGCTCTTAGCTTTGTACTCCAGATGAAAATTTTGCTGAAAGTCAGTTGACTAAGAAAAGTCTCCTTTAGACACAGTCATCAAGAAATGATGGCCAACTCTTCAGTGAGCTCAAGAGTCTCCACTACACAGAACTTGAAAATAAAGAAGAACAGCAAAGGGAGTTGATGATAACTCTAAAAATCCTCTTGGCCTATATTCTATTACACTCACTTAGTGTGTGTAGTGGGGAGAATACAGGCATGCCATGGAGCCTGTACGATGGTAGAGGACACTTTGTGGAAATCAGTTTTCTCCTTCTAGCATGTGTGTTCTGGGGACCAAATTCAAGTCACCAAGTTTGGCAGCAAGTACCTTTACTGACTAAGCTACCTCACAGGCTTTCTTTTTTTAGACTTACTGTATTCATATACATGTCTAAGTGGGTGTGTGGAAACATGTACATGCACAAGTTCATGACTTAACCTCAAACAGAAGCCAAAAGAGGGTGTTGATCCCTTGAAGTTGGAGTAAAGGCAGAAGCAGCATACTGGGTTTGTTACATGGGTGCTAGAATCCAAACCCTAGTCCTCACAACTGCACAGCAAGCATGCTTAATCTCTGAGCTATTTGTCAGCTAAGACTATATTCTAAAAGTCACTCTTCATTAAGTCTGAACCTGTCATAGAGTACTTCACTCACTAAAGACAGAAAATAAAAAGTTTGGTATTAATATAGATACAATCACACCAAAATAAAATCATGTTAGATTTATGGTAAAATTCTTAAAGTAATTAAAGTCACCTACAAAATACTAGAAACTGGGTCTAAAAAGGGTAAAGCTCTTATCCTATTATAGTATTGCAGTTTGGCACCATAAGCCATTTGTTCTGACCTCATTGTACAAGAGTTATTCATCAATTTGAAAAAATATCCAATCTAACATATCAAATAGAATAGCAGCTAAAGATACCTATCAACAAAGGTTACTTAAAACAAGCAGAGTGTCATTGTTATAAATATAAGCACAACATCTGGTTCCTTGCAACAAAGCTATTTCCATAACCCAACAGATGGCCCACAGTAATAATGCTTTGTTGATCTGGTTATAACAAATTCTATTAAATCAGAAATCCTGTACAGCGGAAGCTTTTCCCAATTTCAGTATAAGTCAATCTCTTTAACAAAAACACTGTACTTCAGTTCTTTTTGTACACTGAAATACAGTTTACCAACTACGACGGTCAAATCTTTGAAAGTTATTATGAAGTGCACTGTGATGTCTTCCTGAGTTCTGAGGTAGAAGAGGTAGAGTCCCCCGTTGGGACTGAAAAAGTAACTGCTCAAAATGGAAACAATCTGAGTTAGAAAGTCTGCGGGAGAGGCACAAATGAGTTCTGGTTCTCCACCTGAAATTTCTGAATAGTGTCAATGAGGGAATCTACAGGACAGAAAACATTGACAGTGAAGAGCACTTAGGATTGTAGTTGTTAGCTGAGACACTGTTAGGACAAACAAAACGAAACACACTGATGTCAGTATCTACCTTGTCTTAGGTCACATTAAAAGCAATGCTTGTGTAATGTCAAGTAATGTTTCACTGCTTCTCCAATTGTACTCAAATCCTATCTTCATATTCGGGTCCTGTTTTTCCTTGACTTAGTTTATTAATTCATAATCAGTGAGTAAAACAGTATAGTAATTAATTCTGAGTTCTGAAAATGACAGTGAAACTTCAAGACTTGGTTCTTTCCATTCCTAGCTAATTACCGTAGGCAATTTATTTTACCTTTCAGTGTCCATTTCCTTATCTGTAAAAATCTCATAATAAAATCTACTACTCAGAGATTGCTTTAAGAATCATATAATGAAAGTATTCTGAACACTTTGTTGCTAAAATAAGATCTCAAAATGTTAGTCATTATTAACATTATTATCATCACATTAAACACCAATAAAGTTCTAAAGGAAGGACAAAAATGAGTTGGGGATTTAGCTCAGTGGTAGAGCGCTTGCCTAAGAAGCGCAAGGCCCTGGGTTCGGTCCCCAGCTCCGAAAAAAAAAAAGAACCAAAAAAAAAAAAAAAAAAGGAAGGACAAAAATACATTTTGTTTGAACAGAGCAAATGAATAACAAAATTCTGCTAAGTCTTCACTCTAAGTCCCAAAGACTCATAAAAATTCAGTAATTCCCAGGTTGGGTGTGGTGGCTCATCCTTTTACTATACCCCAACACTAAAAAGATAGAGGCAGAATAACTTCAAGTTCAAGGGCAGGCTTGACTGAAATCCAAGCTCAAGGACAGTCAGAGAAACACAACAGAACTTTTTGGTTTTTTGTCCTTTTTGCAAAAAAGGAGACACTAAAAAGAAAAAAATGAGACGATTTCCCCAAGTGATAGGAATTTCCCAGTCCCCCTGATTCTCCAGGGATTTACACAGGAATGGATCCTTTAAGTAAGAGTGGTGGAATTGGCAAAAATAAGTAACAATGACATCTGCTCTAGTATTTTAAGTGCAATCAATCCTGGCCAAGTCACCTAACCTAGCTTTTCATCCTAAAGATGTTTTTTCTACACCACAGGTTTGCTGTGTGATCAAATGAGATAATATATGAAAATACACATAAATCACACGCTACACATGCTTAAGGACCAATTATGACTTACTTTTACCTTTAGCTCCTAATGCCTACTATAGCACAGTACAGTTTATAAGACTAAAAATGAAGTCAGAATTAGGAGAGTGAAGTTGATAGAGTGAAGAGTTTAAATGAATTAAGAATGGATTAAAAAAAAAGCACAGTATATCCAGACTGTAGAATATCTGGCTTTTATAAAAGGGGCTGAGACACTAACACATACCAGTATCAACAACCCTTAAAACAAGGGCAAAGTCAGACACAAAAGTCTGTCAGTGTGAAACAGTGTGACCCTTAGGTGTTTGAAGAGGAATGCTTTTAATTCAGGCCTCAGGAGGCAGAGGAAGACAGATCTCTGAATTTGAAGCCAGTCTGGTCTACATAGAGAGTTCCAGAACAGTCAGGACCCTGTTTCAAAAAAGAAAAAAGAAAAGAAGGAAAGGAAAAACAAACAAATAAACAAGAACTTTCTTCAGAACACTAGTTTCCCTGGAGAGAGAGCACATTGGTTAAGAGCACTGACTGCTGAGTTCAATTCCCAGAAACCACATGATGCCTCACAACCATCTGTATTGGGATCGAGATCCAATGCCCTCTTCTGGTGTGTCTAAAGACAGCTATAGTTTATTCACATACATAAAATAAATAAATCTAAAAAGAACATTAGTTTCTTTTTTGGTTTTTTTGATAGGTTTGCAGTAGGTAGTCCTAACTGCCCTGGAACTCAGAGATACTCCTACTCCCCTGTTTCCCAAGTGCTGGGATAAAAGGCATAGAACACTAGTTTCTTTTCCGAAGATAAACTCCATTTTTGATCATTGAATAACTCTGATATGATCAATAATAAGAATAAGAATAAGAATACCACCACCAGAGGAAACCTTAACCAGCATAAAATCTCTACAGATTGGTGAAAACCTAATTTGTCATGTTACCTTTCTTTTAAAATTCCTTCTTGTCTAGTTCATCCATCTTTGCATTAAGGTCAGAGTCTGAATTTTAAAACTGAATTAAATATTGTCAACAATCCTACTTTATAGAAAATCTTCCTGTTCTTGGCTTCTGTAACAGAAATTACTTCTTGGTTCTTCTCAGAATGCCTTATTTTTCTATTAACCTACTGTAAAACCCCAAATTCTGCAGGTTTCCCCCACTATACAGTATCTCTCCTGAAAAACATCTATTCAAGTGTTTTACTATACCACTTACAGGCCCATCCCTGCAAACCTACAGCTCACCTGACTGCGCACCACACAGGTATATGTAAAAGCTGACAATTCTGGGAACACTGTAAACCATTCAATAAACGCTATTATTTTATTTTCACAACCAGTCTCTTATGTCAGACTATTATTCCTAAAACTCTCCAAGAATATTCTAGTCAGGTTGCCTTTTCCTGCACACTCAGCTGACATAGACCTACCTCAGGTACATCGTTCCACTGTCTTAAGAAAGCACTATGGCAGCCTACCAAACCAAATCTCCTATCCTGACAGATCCTCAGCCAAGGTTCCTATTACTCACCAATGCAATGCTCTGTGACAGCCCTGTAATCTCCTAAACACACCTGTCTCCTCACCCTTTTTTTTTTTTGTGTGTGAAAATTCCTTTTTCACACCATTTATTTGGTCATATTATTTCAAATATAAGTCTGCTGTTATTTAATACACAAAATGATGAGTAAAGCTGATTCTCCATAAGCAGACAACTGCTCCTCCTTTTCAACACAAGTTGAAGCTTTCCGACACCAGTATTTTAGTCCTTGTCTCTATATATCTTACTTCACAGCACTGTGTTTTACAGAAGTATACAAATGCTGACTGCCCTGTTATAAAAATATGTCTGAGTATATCAGAACATTCTATTTTTCACCGCCCCACCCATACTTAGCATAATGAAAACAGAATCTGTATTTAAATACTTTTATTCTACATAGAAGGAAAAGGAAGAATATGCTGACACTTGTATCAAATAAAAAGGGAAAGGCACTATCAGAAATACATTTTAAGGCTACAATGTAGGCAGGTAGGCAGTTACAGTAGTAACACAGCCTGTAATTTCAGTACTTGGGAGGTGAAGGCAAGACAAGAGTTCACAGTCAGTCCTCACCACAGTGTATTAGAGGTCAACCTGGTCTACATAAGACTGTCTAAAATTAAAATGAAAAAAGGAAAAACTTCAGTGTGAAAAACAAGAGAATACTGGAAATTTTCACATCAAAAAGAGTGACTTCAAAATAGTAATTTTTATTTCACCCAAACAAACTGAAAGCCAAAATAAACATTCTTGACCTCATCCACAAACCACCTAATAAAGTCATTGGGAACTCCCAGCAGCACAAAACAGAGCAAGATCCACCTCAATCCAATACAAAACCAAAGAGAAAAGAGCTTCAAGTTCATCTTAAACAAAAAACTCAAAAACTAAATAACATCTACATATCCCTTCCTAACATAAACATAGAGATAACTTGGCCCCCCCAAAAAATGAGCAGCTATCGTTTTCTCCATAAATACTGTGGTTTAAAAACACTAAAAAGCGTCACTGCTCCTGTAAAGAGAGCAATCTATGGTCTCCAAAGAGGGAAAGATGTAAACAGTTAACCTGGAAGAGATATTAAAGGAAGGTTGGGAGGGAGACACGTATTTAAAAGTGTTTAAAAAACAAAAAAAAAAAAACAAAAAAACAGAGCCCAATAGTACCTAGTGCATTTTAGAAACGTGGACTAAAAGAACTTTCAAAACAGCAAGCGGGACTACCTAGTGCCTCTACTAGAGAATAATCTACGTGCATCATGCCCAATGGAGCATGCATGCTTTCTCACTAGGGAACAAAACACAAGGAAGAAATAAAGGCAAATGAACAGTGAAAGGCGAAAAGCAGCCCACCAGTTTCGAGCTCCCTGTCACGACTCATTCAGAAATCCAGCAACAACTTGAGCCCTGCATCAACACGGACTAGAAAATACTAGGCCAAAGAGACACAACCAAGTAGAATAGAGAAACCGTACACACCAACACATCAGTAGCAAGCGCTTGTCTCTGGAGGACTGAGTAGTAGAGAAAAGAGCAAGAGCTACTGGAGTAGAAAAGGTGTCAATGAACTAAGGTCTGGTATGTCCCCTACTAGTCTCAATTTCGTAAGAGTACAACTCTTGATTCTTCCATCAAACAACAGTCATCCTCGACAAAACAAACTGACCTTAACATCTTCCACGCTGCCCGGAAGAAATCACAGGGTAGACGGGGGGTAAAGCACGGGGGAAAAACATCTTGACCAACTGCAAAAATTGGACGGGGTGGGAGGGACGGGACACTACCACGTGGGCAGGATGCAACACACGCAGGACAGCAGCAACACGTCCGCATGCGAAGTCTGCCTTTGCCCCAATGCCAGAGAAGGACGCAGGGACAGGATGGGACGGAAGATGGGACCCTCGCCCCAGCCTCCTCACCCCCGCAGGGTACCCGCGACCCACGAGGCACTGACCCCCGTCCCGGCAGAATAGCGCCCGGAGCGCGCATCGCGCCGGGAACGGGACGAGCCCGGGCCAGGGGCAGGTCACCAAGCGATGAGGGCGCGACTGTCGCGGTCCTCCGCGGCCCGGGCATCCGCACCGCGGGCCCACCTGGGGGAGGGGCGGGCGCGAGCGGCGTTGAGCTGAGGGGCAGCGGCAGCTGAGGAGCGGCGCCGCGGGCGAGGGAGGGCCGCGCCACCAGGCCGGCCCAGCCCTGCGCCCACCGCCGGCCACTGGGAGCGTGCGCTGAGGACAGCGAGCGCCGCTCGCCCAGGGCAGCCCCGCCCGCGTCCGGAGATGCCCCAGCCCCGCCTCCCCGCCCGCCGCCCCAGCCCCGACGAGACCCTGGCGACGCGTGCTCACCTCAGGCTGCGCAGGCCGGGACGGCCCGGCCGAGCCCCCGGCCGCTGCGTGCGTCTCTGTTCCCCGCGAAAGGTCCCAACGGCGCCCTCAGCGAGCGGCCCAGGCCCGGAGCGGCGCCGAGAGCGGCGGCGGCGGCGGCGGCGGCGGGAGCAGCCAACATCCGGGGCCGCGCACCCGGAACTACTTCCCGGCCCGCTCCCTCCCACCCCCGCCTCCCGCGACGTCTCAGCGCTCCCGGCCCGGCGTCCTCGGCGCCACGGCCCGCCCCGTCGCTGCAGCGGCAATTTGCGAGGGATCCCTCCGCGGGGACAAGTAGTGCCTCTAGGCTCTCGCGGTTCTGCCTCCGTGCGGCCAGCGGGAACCGGCGGTGGGCGGTGCGGAGAGCCTTGCAGTGCTTGCGCCTCAGGCGTGAGAGCTGCCGAGGCGGCCTTGGCCCCTCTCTCGGGATTCCAACTCCTGAGGAATGCGCCTCGTGACCTCCCAGCCTTCCAGCCTCTTGTCACTGCGCGGCCCCGACAAGCACACAGCGCAGATTTTCCCGGCCGCCACTGGGGCGCTTTGGACCTTGCTTGGGGACACGCGTCCTTCGGAATGTCAAGAACCCGGGTTCGAGGCCCCTCCCTACCCAGGCATGTCATCTTGTCATTACCCCTGCCGCGTCATCCTCTCCATCTCGAGTTAGCTAGCCAGGTCGTGACCTCGCTATCAACAGGTGGAGCGTTTAGTAGGGTTGTTCAGACTTCCGGTAAACTTTGGACTTTCCCTCAGTCTTCACTGATCCTACCTTTGAACTATTAGCGCTGACAACCTGCCCTGTCCTTTTACACTTAATTACCTTGGGAGGTATTATTTGCTGCGCAGATGCTGTATTAAGTCACGTACTCTTCCCTGCAGCCTCAAGAACAATTGGGAACTTAAAGCATTTGCTCAGGATTTGGGCATTTGATGGGTAGATGGATGTCAGTGAGTTTGGTTGAAAGAGAAGGCAAAGATCTAAGAGAATGACCCTGGTGACTTTGCTGAGCTAAGACATCGTGAAACCATCCTCCATTCCTTTATCACGCATTGAACACTTTCGTCTGGCAAGCATCTCCAGGCAATGGGGATTCAAAGTACTCACTTCTGTCCAGAATACTCCAGTGAGACGGACTTAAAAAGTTATTGTACCAGGCACTACATTAGTGCTTAAGATGAATCAGTGAACAGAAAGGGGATGTAGGTGGTACTATCATTCCCTCTCAGACAGAGAGAAAGGTGATAAAAATAAAAAGAATTATGTAATAATGGTAGAGAACGTTGAATGAATCGAGGAAAAAGTGGTCAGGACAGAGCTGTGTGAAACACTAAAAGGATAGTCCTTTTAAAAAGAGCTGCCTCTGCGGTTGGGGATTTAGCTCAGTGGTAGAGCGCTTGCCTAGCAAGCGCAAGGCCCTGGGTTTGGTCCTCAGCTGGGGGGGGGGGATTAAAAAGAGCTGCCTTGGTGAGCCACAATAATGAGGCAACTTGAATCAGAGGCCTGAAAGAAGTGAAGGGATTCAGTGTAACTGGTTAAATCATCCTGGTAGTGTTAGGAAGTAGTGAGGCCAGGAGAGGTCAAAGATAAGGACAGAGGGAGATCTTGTGGGCTAAACTGTCTCTATAGAGCTTTTTTTTTTTTTTTTAAGATTTATTTATTCATTTATTATATATAAGTTCACTGTAGCTGTCTTCAGATACACCAGAGGAGGGCATCAGATCTCTTTACAGATGGTTGTGAGCCACCATGTGGTTGCTGGGAATTGAACTCATGACCTCTGGAAGAGCAGTCAGGTGCTCTTAACCGCTGAGCCAACTCTCCAGCCCGAGCTTTAAACAGTAAACACTCTGCTTAGCGTACAGGATAGGAAGTCAGAGGTGACATTACCCAGGGTGGAGGTGATAACCTAAGTACCACACAGGAAAATAAGATACAGGTTTTTATACTTTAAAGTTATCCGTCTAGGGGCTAGCAAGATGGCTCAACAGGTACAGGAGATTGCTGCACAAGCCTAGTGACCAGAACTTAATCCCTGGAATCCATGTAAGGGTAGAAAAGAACCAATCTCACAAGGCTGTCTCTGACCACACACACGCACACATACACCACAATAAATAATTTGAAAAATAATTCATCTAGATGTATGTTTATAACTTCAGCTCTGGAGAAACTGGCAGGAGGATCATGAGTTTGAGGCCACCCTAGGCCACATGAACCCTGTCTCAACAACAGAGAATTCATAGTCTAGTGGGAAATAAGAAAATTGATTACATAACACTATGACAAGGAGAACATAGTCCCAAAGAGGATGCCCCCACTGACCCCCTTGCCAACTTTCTGGGAAAGGGTAGACTGTCCTAGAGCTCCAGAAAGAATTGGAATTACCTGACTTGCTGGTCAATCAAGTGGATCCTTAGTCGAACATAATTAACATTAGCCTTCCCAGCCTCTGAAGTCTCAAAGTTCACCTTTTTCCTAGGCTATAGACAGAGGAATACTAAAGAGCAGCCTGGGTACTGCTCTTAAAGAGATGGGTATAGCTGTTTCCATTTGTAGGAGGGGTAAACAAGCCAGGTGTCACCAGAATTTAACATGAAGCTTAGATCAGGATCATGAAAGACCAGTCAGGAATCTCTCTGAGAAACTTAAGTAGCCATTCACTACCTCTGTAATGGTTTTTCCTGGTAATCAGCTTGACTATATCTGGAATGAACAGCAATCCAGAATTGGAGGGCACACCCGTGATCCAGATCTCGAGGCTGGAAGAGACAAGTTTATGACCTGGATCTTGGCATAGGAACCTTGAGGCATAGTGGCCATGAAAAGCTTAGGCCCAGGCAAGGTAGTATATGCCTTTAATCCAGGAGACTGAGGCAAGGAGATCTCTGAGTTCATAGTTAGCCTGGGTCAAAGCAAGTCCCAGGTCCAGGCGTGGTGGTACATACCTTTAATCTGGGACACACCTTCTGCTGGAGGCCTACCTAGGGACATTGGAAGAAGGAAGATTCACTCTCCTTCGCCTGCTTGCACTTACTTGCCAGCACATCTGTCTCTGTCGGAACCTACTTTTACAGAAGACCAGCTTAAACAACTAGCCTCATAAGACTGAGTAACTACCAGATTCTTGGACTTCCAATCTACAGCTGCCCATTGGTGGGTTAGTAAATCATCACGATAAATTCCCTTAATATATAAGAGAGATTCCATAAGTTCTGTGACTCTAGAGAACCCTGACTGATACATCCTCCTCTTCCAAGTGATGGACAGGACACTTCTCACTGTTTTGGAATTCTGAGACACTGTACAGGAATGTTCATTCTAGTTTTCAGAGTGCATAGAATTGGAGAAAAAACAGATTTACATACCTGCTAGGATTGGGTGGTAAGCCACTTCCTTTGAGGAACAGAACCAGAGGCCACAGAGATTCAAACGGTGGAGGACCAATAAAATTTGTACTGTCTATGGGATTCCTGCTATAAATAGAATGTAGCTGGTCTGGCTACAGAAACAAAAAAATTAATAATGGTCAGAGGACAGATGTACAAATTTGCTTTGCTATAGTAACCTGTTCACCATGGATTTTCATCCCATAACATGTGCTCTACACCTTAAACATACACAATAAAATCAATTTAAAAAAATATAGCATGGAAAAACACACACACACACATGATTGCAATGGCCATAGCAACAAGAAAGGTTCTGAAACCTTGCAAGGAAGGAAAGTTTAAAACCAAGGTTGGAAGGACAGACCTAGGTACAAATTTAATATTCCTTAACTTCATGTGTTACCTATATCAAATTTAGTTTCTCTCCTTCTCTATTCCTGTATCTACCAGCTGGAGATTTTGATCACAGAAACTTAGCCAAAGAGTTCGTGCACAGGCTATGATCGAGTCAAAGCCCCCGAAGACAGCTATTCACTATATACGTGGTGAAGAGTTACCACAGGAAAAGAGTAGTTTGCCATCTTGGGAGATGCAGATAGGTTGGGAGGGAAGGTTGGGGCAGGCCAGCTCTCAAAGAAGAGGTGATAATCCTGGGGACAGATGTTTGAGACAGATGAAGGTGTTACTGCTCCTTATTGTCTTTAGGCTTTCTCCAGCTTCATGTGGACTGTACATTCCCTGAAAAGGACACAGTCCAGGGCCTAGCGGTAAGAACCCTACAAGCCAAGGGTTGGGCACAGAGTATTTATGGCAGGATGTTTGACAAGTGTGACTCCACAGCCACTTAGACAAACAAGAGTCCTTCTGATCCTTTTCTCTGTATGTGTTGCAAAAGAAACGGGGGAAATGGGAAATAAATGTAAAATGAGCCAAGATTTGCAAGGGGGAGAAGAGAGAAACATGATGCAAGGCCTTCTCATTTCCAGCTCTAGAAGAGCCTTCCAGATTTCCTGATTATTGTTATCTAACATAACTTCTTGTATTAGATGTAAAATATAAAAAGTTACACATTGGCCATTGGGAAGCTCTTCAAACTGCTTACAGCTGCTTGATGACAACACTTGAGTATTAGTCACTATGCGTACTTAAAGAGCAGTCAACAATCATTTATCAAGTGCCTACTCATTCCAGACACTGTGTTAAATATCAAGGAGTTAAACACGAATAGATAAACAATCCATTTCAATGCAAGTCAGCAGAGATTTGTATTCGTGCCATGGAAACGGGGATAAGGCAAACTGTTCAGTTTGGTGCAGGAAACTGTGGGCCTGGAGAGACAAAGAAAGCTTCCCCCCTGGAAAGGTAAGGGTGGGGTGAAGCCAGGAAATGAGCAGAAGTTTGCTCTCTAGAAACAGCAGTAAGTTTGGGAATAAAAAAAACCTCAAGTTGGGTGAGAACAACTTGTACAAAAGTGGGAAAAGTGTAGCTAGAAGAAGAGCCAAGCTACAGAAATAGGAGTCTTATAAAAGGTCATTAAATACTCATGGCTGACAACAATAACTATCTCCTGGATCTAGACTACATTGCTCTATGTAAACTATCCTTAAACTAAATTCTTCCCTCAGCTAGCTTGGCTTTTCTGACTATCAGTAAAACAAAAGGTAGTTTTCACAACCTACAGGAACCAAACAGTTTCCATGGAAGGGTCCAGCTTGGACTCAAGTTCACCACCACCAGTAAAGCCAAAATAATTTATTTGATAATCTGATAACAAATGTGCACTGATATACTACACACATACACACACACACACACACACACACACACACACACACACACACCTTTCTCTGTTTCTTGTAACTTGCCTCAAACCTTGGCTCACCTCCACTCTCAGAATCAACTGAGCTAATTAAAAACATAATGAGAGACACAAAGGCACCAAGTCAGCTGAGCAAACATGAGCAAATGAGTAGACTGGATGGAGTAGTTACATTAGACATAAGCAATAACGTAGATGAACTGATGGACGTTCAAGGGAGATCTCCTCTCTACCAATTACTCATATTTTAGGGGATGCTAGAATGAATGAATAGAAGCTCACAGCAGAGAAATGGCAATCAGCTTTGTAGCTCAGTGTAACTTGACCCTCTGGGTGCAAATTTGGAAATGAAATTATTAGCTTTGAGCTGTAACATTGACTGATTTTGTGTTGGATGAACTAAATGGGAACCTTTGGGAAGCTCCGGTGCTGGGGAGAGTGACAAAGACATACTTATTGCCTACTGAATATTCTTTATGGACTGCATAATGGACCCTTTGCATCTTTTTTATTTAAATTTCCCACAAAACTGGGAAAAGCCCATCTCAATTTTGAAGAAGAGCAAGCAGAGTCAGGATTTGAACCCAGAACTACCTGATTCTTAGCATTTGTTCTGCCCATTTTCAAAAGACTCTCCAACCCCACAATCATTGTTTCTATTGATTTGAAAATTGCAACCTCCTGGGACTAGCTACCTTAAGATGTTGTCTTAGCATCTAAGTACCACAGAGTCAGTATGATTACCATTTCCAAATGCTTAGGGTGCCTCTCAGGGTTGGGTTAGACCTTCCCACTGAGAGCAGAATTGACCTTGTGACTTCTATCACCTGATGGAATGGGAGTATCTGTATGAGACAAGCCTCCAGCAAGTGTGCCATATCATGCTGTCCATTTCTAGCTGTCCTGACGACCATTGCTGCTTGGGGTAAAGGCTATTTCATGGGTGGCAGACCCAGAATGGAAAACGTGCAGCAAAGCCACAGCACACCTGGACAGAACCCAACAAATGAGGAAAACAACCCACTGGACCACTGAGAGCTGAGGATCGCTACGGCAACATGACCGAGCTTATACAGACAGATTCTGAAGCCTTTTCTGGAACTTCTTAAAGCTCTGGTATCTTTTCCAGGTAAAAGAGATTACCTGGGGATTATGAAAGGAAAAGGAAAAAGGACATAGCAATTTTAAATTCAGTTTTGATCTGTGGGCCTCTTTAAGCCTTTTTGTGCCCCGGACCTAGGGAAGTTATACTGAAAGTTAGAATTCAGTCCCTATGTTTGAGACGGACCATGTCCATCTGTCTCTAAACACAGTACCATCATCGTACCTGGCACCCACTAGGCATTCTCCATATTTTTGTCAAACTAATGTATAATGATCTAGACCTGTAACTTGGAGCCTCTGATTCACTGCAAAAGCCCTTGGCTGTGCTACAATTTGTTGCCAACTTGGGCTAGGGAATAGTTCATTTTTACATCGTACTTTTTATTTATTTAAAAATCATACAAATGGTGAGTGGGACAGGGCCTCTGGGGGCGTGGAGTGAGGGAAGAGTTCACTAAAGGCACACACGGGGCATTACAGAGCTGTAGAAAACATGGAAGGCTCCAGACAGCTTGGTGATTGGAAAATTAGCTTAGTTGAGTTGATAATGGGATTGGACAAAGAAAACATGTAGATTAACGCTAAACTCAGACGAATATCAGGGGAGAGAGCCCCGAGGCTTAATGTTTTCTAGGTATCTTCTAAGAGTGAAGAGCAGTGATTTAAAGACCTTAGTGGTAGGCTAACCCATACCCTAGACTGTGTGAGGCCCTTAGTTCAATCCCCAGGACTGAGGTGGAGTGGAGGGGAAAAATACTTCCACAGGATATTCTTGATGCAACCACTGAGGAGAACACGACCGACTAAGCCTGTCCTAACCTGTGGATGAATCCTGTAAAGGCAGGAAGGAATTCAACCTGTTTATTCCTGTTTCCTTCAAGAGTGTAGGTAGTACAAAGATAGAAACAGTAGCTAGGGGGCAGTATGGCATAATCGTGACCAAGAACATGGGCTCCCCATCCGCCCTTAAAATCAACCCAAGCTCAATAACATTAGTTGGGTGATTTCTTAATTTCTCTAAGCTCAGTTTTCTCATCCGCAAGTTGAAATGATAATAGCTGCTGGATGGGTATGTGGTGCATTAACAGAAACCACAGAAAGGAGAGCAGAGGAAGGAGTTTAATCTGACTGAATCTGAGGGTCTTAAAGTGTTTGCCTATACATGGACATTTGAGTTTAGCCTTCAAAAATGAATGAGAGCTTGAAGCAAGACACGTGGGAGAGTGGTTCCTTGAACGAAGGACCATCTCTGTCCTTCAGGTGAAACCTAGCTGAGGTCCCCTTTCCTCTCTCACACTCCCCAGGGTTTGCTGCGGAAGTGATTGAGACTTGGATGGTAGCTACATCATAGCCAAACTTCCTCTGCCCAGTCCTATTTATTTCATTCCTCCACCAAGGCTGATCACAAAAGCCCTCCCTCCCCTCAAAACCATACCCCTCACCTTTTGGAGTTTGTTTCTCGAGGCATCTAACAAGATAGCATTGTTTATGTTTATGATGTAGAAATGTCTCTATGGAGAACCAGCTAAAATGAAACATTAACTTACATGCTAAAACACTGCAGATTATCCACCACTATTCCTTATTTTCTTACATCTGAGTCTCTATGTGCATTCAGTCTTGGATAGATAAACTTAAGGTTTGCGGTGGTTTGGGAATGAAACACCCTTTGTAGGCTCCTGTGAATACTTAGTCCCTATGTATGGCCTCTTTGGGGAAAACCTACAATGTGAGACCCTTATAGGAGGAAGTAGGTGACTACAGGGTGTGCTTTAAAGGTTATATACTTTGTCTGTACCCTTCCTTTGCCTTCCATTTGCCATGAGGGGAACAGTCCCCTCCTCCATACCTCCATCACCATGTGGTTCTGCCCAAGTGCCAAAGGCCAAGAAAGAATGGAAGCTATAAGCCAAAATCAATCTTTCCTCCTTTAGGTTGGCTGTATTAGGTATGTTGTCACAGCAAGAAGAAAGCCAACTAACGCAATGTTGTTAATGTATAGCTCCTTAGTTTTTCAAATTATTCATCTTGGGAAACTTCAATATGAAAATGACAAGAAAGGACAAGAACTCCTTAGAGTCATCAACTGTGACAGCTACTGAGTGGCGGGCAGTACAGATTCATCTCCAGCCTACCCTCGCCCTCACCTTGCCCCTTCTGTGTTACTTTGAAGCAAACTCCAGACATCAAAGAAGTTAATGCGCTCGTGTCTTCAAATATACCTACAAAAGATTTGAATTCTCTTTACAGCAAAATCTTATCATGTTTACAATCCTGATGTGAATTTCTGAAGTTACCGGTTATATATGTTTTTAATATATTTTTATGTCGTCAGTGTATACTGACTTACATGGTCCTGGTTACCTAAGGATATTTACACACAATGTATCCTTCCATGTGCTTACTCTCCCTCCTCACTCATCGCTCTTCTTAATTCTCTGCTGTCCTGTTAATTACCTTGTCCCCTGAGGGTTTCACTTCATATAATATATGCACACAGGACTTTATATATCCACATAAAATCCAGGAGCTGCGATAAGAGAAAGCCCAATATCCACCTTTTTGAGACTGCCTTATGTTGCCGCTAGACACATCTGTCTTCCTGTAAACGATATGACTTCATTCTTTATGGCTCAAGAATTTATGGCTGAAAAAAAATCCCTCTGTATGTGTACACCACAGTTTCTTTACCCATCCCCCGGTCAATGGATGCCTAAGTTGTTCCCCAAACTAGCTCCTGTGAGTGTGGTAATAAACATGGATGCCCGAGTGTGGTGTGGTGACCTGGAGTCGCCTGGGTAAATACTCACAAGTGATATAATGAGAATGCAGGGGGTTGGGGATTTAGCTCAGTGGTAAAGGGCTTGCCTAGCAAGCGCAAGGCCCTGGGTTCGGTCCCCAGCTCCGAAAAAAAAAAAAAAAAGAGAATGCAGGATAGATCTACTTTTAGTTTTTGGAGGACCCTCTAGTGCCCTGACTAGTTATAATAGCAGGGCATAAATGTGTTTGGCCACCTCATTGGTTGCATTTGTTGTTTTCTTAGTAACAGACATTCTCACTGGACAGAAATGGGATCTCAATGTAGTTTTGGGTTTCTCAGGTCGCCAGCGAGTTTGAACATTTTTCATTCATACAAATAATTGATCCTTTGTACTTCATCTGAGAGTGTCTGTTCATTTCATTAGCACATTCATTCATTCATTCACTCATTCATTCATTCACTGTAAAACAAGGTCTGGAATACCTCAGGCTACCCTTGTACAAGATCTGTACCTGATGATGACCTAGAACTGCTCCTCCTGCCTTCACCTCCCAAATGCTCAGATCATGGGTGTGTACTGGCATTCCACTCCACCCAACTAACTGGTTCATCAACCCTGTCGTTTGATTTCTTGTTATTTATGAATTTCTAGTCTCTTGTGTAGTCTAGATAGCAAGCCTCTGTCACATGTGCAACTATCGAAGATTTTCTCCCACCTATGAGCTGCCCGCCTCCATTAGCGGTTTCCTTTGCTCCGCAGGAGCCTTCATTTCACGAAATCTCACTTGTCTGTTGTCCACATTATTTTCTGAGTGACTCGTGTGCAGGAAGTCCTTGCTGATACCTGTATCTTGAGGTGCACTTCCTGCTTTTCCCTCTAATAGTAACCTCTGTTCACATCCTGTATTACAGATTTTGATCCATTTGGAGTGGAGTTATAAGTGAACCATAAGGGTCTACTTTCATTCTTCTCCATGCTGACATCCTGCACCATTGTTGAAGATGCTGCCCTTTCTAAAGTGTGCGTTTGTCAAAAATCAAGCCGCTGTTGCATATCTCAGCCCGAGGCATGTGAACCCCTGTCTTACGATTTTAAAAATGAAGGAATAAGTAAATAAATGCACCAATGAATGGACACTCGCAGTACAGGAAGTACAAATGGTCCATAAACATGTCTGGGTCCCCATCGTATCCTGTCGAACACATATCTGGTTTCAGTACTTGACACCAGATGTGATATTCCCATAATCCTTCCCTTTGCTCAGGATCCAGGGTCTTTTCTGTTTCCATGTGGATTTTAAGATTTTTTTCTCTTACTGTAAAAACACACACACACACACAAAAACAAACAAACAAACAAAAACCCCCAAAACAACATCAACAACAAAAAAAAAAACAAAAACCAGAAAGTGCTGATGAAGTTTAATGGGACTTCATTGGAGCTGTAGGCCGCTATTGTCAAAATAACCATTTTCACAACATTAGTTCTTCCTGTCTGTGAGCATGGAAGGTCTTTTAACCTTCTAGCATCTGGCTCGATTTCTTCAGTGTCTTAAAGTTTTTATTGTAGGGGTTGTTTACTTCCTGGCCTAGATTTACTCCAAGAGGAGTGGCAGCCACCACTTCTCCTCTTCCCACACTCTGCAATTTTGAATGGATTTTTTTCTTATTTCTTGGCATGCTTAACTACAGGAAGGTTATGATCTTATATCTTAATTTTATGTCCCGCCACTCTGCCGAGAGCGTTTATCAAATCTAAGTTTTCCTGGTAGTCTTTAGGGTCTCGTGTACACAATTGTAGGATATACACTTTATTTTAATTAGCACAAACATATCCTTGATTTCTTTGGGGCATTTTCACATATACATAGCTTTGGTTCCCCGCCCCCATCACCTCATGCATTCCTCTCACTGTGCCCGCTTTATTTTGCACGTGCTCTGTCCCTTCCCCATCAAGTCCTCAAAGCCTGAGTTTCCCCACCCTCGGATCCTTTGCCACTCTCCTGACACTGACCACTCACACTCAGAAATACACATGTATCAAAATAGATGCTAGGACCTGCAGAGGAGAGAAAGTGCATGGCATTTGTCTTTCTGGGCCCGGTTGGGTTCTCCCACTTAACATATTTTCCAATCCCATCCATTTCCCCAAAACTTTCATAATTCTACTTTTTTTGTAAGTAAATATAAAATTCAATATGTGGCCCAGTTCTTCTCTTTCCATTCACTTGTTGACAGACACCTAGAATGATTTCACGTCCTTACAATAAGTATAACGCTATGCAAATGCCCTTGTAGCAGAAACTAGGTCCCGGGGACAGGAGATGTGAGCCCTACAGTGCTTTTATTGTTCAAATTCTGACACTCCTCTATGTCTATACTGTCTATCCTCATACAGCAATACGGATTAAAGTTCCTCTTCCTTACAATATCTGTTATTTGTTTTCATGGCAGTGGCTAGTTTCACTGGGACAAACTAAAATCTCAAAATGATCTGAATTGCACTGCCCAGATGACTAATGTTAAAAACCTTTAAAAATATTTCTTGGGGTTGGGGATTTAGCTCAGTGGTAGAGCGCTTGCCTAGCAAGCTCAAGGCCCTGGGTTCAGTCCCCAGCTCCGAAAAAAAGAAAAAGAAAAAAAAATATTTCTTCGCCATTTGAATCCCCACCCCTTTTTTGAGAACTGTCTACTCAAGTCAGTGGCCCATTTATTGATCAGCAGGGTGTTTTCAATTCTATTCTGCAGTTCTTTATACATTCTGGATATTGACACCTGTCTGACCACAGCGAGCAGAGACTTTCTGTCAGTCTCCACACAGCCAGTTCACTCTTCTGATTGTCTACATCATCCTGCTTGTCATAAGATACATCTTCGATACTTCCTCCCAATGATTACACATCCAGTCACTTTATGGGTCGCTTAAATTTTTATTTGAGTCAAAACTCAAATAAAATCCACACATGAAAACTCATTATAAGGCTGGGGAGATGGCTCAGTGGTTAAGAGCACTGACTGCTCTTCTAAAGGTCCTGAGTTCAAGTCCCAGCAACCACATGGCGGCTCACAACCATCTGTAATGGGATCTGATGCCCTCTTCTGCTGTATCTGAAGACAGCGACAGTGTACTTATATACATTTAATAAATACATTCTAAAAGTTAACAAAAGAAAACTCGTTATCTTCTCTATATCTGTTTTTTTACATTAAAAGTTACTTCTGAGCCAGACATAGTGGTGCATGCCTTTAATCCCAGCGCTTGGGAGGCAGAGGCAGAGGCACAACTTCGTGAGTTCAAGACCAACCTGGTTACATAGTGAGCTCCAGGAGGCTACATAATGAGACTCTTTCTCTCAAGGAGGAGGAAGAACAAACAACTTTCCTCAGGCCACACACCTGGAAGACAGTAAAGAAGATACGTAGTCCACATCTGACTGGCTCCCAAGGTCTGTGTCTTTCCAGTGGCTCCCACTGGCTCTCTCCTAGCCCACTGCATAGTGAGTACAGTATATTGAGTGTCTGGACAGTACAACTCTACTTTAAGAATGACCCCTACCTTCGAGGGACGAAAACAACCAAAGAGCATTTATTACACATACATTATGTAGAACAGGTAGACGTAGGCATTTTGTAATCGGTGATTGCTGTAAATGCATGGCAAGGGAGAAGGAGAACGCCCATGTTTAACTGGCATGCCTGGGAGAGAGACTTCAAGCAATGCAGAAATTATTGCAATGTGAAGGCTTTATCAATGAGCATGGGGTCCTTTGCACAAGCATCCTCTCCCTTGGGATCTATGTCACACTGACACAAAGATTTTGTTGCCATAGCAACTGGTCATTGGGCCAATGAAATAATCGGTTGTCATGGTAACCCAATCTCCATCTTACTCCCACCAGGCACCTGTTTTAAATTATCACACCCTCTGACAACTTTGTACCACCTAACTGTTCCTTTCTTCTTTCGTTTAGTCCCCTGTTATCTCCAGTCACCTGTACTGGAGCCACTAAACATATTTGGGTCCATACATGAAACCCCTAAAGTCGTGGCAAATGGATGATTTTGTAGTGCAGAGCCACACTACAGCAGGGGAAGCCCTCTCAAACGCAAGAGTGAAGGATGCTTTGCACCAAAGTGTCTGATGACCTTCTTCCCTGCACTAAAAGATGCTTGGACTTTTAGACATTGTGCTGTCCTGATTATCCTCCTGTCTCTGTCAATTTCTCCACTGGCTCTTTTCCCTCCTCTTATCTCCCTAATGCAGGTGTCTCTCAAGGCTCCACTCGCTGTCTGCTCTCCCTCTAATTGCACTGCCTGATACAGCCACTAGACCAGCCCCATGAAGGTTACTGAGACCTTGAAATTAATTGCAAACGTGATGGACTCGTATGCTGCACGTGTAAGGTATACACAGATTAGTTGCAAAAAAAAGGGATATCAAAGAACTCTTTGGTAATCTTTGTGCTGATAAAATGTTAAAGTGACAACAATCTGGACATATTTAGTAAAATAAAACATACTATTAAGGTTTAATTGTACGTGTTTCTTCTCTGTTTTAATACGGTGGTTGACATGGATTGTGTGTGCACATGAGTGTGTGTGTGTGTGTGTGTGTGAGAGAGAGAGAGAGAGAGAGAGAGAGAGAGAGAGAGAGAGAAAGAGAAAGAGAATGCACATGTGAATACCATGGAATGAATGTGGACAGCAATGGACAACATTCTGGAGTTGGTTTTTACCTTCCCCCTTGTTGAGCCAGGGTCTCTCTTATTTTTGAGCTATACTCTGTGCTCCAGGAGAGTTGACCTGCAGGTTTCCAGGGAACCCTCCTGTCTCTGTCTCCCAGCTCACAGTAAGAGTGCTGAGATTACAAGTGTATGCCATGAAATTCAGCTTTGTATATGGGTCTCGGAGTCAAACAGTCTCCAGGCTTATGGGGCTAGCATTTTTGCCCACTGAGCCATCTCTGAGCCCCGTTGATGGCATTTTTGAATGGCATACGTGGCTTGCATTCACTGTCTGTGTTGTAGCTCTGTAAGAAAGGCACAGTTCTGAATTTATTGACTAATACTCATTTGCCTACATTCTAGGTGTTAAGTGTTCCCTCCACGAAATGACTCTAAAGTCTTGAGTCCTGACCCCTCCTCTAGGATTCACATCTACATTTCTTTTTTTTTCCCACATCTACATTTCTAATAACCTGCAAGTAGCCACCAGCTCTTCAGCCCACAATGCACGAAACTGTGAACTTTCATTCAAAACTTGTTCTTTCTCTGACCGGCTTCACACACTCTGCATGAATTCTTATTGCTTCCATAAATAGTTGCCACAAGTGTGGTAGCTTGAAATAACACAAATTTAGTATCTAATAATTCTGAAGGTCAGAAGTCGGAAATCAGTCCTGCTGTTCTATGACCTGGGTGTTAATGGCCAGATTCTTCTGGAAGTTCTAGGAGAGACTCTGTCTCCTTTCCTTTAGCATCTACTAGAAGCTACTAGCATGCTTTGGCTCAAACCCACAGCCATGTTCAATGCCAGCAATGGGCAGGTCCCTGGTATGCCTTACTCCAAACATAACTTCTTTTTTTCGGAGCTGAGGACCGAACCCAGGGCCTTGTGCTTGCTAGGCAAGCGCTCTACCACTGAGCTAAATCCCCAACCCCCAAACGTAACTTCTGTAATTTCCCTTTCACTTCTCTCTGTCACTGTGATCACAAGGAAACCACCCAGACAATCCAGGATCGTTTTCCCATCCCAATGCCAGCTGATTAAGCCTTGAATCCTTCCATTTTTCTACTTTTTTGTGTGTTTGCATGTTTCGTATATAGACACGTGTGTGGACATGTATTTGGGTGTGCATGCATGTTGATATGGATACATGTGTTGATCAGGAATCATCCTCCATTGTTCTATTTTACTCAATAGATGGACTCTCTCCGTCAAACCCCCAGCTCAAGGCACAGCAATTATTACTAGCTTTCTTGCTCTGGAGTTCATCTGTCTCTGTCTTCTTGCATTGGCTGGCGTTCTGGGAACCCAAACTCTGGCCTTCATGATTGCATGGTAGTAAACGCTCTACACTCTGAACCCTCTTCCCAGTCCCCAGCCTTCGATCTTAATTTATCCTCTCCTTGTAGCATAATAGAGTCACAGAGATTGAGACACAGACCTCATAGCCTTCTCATCTGAAAGAGCTAAACAGGGAATGAGGGGCCCTTCGCAAGGTCATCAAGGAAAGAAATGATAAGTCAAGTGGATTCCAGAAGAGTTTTCACTGCTTTTGAAGTGACTGATGGCAGAGAGGATTAAGACAGTTGGCTGGGGCTGGAGAGGTGGCTCAGTGGTTAAGAGCACTGATTGCTCTTCCAGAGGTTCTGAGTTCAAATCCCAGCAACCACATGGTGGCTCACAACCATCTGTAATGGGATCTGCCCTCTTCTGGTGTGTCTGAAGACAGCGACAATGTACTCACATACATAAAATAAACCTTTAAAAAAAAAAAAAAGAAAGAAAGACCGTTGGCTGGCACGGACATCTATAGTCCATCCCTTTTCCTGATTCCTTTTCATCCTGAGCTACTTTTCACGTTGGGATCTATTGTAGCTACTCTATGCCATTAAGTTCTGTCTCACTGTTTTCTATTGTAATTATTTACACACTTGAACTGAATATGTCTATCAGGTTGTAAGACATTTAAGCTACCTTCATGTTCGCCCATCCAGCCCCTTCACCCTCACCCAAACTGGAGTTTTAGGCAGTTGTGAGCCACTAGACATAGATGCTTCTGGTCCTCAGAGGCAAGTGCGTGTAGACTTATAAGCAATGGTGCTTAGCACAGTACATAATGCATGGTAGCTTATCTATTTCTGTTCTTTGAATTCAGTGAAATCAAGGCAACTCCTGCTGACCTAGTGAGCTTGTCATGTAACAGCCACTGGCATCCTTCCACCATGACATCATTAACTAATTCTCTCTAGTCTGTCTTAACAGTGACCTTCAGTGTCAGTTCCCACAAATAATGGGCTATCATGCACTTGAGTTTTATGCTCATTCAAGGATTGGTTGCATTTTATTACACGTTATAACAACGTCGTGGTGTGGTGTGTTGAATATGCTTGGCCTCTGGAAGTGGTACTATTAGGAGGTGTGGCCTTGTTGAAATAGGAGTGGCCTAACAGGAAGAAGTGTGTCACTGTGTAGGCGGGCTCTGAGGTCTCTTGGTGCTCAAGTTCTGCCCTGTGTGGAGGAGAGCCTCCTCCTGGCTGCCTTCAGATTAAGATGTAGAACTCTCAACTCCTCCAGGACGCAGAGTCGGCCAGCACCCCGCCATGCTTCCTACCATGTCATCAATGGGCCAAACCTCTGAAACTGTAAGCCAGCCCCAATTAAATATTTGCCTTTATGAGAGTTGCCTTGATCATGGTGTCTCTTTCACAGCAATGAAATCCTGACTAAAACACATGGGTAGTCCAAATTACAATTATATAGCTCAATTTAAGTTTATGGAAGTCAATGTCAGTGCTATGAATGTTGAAGGGATGAAGAATTATTTATATGAAGGCTGAGCTGAGAATTCCCACAACACAACCTCGAATTTGTTGATGGAATACAGCACTTTGAAGAGTAAGGACTGGTGATGTCAATAAAAGTGGACATTTCAGCACTTGGGAGGCAGAGGCCAGCCTGGTCTACATAATGAGTTCTAGGATAGCCAGGGCTACATAGAAAGACCTGTCTCAAAAAAAAAAAATATATATATATATATATATATATATATATATATATATCTTTAAAACCGGAACTGAAAGTCCCTTAGAGCAGAATTTGTTAGCTCTATGAGGAAGTTGAGAAAAGTTGTTGCATTCATGACTAATTGTGACTTTTTAACATTAAGAATAGAAGAAATCTGTCCTGTTATGCATAAAAAATAGTTGTTGTTATTATTATTAATGTCTGTGGGCACACGCCAACACCAATTGATGTACACAGTAATAAAGAGCAATCTTTCAAAGGACTGCTTGGAATTAACCGGCCAAGAGTAGGTAAGCTCGTTATGAAGAAAATTAAAATCGTCAGTAAGTTACATCACAGCATGAGAACACACGGAAACACACAGAGAGAACCACAGATCCAGAGGAGATGGTCACGGGTCCACGCGTTGTAGGAGTCAGTGTCCACAGATGTAAGTTCTTCCTTGGATTTTTATCCATGAATTCGATCACATTGGAAAGAGGAAGCCAAGCACAGCTTTCCACAGAATGAAACAACTGAACGTTAAAGTTCAGCCTGAGGCAGAAAACAAGGCAACCTGAAGATGTGGGAAGACCTGAAAAGGGTTGCCAGGATCTACTTCCTTGGCTGAGGTGGTGGGGGGCTGGCGTAGAGCCAGACAAAGTGGTGGGTGAATTAAAAAAACAAACAAACAAACCCAGAAAGCCGTCTCTGAATGTTTGCAGTGCTTCAAGTGAAAATATGGAGGAAAGGGCCAGGCACGGTGTCAGTCCTTGAACCCTCATCAAAGCATGTGGATCTCTATGAGTTGGAGGCCTGGTCTACATAGAGAGAACAGCCAGGACTACATAAAAAGATCTCGTCACGAAAATAAAATATAAAAATAAAGAAAATATAGACAGAAGAACAAAGTATTCAATAAGTAAGTGTGAGAATTGGCTACATCCGGAGACTGTCTCTGGGGTGCTCTCCAAAGGATGCTCTCGGCATAGCAGGAGACACGGTGGCCCCACACCCCTGCTCCTCTCATGTGCAGGAGCTTTAGAAGTTGACCTGAAAGCAGAACCAGAGATCAGATGCAGGTTCCAACCAGCCTGGGAGGAGCTGTAGGCTCTACTGTTCTATAACAGCGTGGTGACTATTGCCATAACAACCTATCGTCTATTTGAGGAGAAGCAGGGGAGAAGCTCAACTTCCCCGCGCAGAAGAAATGGTGAAGAGCTGAGGAGATGGCTCAGTGATTCAGAGAGTGGCTGCTCTTTCAGAGGATCTGGGTTCAGTTCCCGGCACCCACATGGTGGCTCGACATTCCGAGGACTCAGTGCCCTCTTCTTGTCTCTGCAGATACCAGGCACACACGTGGTGCACAGACATACATGCAGGCAAAACACCCACACACAGAAAATAAAATAGTATAACATAGTGAAGAAAAAGAAATGGTTTGTTTATAGGCCAGGCTAGGTGCACAAGTTCATACAACAATTCCAACATATTTTTAATGAATATGAGACAATGAGAAGAGTGGGAAAGAGAAATTCCTGGAAGATTTCTGAGCAGCAAATAAATATGCAAAATACGCACCTTCCCCCTCCTCACCAGCTGACCAGGCAACTGAAGGAAGCCCTTGGGACACTATTTCACACCCATCTAAGTAGGAAAGTGGTGGAGGATGCTGGGATGCTGGTAAAGGTGTCGGATATGGAGCACCAGGCTCTCGTGCTGATGGGCAGACCCTTAGTTCTTTCTGCCGCGTAAGAAGATAATTGGACAGCTGTGTGCAGTGGTGCATGCCTGTGATTTCAGCTGCTCGGGAACATGGGGTATGAGGAGCACACATTTCAAGTGGTTTAGCAAAGCCCTGTCTCAAGAAGGAAAGAAAACCCTGCCGGTAGAGTTGTGAGGATGAAAACTGTCTCTCCCTTTGACTCACAGATTCTGTTGTTTGTTTACTTGTTCGTTATTCCGCCAGGCTAGAAAAAAACCCTCACATATATGTACACCAAGTCACAGATACAAATGATCGGTCTGATGATCATGGGTAGAATACATATTGAGCATGCGTGAGGGCCTGGGTCCAACCACCAGTACCACATGCGTAAACACGCACGCAGGCAAAGCCGTGAAACGCTGCAGTATTTTCTGTTATAAAAAAGGAAACATCTCGCTGTCCAACAAAAAAACAAAGCACAGTTTTACTGCAATCACAAGATAGTTTACTAGGCAGCATTCAAATAAAGCAACCAGTGTGCTAGATATCAACAAAGACTGTGGGACGTAAAGCCATGCCAGGGAGTTTGGGAAGGTAGAGCAGGTCCGAGACTCGGTGGACACACACCTGAGGCTTAGGTGATTCCCAGCTCCCTGCCAGACTCCTGACTTGGAGCACACATGCCACGTTTCTCACATAAAACAGGCATGACCACAGGTCCTGTAGACTCAAGACAAGGTCTCCATGCTAATGAGGTACCTAGATGCCCAGAGGGTATAGCCAATAAGCTTTCCTTCCCTGACATTCCTCCCTGCAAAAAGTATTTAATCTCAGGCCCACACTAAGAAGTGGGATATGGGGTTGGGGATTTAGCTCAGCGGTAGAGCGCTTGCCTAGCACGCACAAGGCCCTGGGTTCGGTCCCCAGCTCCGGGGGGGGGGGGGGAGAAGAAGTGGGATATGGTTTTACTCATCCACTTTCCACCGTGACAATAAACGCCTTAAAACCACGGACCGTCTCTTTTCATGGACACTGGCCATGAGGAACCACGGAGAAGGCCTTCGCCTACAGAGCTGCAGACTAATCTCCCACAGAAACCCCTCTGTGCTCCCAACCACAACCCATATCAAGCCAATGACTCTGCCACTGGGACCAACCCGAGCTCCCTCTCCTCCTCCCCCAACCCCCACCCCCTTACCCCAGGCTAGACCCAGCCTTTCCACTCTTCCTCTCAGCTCTTCCTCGACTCCCAGCAGTGCCTGGATGTCCAAGAGCCTAAGAACCCCTCCTCACAGGCCTGGGGAACCCCTAACAGCTCCAGCTTTCCGGTGTCTCAGACTGCACTTTCCCAATCCCAAGTGGTGCCTTGGTGCTTCCCTAGGGCCCAGCACCTGCCCTGCGCTGTGTAGGATAAACTCAATCCAACAACCTGCATCCAGCTTCCCCAAGCAGCTGTGCCCTGTGGCAGAGCTGACACTGGCCCACAATCCTACAAAGGAATACATTCCACACTTGACAGAAAATCAAGTTGCAGAATAATATGTAGAGTAAGGTACCATCTACATAAAGATACAGCTATGTTAAAAGTATGTTTATGGCACACATACAAGCCTAAGTATCCAAGACACACTGATTTCGTGATAGGTGTTAAAAAGGAGAGACGGCCAGAAGTAAAGTTATCATGGTATAAATAGCTTTTGCCTCTACTTAAATGTTTATTCCTTTTTGAAAAATCTAAAGCAAGTATGGTGTCTTAGTCAGGGTTTCTATTCCTACACAAAACATCATGACCTAGAAGCAAGTTGGGGAGGAAGGAGTTTTATTCACATTGCTGTTCATCACCAAAGGAAGTCAGGACAGGGCAGGAAGCCAGAGCTGATGCAGAGGCCATGGAGGGATGTTACTTACTGGCTTGCTTCCCCTGGCTTGCTCAGCTTGCTCTCTTATAGAACCCAAGACTACCAGCCCAGGGACAGCACCACCCACAATGAGCTGGGTCTTCCCCCTTGATCACTAGTTGAGAAAATGCCTTACAGCTGGGTCTCATGGAGGCATTTCCTCAAGGGAGGCTCCTTTATCTGTTATAACTCCAGCTTGTGTCAAGTTGACACACAAAATCAGCCAGCTCAATGGGTATAAAATATTAGCGACCACATAGATGAATATGGAAACGGGTGTTCAGTCCATTTTCTCTGTATGTTCGCATATTTCTTTTCTTCTTCGTTTTTCTTTTGCACTAAGAAGAATGCTTTGGAAACCATAACAACTGAAGTATGAGGTAAGTTAGCTTTTTATTGCTATAATAAACACTATGACCAAAAGCAGGTTGGGCAGGAAAGGACTATAGTTATAGACCTTTACTGAGGGAAGTCAGAGCAGGCACTTGAGGCAGGAACTGAAACAGAGGCCATGGAGGAGTGCTGCTTACTGGCTTGCTCCACATGGCTTGCTCAGCCTGTTTTCTTAATAGAACCCAGGACCACCAACCTAGGGTAACACTGCCCACAGTGAGCTGGACACTCCCACATCAAACTTTGATCAAAAAAGTGAAAACTGGTCATGTGGGGTCAAGACTACACAGCAAGACCCTGCCCAAAAAGAAGAGGAGGAGGAGGAGGAAGTCAAAAGAAAAGAAAGAGAAAAAAGATAAAAGAAAAGGTCTTTAATCTTTAAAGACATGGTCTTTAATCCCAGCACTACTAAGACTGAGGCAGTTGGCTCTGTGAGTTCAAGGTTGACCTGGTCTACATATTTCTACAGCCAAGGCTACATAATGAGACCCTGTCTCAACAAACAAATAAACAAACAAAAACAGCAAATAAAATTTAAGAATAAAATGGTTTATAATCTATGCGTGTTTCCCCACGGCTTCAGGTTATCTCTAGATCACCTGGAGCTCCATGTAAGTTCCTTTACATGTGGAAGATGAACGTGAATGCCCTACTGAAAAGAATTAATGTGTTACCCATCAGGCTGGAGAGATGGCTCAGTGGTTAAGAGCATTGATTGCTCTTCCAAAGGTCCCCAATTCAATTCCCAGCAACCACATGGTGGCTCACAACTTGTTGGTTTTCTGTCTAAGCTCCACCCCCACAGCTACCTGGGAACAGCCAGGTATGCTCCGCTCCACAGTTGCCTGGCAACAGCCAGCTGTGCCTGACACTATAAAAGGGGCTGCTTGCCCTCTCTTACTCTCTTCTCTCTTGCTCTTTGTTCTTGCCCCCCTTCCCCCCTCCTACCCCCACCCTGTCCACGTGCCCATGGCTGGCCACCTTTCTGCTCTTCTACTCTTCTCTCATTAAATCTCTCCACGTGGAACCATCGTGGCTGGGCGTGTTCTGTCCCGGCACTGGCCGAGATTCAAAACCCTAACAACAACCATCTGTGATGGGATCCACTGCCCTCTTCTGCTGTGTCTGAAAACAGCTACAGTGTACTCACATAAATAAAATAAATAAATCTTTAAAAAAAAATGTGTTTCCCATCAGTTGGGCGAAGCCTTCCTGTTCACCCTGGGTGGTAGTCATGGTTAGGTGACAAAAGCTCTTCGAGTCCTTCGGCAGCTTTTGTGTCCCTCAGTATTTGACAGCAGCAGGGATTAGCAGCAGTCAGACAGGGCAGCAGTAGGCACCCTGTGGGGTTACAGCTCTCTACAGGCCTTGGCGACTGCGACCCTTACATCTAGTTTTCTAGTTTGCTTTTCTGCTGGTATGATAAAACACCTTGAGCAAGACAACTTATGGAAGAAAGGGTTTATTTTGACTTATGGATCTTGTGGGATGAGAGTCCGTCAAGGCGTTGAACATGGCACCAGACAAAAGGGAGCCAGAAGGTGAGGCCTCAGATCTTCAAACACGAGCTTGGCAGAGAGAGCAAACTTGGAACAGTGGAACACTTAAACCCCAGGGACACACTTCCTTCGGCAAGGACACACCTCCTAAGCCTCTCCCAGCTGGGGACCAAGTGTTCAAATACTTAAGCCTGTAGGGGACATTCTCACTCAAACCGCCACATGCAGGAGGTTAGGATTTCTTAGCTCTTAGCAGCAACTGGCCAAGCTTCCGGCATCACAGCTTCCAGCATCACTGCTTCTGAGCAGCCTATGCACTGGGATTCCTCAGCCCTGAACACAAGCAGTGAGTGTTTTATCTCCTGGACTGGGGTTTCTGAGATACTTGGTTGGTCCCAAAAGCTTGACAGCTCTCTGAAACTCTCCAACAACCAGGACCTGCTCTATTTTCTCCGTCTATTTGTAGCTTTCTTCAGCTTCAGCCCTTCATTCGCTTATTTCTGCCCGCCCCCCGCCCTCATTCCTGTCCCGGCTACTCTCTTGAACCGGTCATGTGTCTCTCCTTCAGCTGTTAAGGAGCTAAACAATTCACAGCTCCGCAGCTTGGCCCTGCCTTCCCTTCAGCTGTCAAGCTAAAGGCTGCCCTGCCGCTGCCGCAGCTCAGCCTGGCAACTGCTTGGCTGACATTACCACTGCTGATCTAGATCACTGTGTGTCTCTGCTGCTTCCCGTTACCCATCCAGCCCAGGCTGCTACAAAGTGTTCAAGAGATCACGAGAGATGAGCTTTTGACTAGGTCTAATGTTGTGTCCCCAGGGAGGCAGTACAGAAGGATGTCACCCAAGCTGGCTATTAAAGTGAACTCTAGGTAACGCAATGGGCGCTTGGATCAATCAAGCAAATGAAGGTTTGTGTTTCCACCAATCACAGCACACTTTGCATAGGAATGGAGGGGAATCAAGTTTGGGTTTGTACACGACAAAGCCTGGACTCTTTAGCACACACCAATTACAGCGGCCCCTCTCTTCTGCCACTGAGGGAAGTGCTCCTATCTGGTGGCATAAGAGTACTCTAGTTGGCTGCCCGTCTTTTCCTCACCATGGCCAAGGCACCAAAGAACAGTCTAACAGTTGCCAATAGAGGGAGGATCAAATTGCCTTGCCCTTCAAAGGTTTCCTTACTGACAGAAAAATGAAACTAGGCATGCTCACACTTCCGAACTTAGAGAATTCACCATTAACACTACCAATTATTTTAGGAGATTTCAACAATATTTTAGCAAATTTTTCTTAAAAGAATTTATTTGTTTTAGTGTGTGTTTGTGTGTGTTGCCTTCATGTATGTTTGTATACCACATGCATGCAGTGCCTGGGGAGGCCAGAAGGTGACAGATCCTCTCAAATTGGAGTTAAACAGTTGTGAGCTGCCATGTGGGTGCTGAGAACCAAATTCGGATCTTCTAGAAGAGCTGGAGTCCTTTTAACCTCTGAGCCATCTCTCCAACCTCTGTTATAGCACCTGATCAGTGGTCCAGAGAAGTTCCTCCACCCACTCCACAAACACACACACACACACACACACACACACACACACACACACACACACACACACGCTCAGGACCCACTCCTCACCCCTTACCACACCCCTTACCACACCCCTTACCACACCCCTTAACAAACCCACACTACACACCCATCCCACCCATATCTACCCCCCTTGTCCCTCCCCCACACACCCATGCCCTGCCCCCACACCCTCACCCCTGCCTTCTATCTGGTAGGAGGAAAGATTTATTTTGTCCCATATTTTGAAGGGTTTATTGCTAGTTGCTGGACCCGTGTGGTTGCACATCATGGTGTTAGGAGCTTGTCTGCTGGATGGCTCTCACCTTATAGCTGACACGAGGGAGAAAAATAGTGGAAAAAACCAGGACAGAAATAGCCCCCAAAGTCGCCCTTCTCAGTTACCTGCTTCCTTTAAGTAGGCCCCCACGTGTACCCTTCACCACCTGCTAACATAGACCTCATATCTGAATCCATTAAGATATAGGACCGTTCACGAGGTCAGAGTCTTAAGATCTAATCCTGTCTGAAAAATATCATCACAGACACATCCAGAAGTGTGCGTGGTTAACATCCTAAGGTGTTTCTCAACCTAGTAACACTGACAAAGTAAGCAGCATGGTTTCCAGAACAGTAACCAGAAAAATGCATGTACATTCAGCGCACATGCAATTTTTCCTGAATATTTTTCATCTAGGTCGACAGGAGCCCTGGATGCAGTCTTCAAACACAGAGGATGCTGTCCAACCCAGAGGACAGTAGCTCGAGAAGCACACAGTGCTTTTGTTTCTGGGTTTCTTGTTGGTTTTTCCTTTTTCTACCTGAAACTGCAACAAGGTGGCGTGCCGACCTTTTTCTTTTTGGTATCTATTTCCATGCAGTTTGCTGGTAGAGGTTTTCCAGTATCTTTCCTGCTGCTCTGCACTCACAGGCTAAAGACTGCCTGGATGTGATGTGGCTTTTTTTTTTTTTTTTTTTTTACTTTCCTAATGGGCAGGTAACTTTTGCCAAAGTTTCATTAAGACTTTGAAATCTGTGCTCATACATTTGTTGACCTATACACGTCCTTTTTTTTAAAACACAGGCTTTGTGAACACACAAGGAACTCAGCACATCGTGACTCAGATCTGCAAAAGAAGAGAGCACTCGTTACTTTCTATAAGGCGTCTTATCTTCCACAGGGAGAAATGTGGTTTTGTATCTATGTGTCCAAATGGAATTTAGTTCTAAAGTTGTGCTTCCTGGGGATGGAGAGGAGTGGAGATGTTACATACAAGAATGGTTAAGAGCATGTCACTCTTCTAGAGGACCTGAGGTCAATTATCCAGTGAGCCACCCGGGATTCCAGCTCTGGGGATACCTCTGATTCCATGAGCACCCACACACTTAGTGCACTTGTACACACACACACACACACACACACACACACACACACACGCACACACACACACACACACACACACACACGATTGAAAATAAAGCAGCTCTTTCCTTTTGTGGCCATTGCTGGGTCACAGCTGTCAGAATGAAATTCAGTCCCTTCGTGACTTCTGACTGAAGCAAGAACCCCAAACTGCATTTCAATTCGCTTTCTCACACTTGGAGGAAGATTGTGTCTTCCCCTCTTCCCAAGAGCTGAGACAATGTCTGGTCTATGCCCGTTGGAAAGGATGAGGAAGCTCAGCTTGTCCGATGACACTACAAATGCCAGCAGATGGCAAAGTGGCCCAAGTGTGCAGGAAGGAATACGTCATGTGCATCGAACGAGTCCAGTGGGAAAAGGCTAATGGCACACTGTGGGTGTGGGCATCACCCCAGCAAGGTGGGTATCACCAGGCTAACGTGGGACAAGGACCACAAGAAGATCCTGGAGAGGAAAGCCAAGCCCGACAAGGAGGACAGGAGAAGGGCAAATACAGGGAAGAAATGACAGAGAAGATACAGGAGTAGAGGCACTGCATACAGGACTTTCATTAAAGACTGCTTAAGAAAAAATGTATATACATATATATATATATACACATATACACATACACATATACATATTTCCTGTTGCCTGTCATACCCCTACCCTCAAATTCAGGCCTCATACTGTCTGTGGCCTTCCTTAAGAACTTCCTTCTCCCAAGATGTAGCTCAGAGAAAGGGGATTTGTCTAGTATGCTCAAGGCCCTGGGTTCAAACCCCAGAACTTCCCCCCACCCAAATTCTAACCAGAAAAAAAGTGGATTGGGGTTGGAGAGATGGTTCAGCAGTTAAGAGCACTTCCTGTTCTTCCAGAAGTCTTGAGTTCAATTCCCAGCACCCCCAATGCCTTCTTCTGGTCCAACAATCCAATCTACTATCCAATGCCTTCTTCTGGTCTCCAAGGCACACATGCAGACAAAGCACCTGTACCTGTAAAAATGAAAGAAAAAGTTCCTTGTCTAACTGATGATGTAAACCAAGGAGAAGCTAGCTCTACCAGTCTACCTTTTCCTTTTGTGTATCTATTTTTAATGAAGTCATAGCATGTTGCCTGGGCTGGCCTTTAACTCCTGGGCTTGAGCACTCCTCCTACCTCAGCTTCCTAGTAGCTGGAGCTATAGGTGCATACCACTGTGTTGATGCTTAACTACAGAGACCCATCACCCCTCTTTTCCTTTTGATCCTTATGAGGTTCCTCCTAGTGCCTTTCTGTCCCCTTAGGGAACCAAGGGACTATTGACTGATTTATCCTCAACACTGTTGGTGGTGGACTAGGGGAGGTGACATTCAGACCTTTCTTTTCTTGGCATTGCTACCACCCTCAGACTTAATTTACTACCCAAGACCAGCGCAGAATTGTTCCACGGGGTCTGGATCTCTTCCCCTGAAAAACAGGAAGTGGATGCCAGCTCCCAAAGAAAAGGAAGTGGACACCAGCCATGTTTGGAGATCTCCCACAAATCAGCTTTTCTTTGCCTCCCTCTCTCTGACTCACACACTCTCAAAGGAGAGATTTTGTTTCTTCCCTTTTTGCTTTTTGGAGCTTCTTCTCCCAAGGACTCCTTTTCTTCCTGACTGGCGCTTGCCGAGTTCTATTCTGAGACAATAATAGTGCAGGCAAGAGAATGGTGGAAATATAATCCAAACAGTTGAGGATTTCCTCTAAAAATACCTTCACTTACTCATGGAATCAGATCAGGATGCTTACTGAACAACAGGGCAACTGAGTTGAGAAATGTGTTGAGACAAAAAGTTGACTGTTCTAAAAGCCCGCTAGAGCAGGAGTCAGGGGACGCTTGCCCAAAGTCTATCTTTCTGGTGAGCTGATTTAGGAGTGATTATGTGTGCAACAGACGGATGTTTCCAGACTGGTGGACACCTTCTGACTGTGATGGGCCAAGAGGATCCAGTTCTCTAAGACCTTGCCAGATGATGATGTTCCATATTGTAACTCTCAAGAACAAAGATCACCATTTCTTCATGCCATTCCTGGTCCATGTGCAGCTCCTAACATGTCACACGGGCAGACGGGCCAGAGGCAGCAGCCGCCCTGAGGCTCACTTGAAGATGGCCGAACTTGGGGCAATGAGAGTGTGCTCATCTCATTTGATTAACCCCAGGGGAGGTGGCAGTGGGAATCCAGCATGCATTCTGATCCCAACTATAGGCTTTATACTTAAGTTTAAATCTAAGACATTTATATTCTCATGCCGTTCTAAGTCAAGGGCCCAATCATAGCAACAATCTTCCATTATGCTAACAGGAAAGCAAGCTTCATGCTTCCTAATTGTGCTAGAATCAGCTTCCTGACACCTATTAACTGTGACGCCCCGATGCGATCTTGGTTCTAATTTTTCCAGTAACTCATTAGAATACAACACATCACTGCCATCTTACCGAAAAATAAAGGGAGGCAAAGAAAGAATATATCTGGATTTGAGCAAGGCCACGTGACTAAAGGATACCAAAGGACGGGGACTTGAAAAGGTGCAGGCTTAATTCTGCCAAACCACAACAGAAACAAGCAGAAAGTCCAGAGTGGAGGTAATTCCACCTGACAGAGTTATCCGGAAGCAGTACCTTCTGTCTGGCTACCGCACCGTCACCCAAGGTGTTGCCCTTATGATACATAACTGACTGGTCCACCACACGTCCGTGCACGGCCTATGGGCAGGGAGAAATGAAACAATGAAGGACAAACAGTTTTCTACAAATACTTCAGCTTACTTCCTATTGTCTAAAGACGTAATTAACTGTAAAGGGAGCCAAAGAAATGTACCTTCTGGCTCTAAGGCCAAGGTCAGATGAGTGGTGGTGGTGGTTCCGTGACAGAAGAAGGACACCATGAACATGGAGGGTCACAGGCATGTTCATCACTGTGTTCAGTGTGTGATGCCTTCCTTCCAAATTCTAAGCCATTCGCCAGATGGAAAGCCACAGTTCAGATTTCTCTTGTAGATTAATCAACTCAGTGTAAGCAGAAGTCACTGGGAAGGGGCTTCAGGGGAAGATGTCCTTCATCTCTTCATCCCTTTTCTTGATGCTTAGACGGATGAGAAGGCCCTGGCTTCATAGTCAGTATCTGGCTATAAATAACGGGCAGCTGGCCGAATGTGTGCTGGAGAAGGCGGGTACGCAGAAAGGAGGAACCGGGAATTTCCATGACTGAGGGGCCGCCACAGCACTGAGGGTCAAATAAGTTCTTGTATTTAATTTGATTTTTAAAATGACCTTTCAAGCAAATGTTCTATCTAACTATTCCGATCTATTCAATTAAATGATGTATGCAGGGGCTGGAGAGACGACTCAGCAGTTAAAAGCATTTGCTGCTCTTGCAGAGAACCCAAGTGTGGTTCCCAGAACCGGTTACATGGCAGCTTACAACCATCTGTAATTCCAGTTCCAGGGGATCTGACAGCCTTTTCCTGAGGCTTCTGTAGACAGCAGGCATGCACATGAAGGTAAAGCACCCATACAGACTAAAGTAATAAATAAATAAATAAATAAATAAATAAATAAATAAAGCAAGCAAGCAGTAAAAATCATACAGCTATCGAGAGGTTCACATTTAGAAGCCCACTTTTCATTTACAAGATGGCAGTAATACCTTTCTGAAAGGCAGCTTCAATCCATTGATGAAATTGTAGTTGACCCCGGCATAATTAGGGAAAGTTATTTGTCTGTTTTGTCTAAACTATAGAGGGACAGAGCACTGCAACTAGAGAAATAATTCTCCACGAGCTGTGTACATCACAATGTTCTAGAAAAACGCCATGAGCTATTGAGCTTGGTGTGACTTGTTGCTCCCTGGATCTGCTTTCTTTCTATTAATATTCACTGTCTTCCCACTCGTTTGCTTTGCTGTCATCTAGCTTGTCCCAGCAGTCAGGCAAGTGGGAGGTGGCAATACTAAGGACAATTAATAAAGAACGTTTTTTATGGTACTGTTTCTTTTTTTATGATACTGTTTCCTTTTTTATGATACTGTGTCTCAATTCCAATTTTTTTCCACTTGGAAAAAAAATCACAGTTATTTAACCTTAGGCTAGGCACATTGGCCTTTTCTGCTCTGCGCTGCTTATGTGTCTGTCTGATGAGGCTTCAGCTAGCCAGATGGTACAGATGTAGAGGACAGGCTTAGAGAGTTGCCATGAACCGATAAACCTGGATAAAGGCTTTAGCCTTTCAGAACCAGGGACTGTTTGGCTAGACTAGGAACCTGACCATGAGAATAATGTAAACTGGCTGCTGCATCTTGCCACGGAGAAAACACCACTTAGAGTAAGTGAAAACTTAGACCTTTTAAAAAAAGGATTTATTTAACTTTTAATTATGTGCATGCCCTTGTGTGTGGCTATGTGCATGAGTTGCAGGTAGCCATGGAAACCGAAGAGTGTCAGAGCCCCTGAAGCTAGAGTTCGGGTGATTGAGAACTACCTAGTGTGAGTTCTTGGAACCAAACTCAGGTCCTGCGTAAGAGAAATAGTTGTTTTTAACCATTGAGCCACCTCTCCAGCTTGAGACTCCCCTCCCCACCCCTCCAAAGTAAGTTCTATGGAGTAGTCGAGTGTTTATTTACTTATTTAGTGCCAGAGTCTCACTGTGTAGTCACTTGCTATCCTCCTGCCTCAACCGTCCTAGTCCTGGAATTATAGGTGCATGTCACTACTCCCAGCTTTAGAAGACTTTATAAATGAGTATCCACCTGCATTACGTCATATGCTGTGTGTGGTGGCACACTTCTGCAACCCAAACCCTTAGGGAGGCTTAGGCAGGAGAATTCAGAGTGTGAGCCCAGCATGGACTTGCATTAAGACACTGTCTCAGCTTGAAGTGCTTGGGTGGGCAGATAGCCAGGAGGACCCCCACCTGCTCAGAGGAGAAGGGGAGGGGGTATGGGGAAAGGGTGACCAGGAGGGGGACAGTGAATGGGTAAAAACTTAAATTAAATTTTTAAAAAAGAAGTTAGATGGAACGTTTCTTTAAAGACATTGTCTCAGGGCTGGAGAGACCATCGTTCCTGTGGCAGAGCGCTGGAGCAGCAGGGAACACTTCAGACACATTCACACAAGGCTAACCTCTCCTGTACTCTCCTGCTTGCAGCCAGCAGTCAGCAAGCTCTTTGATTTCTTGGAACCCAAGCAGATCTCAGAAGTGAAAACCTTCCAGAGAAGAAGGAGGTAGCAAATGGTTTACCGGTCAGCTGTCAGTGAAGCATTGAGACTCACAGCAAGCACTTCACAGCCTCCAGAAATGTGGCCAGAGAGGCTCTGTTCTCCAGCTGTTTCCTTATGTCTAGTATCCAAAACTTACCTGCTAGGTGAAAGAAAGGAACGATGTTATCAGTTTTACACAAATGCGGTTCAAGGGGTGCAAAGATGTGGTAAGAAACATGTGGACTGGATCAAAGCATTTGTGAGTGCTTTGCAAGAACAAAGGTTTGGGAGGTGGCACGTGGTTTTTGTTGCTGCTTTGTCATAAGAATCCTGGGATGTGTCTTCATCAGGAAAACCAGGAGAATGTTTCCAACCTGGTGATTGACATAACCGAGCTGAAGCTGGTGGCTTACCCGTACAAGTGCATCAACATGACATCGCAAATCAAGGGCAAAATTAACTCTCTTGCGGTCACCGAGTGTGAGAAACTTGGTCTGCCATTCGGTGACAGGTTGTACATCGGAAATAACCAATAGTGAAGGAGGTGAGTAACTGGCCCGTTAACAAAACCAGGGGCTCCACACTTGCTGAGCACGGACTCCCTGGACTGTGAAATAGTCAGTGCCAGGTTTTCTAAAATTCTGCAGGAGGCGATCACTTTACAGGTTCCCCCAGCAGTTCAAGACCCTGCGGAACCTGCAGGCTTTGGACAGAAATCTCTGGATACACAAATGCATGGGTCCTGTGCCCTCTCCCTTCCCACTATGGGATACATCTGTATGGAGACAGTTCTCTTCTAGATTCCCTCTACCTTTCTGCTCTTAATCTGCTTCTCTGCTCCGAGAAGCCCAGCTACCTGCCTTCACTGAATATACCTCAGGCTGAGACGGGCGGGACAGCAGGTCAGTGGATTTTCACCGGAAGGTGCAGCTTCTCCGCGTCTTGCTGTACCGCAGTCCGAGCTTATGGAGCTTCCGGCCCAGACTGGGACACTGAAGCTTTCAGCTCTGGGGGTCATTCTACCAACAAACAGTCTTAGGGTTAAAAAAACATCGTGGAAACAAACAGTTCGTAATGCATACTTAATCTTCTAACGGTGAGCATGGAGGTGGGCAGGAGCCAGTGACTTCTATTAGGTTATTTTGATCGACTTAACTTCTCGATGTTGACAAGAGTGTCCAGGCTTGCCGTCTGGCATCCCAAGCTAACTTGTTTCCCTAAAAGCATTTCTTTTTTTTTTTTTTCTGAGCTGGGGACCGAACCCAGGGCCTTGCGCTCGCTATTCTGCATTCTGTCCTGGATCTGCCTCAGGAATCTGCCTCAGGAGAGATAGGGGAAGTCCCTGGGAAACTGGAACTGTCTTCCTCCGTGTTTCTTAACCTGTGGGTCGTGACCCCATAGGAATTTGAACCCCGTTTTGTAGTAGACACCTAAGACCACCAGAAAACACGGAGATTCACATTACAATTCATAACAGCAAAATTACAATTACGAAGTAGCAACAAAAATAACTTTATGGCTGGGGTCACCACAGCATGAAGAACTATATTAATGGGTCGCAGCATTAGAAAGGTTGCAAACCACTGGCCTATCGACCTTACGGAGCTGCAAAAGCTTGCTTCAGGAAACAAGCTCAGGGCAGGGCTACAAATATTACCAACTGCCACAAGCACATCAATATCTCCCTCACAGTCTACCTTGCAAAGCTATGTCGATCTCCTACCCCTCCCCCCAAAATGTATATCAATAAAAATGTGTAGGGAGGCATTGGGCTCTTGGTTCCAATAACACGAAGACCTGTTTGATCCTCCAGGCTTCACGGAGCATCCTTCAACCCTTCTGCGTCTTTCATCATTGCTTTTCCAAGCCCATCCTTTCTTCCTGGCTAGTTCTTCATGTCTTTACTTTGCTTTCCTTGAATGTATGCATGTGTGGTGCCTCTTTACTCCTTAAACGGACCGCTCTCCATTTTTATAGTCGATTTTGACACGATTAAAATTTGATTCTCTGCACGTCTGGCAAATCCTCTTGTTTGGGGTCACTGGTAATTTTTATAAAAGATTCACTTTCTTTGCTCTGTCCAGGTTCTCATCTCGATAATCTTCTTCGACAATGTATAAGGAATGCTGGAAATTAGAGAGGCAATCCTGCCTAGAATTTCAGGTTGTAAAAAGCTCTGGCCCAGATGCTTCCCCCCACCTCCAAAAGTAGTAGGTTATGAATCAATGGAGTCAGCCAATTGGGCATTGAAAATAATAGGAAAACATAGTTTATATGAACCTTTTTTGTTCATTGTTTTCTTTTTTTTTAATTTTTTTTTTTATATTTAAGTACACTGTAGCTGTCTTCAGACACACAGAAGAGGGCATCAGATGTCATTACAGATGGTGGTGAGCCACCATGTGGCTGCTGGGAATTGAACTCAGCACCTCTGGAAGAGCAGTCAGTGCTCTTAACCGTTGAGCCATCTCTCCAGCCCTGTTCATTGTTTTCAATATAGGGTCAAAACTATTCACATAGCACCTTCACTGCCACAGGCAGTGTGTGTAAACTAGAGATGACTTAAGATATACCAGAGGTTGCATGTAGGCTATATGTAAACACTGTCTGTTTATACAGGAGGCTTGAGCATCTACAGAACTTGGAAGGTCCTGGAACCAGTTCTCCAGAAATAGCAGAAGTGGTCACTGGGTGTATCCAGGCTACAACTCTCCTGTGTCCTCTCTCTTACAGACTATACCAGAACCCAGGATAGGTGTGTGTGTGTGTGTGTGTGTGTGTGTGTGTGTGTGTGTGTGTATACACACGCATGCAAACACATTCATAGAGGCTATAAGAAGGTATTAGATTCCTTAGAGCTGGAGTTACAAGTGATTATGAGCTACCTAGTGTGGATCCTGGGAATCAAATTGTGGTCTCTGAGCTGAGCCATTTTTCCAGCACCACAGGGTCTGGCTTCAAACTCTCATATGTAGCTGAGGATGACCTTGAACTCCTGATCCTTGTGTCTCTTCCTCCCAAGTGCTAAGATTACAGGTATGCACCAAGCCTGGCTGAGAGGAAGTTACTGATCTGATGGCCTAGAGCTCAGGTAATGGCTTTTCCTGTACTCACAAACTTTATGTTGCTTGTTTTTATTTTGGAGATAGGCTCTGTCTAAGAAGGCTAGCCTGCCCTTGGCCTTGCCTCAGCCTTGTTAGTACTGGAAAGGCATGCACATACTACACACATGGCTCCACACAACACTTCCAACACCACATGTCCAACTCTCCTCTTCAACAAGCAATTACCCAAGTCTCTGTGGTTACTCTACGGGTGTCTCATAATTCAACTCAATCCTAACACTGTTCACATGACACTAGGATTAGATCCCACAGGGTAAGGGTTCAGTCCTTAACACTGTAATCTCTTCAGATGCTAGTCACTTCCTGTAGTCCTGACTCCGGCTATAAACGGGATTCCCGTCACTGTGTCATCAGGTCTGATAACCTGCTAGAATAGCCCACTGAGCTCAGTGAAGCATCTTGTTCACAGTTGCCAGTTTACGATGAAGGATGCAACCAGGGGGAAGAAAGACTGTGTCCACCAGCTCAGAATGCTCATGGGGTCTTCTGGGTTCTTCATTTAGTAGGCGTTGTTGGTTATCTCATGAGCCATTGGACACTCAACCTTTAGCTCTTTCTTCTTCCTAGGCATGGATGTATGTGGGTGGGGTTGCATGTTCCCACCTTCTAACCGTATGGTCGATTGCTCTGGTAACCAGCTCCCCATCCGGGCATTCCAAAAGTCACCTCATTAACATGAATTAAAATGTGGTTGTTATGAGCAGCAACCCATGTTCTTCTCACTTCTGTCACTCCTGAGGCTGATTCCAGAGGCTGGGGAAAAAAGAAAGAAAGAGAGAGAGAGAGAGAGAGAGAGAGAGAGAGAGAGAGAGAGAGAGAGAGAGAGAGAGAAGGAAAGGAAGGAAGGAGGAAAAGAAAAAAGAAAGTCAAATGTATCCAAAGAGGTTTCTACCGCTTAATAAGTTACAAGGACTTTAGGAAGTGTATCTGGAATCTACAACAGAGACTGACATGGGAGTTTGGTTTTATTGTTACTATGTTTATGTACTGAGGGGTGTGGAGCTCGTGTATACCACAGCCAGCATGTGGGGTGAAAGACAACTTGCAGGAGTAGATTCTCTTTCCATCATGTGGGTCAGGGGAATTGAACTTGTATTGTCAGGCTTGGGGCGAGTGCTTTTGCCTGCTGAGTCATCTTGCTGGCCCCTAAAATAAGCTTTTTTATCACATCATCATATAGGACTTAATTAGTCCACATTTTTCCTAGGTGTTGGTGTCACCGAGTTGAAAGGCGATTGCTCATTTCCTGCTGTGAAAACGCAGCCCAAGGACAATGCCCTTTGTATTGTAAATTATGTGCTCTTCTAGCTGCCCCAGAAACAGACTCTGGAAGCAGGTTGCCCCTCCCACTTTCAGACCCAAGCAAATCTGTGTTAAAAGTCTTCCCAGGCCTCTTGAGTAGGATGGACTGGCCCTTCAAACTCTGCAGGAAAGAGGGAAGAGATCAAGAGTGAAAGCCGTGTGCCCTTGAGAGCAGCTAGAAGGGGACGCTGTCTCCAGCAGAGGTTTCCAGAGGTTTCTAATGTTTGTCTCCTGATACAAAAGTGCCTGTGGTAGAAAGAGAAATCCAGCCATGGGCAGGCCAATCACAACAAGCTCAATTGGAACTCAGGCTGACTGCTTCAACTTCCCCAGTCAGCTTCTCTGGGACCCCGTGAGCACTCGATTTGATGAGCTTATCTCTTTCTGATGCTGTTGCTTCCTTTATGTGGAAGTCTCACCCTAGGGAACAAGGGATGAGCTGTTCTGCCCAAGACTGCTGGGAACTCTGCATGGCGTCCTCAATGGAGCTTCCTCAATTGGTTTCTGCTGGATGCTTTGAACAACACACTTTATGATGCTTTGCCGTCAGTCTGTCTGTCAGCTACATGTTATTTATTCTTTTACTCTGGCTTTCTGTATACTTAAATACCTCACTTCAGGGCTGGAGAGATGGCTCAGTGGTTAGGAGCACCGACTGCTCTTCCAGAGGTCCTGAATTCAAATCCCAGCAGCCACATGGTGGCTCACAACCATCTGTAATGAGATCTCATGCCCTCTTCTGGTGTGTCTGAAGACAGCTACAGTGTACTGATATAAATATGATAAATAATTCTAAAAAGAAAAAACTCACTTCAAAATTGAGAATATGGCTATGAAAGATCATTCTCTGTACCACACAAAATAGGTCTCCAAACAGTACAAGCTCAGCTGAGTAAAGTGGGCTTGCTCCTGTAGGACATGGTATTTCACTATGCCTGGAGTCAAGGGAGGAGGATCTCACTGGATCCAAGAATCTAAGACTAGTCTGGCGACATAAGAGGGGTCACATTTCAAAAGCAACCCTCCCAAAAAAATCTGGTCTGTTTTGCAGATCAAATACGACTGTGGGCAGTCTAAGTATACTGTCCCCAAATTTGCCTAAAATTTGGCTAAACTCTGCCCTCCAGGTTATCAGTAATTAGCTACGCTGAGAAGATGATCTTTTGGTTTCTTTCTGGGGGTGGGGGAGTAATGTGTGTGCACATGCACATGTGTAGTATTAGTGTTTATACACCTCTGTACACATGCATGCGGAAGTTGGAGATTGTCAAGCACCTTCCTCAACTGATCCCCAACTTATCTGAGATAGAATCTTTGAACCTGGAGCTCCCCAGTTTGGCTAGACTGACTGGCCAGCAAGCCCCAGGGACCCTCTTGTCTCTGCCTCCCCAGCACTGGGATTGTAGGTGAGTCTGCTGTACCTGGCTTGTGTGTGTGTGTGTGTGTGTGTGTGTGTGTGTGTGTGTGTGTGTACCTGGCTTTTTAAGTGGGTGATTGGGTATCTGAACTCAGGCCCTGAGCTTGCAAAGAAAGCATCTTACTGACTGAGACATCTCCCCAGCCCCAGCCTTTTGTTTTTGAGCCTGTTTCTTTCTTGTGTGGTTTCCTTAGGAGCTCTAAAGAGAAGAGAAATGATTGGCAAATCAGAATTTGTAACAGATTGGATTATAGGCCGCCATTTCTTGCTGTCAAGGGCAGGGTTATACCTCCCTACCCTGATGCTGATGACGTCAGGCTTAGCCAGACACTCTTGTTTTGATGAAGACTTTTGAGGAGATCCAACACCCAGGCAGAGGCACTGAAAGTCAGTGTGTGGTTTGACTGCTTTTCCTCTTCCATAAGAGGCCAACACGTTCCAGACACAGAGTTTGTGTTCTTGCATCTCTTCTCCCTCTGGTCCTCCTAAGACTGCCCCAGTTTTGCTCCAGCATCCATCCGCTTCAACATGATCCCGTGGATATGGAGGGGAGCCCACTTCCCAGATGTGGAAGAATCAGCACTAAATGAAGTTATGCATGATGGCTCCTCATTCTTTCCTACCATGAAGCTGAAATTTTCCTAGGAAGCCACATCTCTGTTTAAAATTCTGCAAACTCGGGGCTGGAGAGATGGCTCAGCGGTTAAGAGCACTGGCTGTTCTTTCAGAGGTCCTGAGTTCAATTCCCACCAATCACATGGTGGCTCACAACCATTGTAATGGGATCTGATGCTCTCTTCTGGTGTGTCTGAAGACAGCAATGGTGTACTCATACATATTAAATAAATAAATTCTGCAAAATCTCGGTCCTCCGAAGAATGGAGCATCAATCACATTTATAGAGAAATAGTACGTTGCAAGTTGAAAGCCAACATTTTCTTGAACTATCTTAGGCCTTTCATCTACTTTGGTCCTCTGTATATGATGTAAAACCCTCGTGACTGTTAGGTAAACCATGGGAATGTATTTTGAAACATAATAAACTCTAGTCTCCAGTGTCCAACTGATGCATTTGATGAATGTGTTGACTTGGGGATCTTCCTTGTTCTGTGTTGTTCAGGGTGACTTGAATCTGTATTCCTGGGCCACGGTAAAATAAACAATGTTCTTGTATCCTTGAAAGCAGAGAGATGTTATTTCATGTTGACACTAGTGACTGGTTTGGGTGTGGGAAATCTGCCTGAGCCTTTCTGAGAAAGGCTTCCTAGATGCTAAGAAAAGTGTCGGTCTTGACTTGTGCCAGATGCTGTGTGGTTGTGACTACTGGTCTTATCCTGTGGGTGTCTAAAGGAACAATGTGGGAAAAGCTATGGGTCCCTGCTGTTAATGAGAAGTTAAGTGAGTGGACTGGAGAGGTTTTCTTTGATGTGAGATAATACCTCCCCTTATTGTCGAAGATGGCTGGACCTAGCCTGGTTTAACAGTAGGAACCTAGGCAGGGCAGCAAATGTCATGCTATTATATTGCTGAAGCTCAGGAGACATCAGGGTTGGATTTGAACTTGGAAATCATCTGCAAAGAAATACTACATAAGTAATATGTGTTCATTGGCATCACAATAACAAAATGCTTTAAACAGCTTATAAAGCAAAAAAAGCTGATTTTCATCATAATTTTCCAGTTTTTGACCCAGGGTTGGTTGACCTGTTGTTTGGGAGCCTATGACAAGACAGTATATCCTGGGACACTTGGCAGAGAAGGCTGCTCTCATAACATGGCAGACAGAAAGCAAAGGGCTGGGGAAGGGCTGACGTCTGACGCCTGTTTCCAGTAACCCAATTTCTTCTGCTGGGATCTATATCTTAGGTGTTCTACCATCTCCAAACAGCTCGACAGACTGATGGCCAAGACCTTAAGGCATATGGGTCTCCGGGGGTTTGGCGGACAGTTACCCAAACCACAGCATTACACATCTTATACCTCTTAAAAAACAGAGTCTTATTTGAGAAGCTACCTCTATGCTCGAGGAATTTTGATGATATAATAAGACACCCAGGATGGAATGTGGCACACTTCTAGGTTTTACAGCAGGCTTCTAGGAGGAGGGCCCCCAGGTCTTATGACCTGCATTACGAAGAAGAATCCTGGTTTCTATACCTGACTTGAAGAAGAAAGGGCTATGGGTGTTACCAGGTCAGGAGGTCTAGGAAAGAATTTGCCTCTGTTTTTCTTCCATTTCAGTTTTCTGAGTCCTAATAGCATCTGATGGGTGAGTCTGCAGAAGGCCTTTAGGGACGAGGCTACACAGAACGCATACCATGAGCTGGCAGAAAACTGGGCGTGGCTTCAATCCCTCTCTTCAGGAGGTGAAGGCCAGAAGATCGGAAATTCAAAGTCATCCCTGGCTATATAGCAAGTTCTAGGCCAATCTGGGTTACATGAGACCCGGTCTCCAAAAGCAATAAAAATCTCTGTGGAAGGGCTGGAGAGATGGCTCAGCGGTTAAGAGCACTGACTGCTCTTCCAGAGGTCCTGAGTTCAATTCCCAGCAACCACATGGTGGCTCACAACCATCTGTAAAGAGATCCGATGCCCTCTTCTGGTGTATCTGAAGACAGCTACAGTGTACTTATATATATTAAATGAATAAATCTTTAAAAAAAAAAATCTCTGTGGAAGATTGGTTGGGCATGCCATTAACTCCAGCCCTCAGGAGGGAGAGGCAGGCAGGTCTCTATGAATTTAAGGCTAGCCAGGGCTACATAGTGAGACCCTTTGTACCTCCCATCCTATCCTCAAAAGCCGTGCAACCTCAATAGCAAAAGCAGGAGAGGGCATCTAGCTGTGTTTTAAATCACCTTTGAAAGTGCTAATTATAAGGCACCGGGTTACAGTTCCACCACTAAGAAAATGCATTCGGGGACTAGGGAGATGTTTTTTGCAATATTGTTGCCTCAAAAAATTCCTTTTGAAAGTTCATGTATACAGAACTTCCCCAGAGGAGAATCTCAGTGGACAGGGTATTCATAGGCGAATGTTTGCCTGACTAGAGATGTCTCACCCATGTATAGATGTCATTGCCAAGTTGAGTTTAAAACTGTAAAATTTCTCTTGCAAAGGAATAAAAAGAAAAAGATAAAAGATAAAAAGGGGGGAGGAAGAAATGCTTTAGAGAGAGCAAGATAGCTGATCAAGTGAAAGCGTTGTTGGACAAACCTAGTGACCTGAATTTCATCTCAGAAGCCTACCAGGGAGAGAACCCATTCCCAAACGTTCTTCTGCAAGCCCTGCGAGCTCCTTGTGGTATTCATGTGCCCCTGAGCCTCAGACACACATCGGAGATGCTCAAAACATCATTTAAACCAGGTTGTGTGGAGCACACCTTTAATCACAGCACTCGGGGAGCCAAAAGGCAGATCTCTGTGATGAGACTAACCCGCTCTACAGATCGAGTTCCAGGACAGGAACTACACAGGGAGACAGGGCTACATGGCGACAAGGTTACACAGAAAAACCTTATCTTGAAAAACCAAAATGGTGAAGATGACGATGACGACGACGACGACGACGATGATGATTTCAAAAAGATTTTTTAAAGAGCTGGAAACACAAATGGCTAAAGTCAGTCCCAGAGTTATTTAGAAATGACCAGCTAGCAGCTGGTGAGATGGCTCAGAGGGTAAAAGCACTTGCTGCCTAGCCTGATGACCTGACTTTGATCCCTGGAACCCACACGGTGGGTTGTCCTCTGATCTTCATGCGCAAGCTGTGATAACACGCCAAGGGCACACCTTGTGCACAATAAATAAATAAATAAATAAATAAATAAATAAATAAATAAATAAATAAATAGTATAATTAATTTATTTTCAAGAACTGAATACCAGGTTTCGCGCTATTGTTTGCAGGCAGAATTTGCAAAGGGCTAGGACCACGGACAGTATGTAGAGGACTGAGTTGGAGGGCGGAGGGGAAGTGAGGTGTGGACTAGGAGGAAGAAACACACCCCAGGGGTTCTCCTAACTCAATGGGGAAGGGGGGGGGTGTCTTAGACCTGTTTTTATGACACTGGGGTTATGATGGTCAAGCGGTGGTGCAAACCCGGAAAGGATGCTCAGGGTAAGAAAACGAAACCCTGAGATAAGGAAAAGAATTTTCTAATTATCTAAACGAATTATCTGGCTGCTAAAACCCAACTGCCTCCACCTCCCAGCCAGGCGGCAGGCAAGGATTGGGACAGACGGATCGCTCTTCTAAGGGTCAGGTCCAGCTGCGGAGCCCCGCCAAGTGACCTTGCCAGGCTGGCAGTTGTCTTTGGAAGAGGCTAGTGGAGCATCAGAGACTCGCACCCTTCTCTGGGGAAGCAGCGCCGCACCTACCCCGCCAGTGGCCCACCGGTTCCCCGGGTCGCCCCAGCCCCGCCCGGCCGCCGCAGGCTGCGCAGCTCCGCAGGCTCCGGGCCGCGTCCTCCCCGGGCGGCGCGACGTGCTGATTGGCTGGGCGGAGGCGGCGGAGACGGCGGCGGCGGCGCGGGGCGATCGGGAGCATTCGCCGGCAGGGTCTGCAGAGGCGCCTGGCGCACGGCGCAAGCGGAGCCGCGGTGCTCGCCTGGGACGCGCCAGGGGGTCGCGCGGGCGGGCGACCGCAGCTTCGGTCGCCATGTGCGCGCAGGTCTGGCTGCTGACCGACCGGCTCATCCGCGAGGACTACCCGCAGGTGCAGATCCTGCGCGCGCTCCGCCAGCGCTGCTCCGAGCAGGACGTGGGCTTCCGGGCGGTGTTCCTGGACCAGATCGCCGTCACCGTTGTCGGCGGCCACCTAGGTGAGCTCAGCCCGGGGAGGGAGGGAGGGGCGCCGGGGTCCCGTGAGCCAGCGGCTCTCCTCTTTGAGCCCGGCTCCGAGGTAACCAGCCCCTCTTTGCAGCACCGAGAGGCCAAGAGTAGAGAAGATGCTTAATTCATTCATTTAGGAGACAGGTTAATGGGGCATTCACGTTCACCTGAAGCTAAAGGCACCAAACCTCACCTTGTAGATTCTCCGAACACAGGTGGCCTGCCAGGTTGGATTCCGAAATTTAAAGAATTAACCCAGAATTCACAAGATTGCTCTTAGGGCAGATGTTTGGGAAACTTTTCCAATGGTATGTATGCCCCAGTGTTGAACGCCCTGGTAGAACACTATTCTCAAACTGGGAGCCTAATTATAGGACACAGCTGAGAAGATTGGGATTGTCTCTGGAGGGAGGGGAAGGGGCGAGAGGGGACGATTGATGATTTCCATGAATTCGTCCTTCTTGTTGAATTCTGTTCCAAAATGGTCAAGTGCCTCCAGACTTTACTCGTCTCTTTGGTGCCGTGTCCAGGGGAAATTGGGGGGGGGGGAGTGGCTATTATTCCTGACTGCCTATTCAAAGCATTCTGTTTTCAGATATTCTTATTATCTTCAATCCATGCCTGTTGTGGATTGCTAAGCTATCCATGACTTTGGAAAGTCGTGTTCACTGGCTTACAGTCTGTGTTCTCAACAAGCCTTCCGAGGTAGCCAGCTCTTTCAGGGGATCCAGGGTTTGGCCCTCTTGGATGCTTCTTGGAATGTTATCCATATTTCATCTGTATCTGGTTGAGTAGAGTCCCTTCAGCAAGGGAAGGGATTCCACGTCCTGACAGACTACTTACAAGTGAGGTTTTGAGTATGTGCCCCTAAGCGAAATAGCTCAGTTGTACATTGTTCATCCCTAAGTGTATTTAAACCTTCCATATGTACGTTTCAGTTGCATGTACTTTTGGAGTAGTATATGCAAGCATTAGACACCCCACATTTCAAGCGGTGTGGTTAAGGGTAAAATTAACGATTTCTCAAACCTGGGTTCCTGAAACCCTCCTGGTTGGTTAATGGTGAACTCCATTTCTGAACAGAGAATCTGAAAAACTGGATTCTTCTTATAGCTTTTCTGGCTTTGCTTTGTGAAGATCACTTTGACTTTGATTTTAGGGTTTGGTTTGGTTTTGCCTTTTCACGGTTAATTTTATGTGTATGGGTGTTTTGTCTCCATGTATGTCTGTACACCGTGTGCATGCAATACCTGCAAAGGCCAGAAGAGGGCGTCTTATCTTCTGGGAACTGAGGCTACACTTGTGAGCCACTATCTGGGTTCTGGGATCCAGCCTGCGCCCATCTCTTTGAATCGTGTATGTCATATTTAAGTTGAGGTTCTCCGTACTTGAGGAATCTGTGCTTTGGGAGCTGGAGAGATGGCTCAGCGGTTAAGAGCACTTACTGTTCTTCCAGAGGTCCTGAGTTCAATTCCCAGCAACCACATGGTGGCTCTCAACCATCTCTAATGGGATCTGATGCCCTCTTCTGGTGTGTCTGAGGACAACTACAGTGTATTCACATACATAAATAAATCTATAAAAACATTCTGTGCTTTGGGTTCCATATTTAAGTGAAATGATCAATCATATTTTGCTGATCTAAATCAAGTCATTAATATATATCTCTTTCCACTCCCAAGATGAGTTTGCTTGTTTATTTTATAGCTTGTAAAAATGTCCTTTTGAGAGGTCGTAGTCAAATTTTCCTGTCATTTATCAGTCTTTATGTGTACATCCATACTTCTGAAAATGCTCTCTCTGTATGTCTAAAACTCCATTTTAAAGAAGCGATTGTAAGAAACATGAGAATTAAATCATAGTGATTCAGAAAGCACTTAAGCAATTAAGTGGAATTCATGTGTGAAAATGTCTGTGTTCACAAACTAGCTATTTCCTTTTAGCTACAGGAAAATCTATATAGATGCTTGCTTGATGGAGAAATTGAAGACAGGTTTTTGTTGTTGATTTTTTTATTTCTTAAAAAAATTTTTTTTTAAGACAGGTCTTACTAGGTAGCCTTGGCTGGCCTAGAACTCGCTATGTAGACTCCCAGAGATCTGCCCTCTGCCCCCTAAGTGCTAGGATTAAAGTCATATGCCATCACACATGGCTCTGTGATGGTTATTTTTCCTTTGATGATCTACCCTAACCAACCCAGATTTGGATGGGGCTGGGGGCGGGGAGTCTTAAGGAAAGACCAATGACCCTCAGGTTACTAAAGCAGCCCTGTAGGAAGCACTTAACATCTTATCTATTGTTCCTCTGAGAATGTGCAAATTCTTTAACCATTCAGTGTTTGTTTCCCTAAACACGAGCGATCACAAGACCAAAACACATGTAACTAATAGTAACAACAGTAATAATGGAGTCGTAGTAATAGGTCCTCGTGCCTATACGTGTGGCATGAGCTCCGTTCTTCTTACTTATTAATACTCACAAACATCATGAGGTCATCATGCACACAGCAGCAGCTGGGTGTCACAACGCTACTCAGTGGATCCTGCTGCCTTGTGAAGCGTTAGTCAACATTGGCTTCACTGTTGTCCTGTGACTCGTGGGCTTCCCCTGATATATCAGTCTGAGGTGCCCATCTGGTTCCTCCAGATGGTAGAATTCTATTCATCCCTCAAATCTAGCTCACCTCACTGGTCTCTCCTGGAGTCATTCCTGAGCTCCCTTCCCTGTCCCCATGGAGATATCTTCCACCTGCTACCAAACAACAGCAGAGTAGCACCCATTGAAGTTTTACTATAATTTATCTGCGTACAAGACTTGTATCCATCCCCTCCCCTATCTACGGTTCTTCAAAAAGAAAAATTTCCATAACCAGTACATAGTAGGCCTTCGTTAATGTTTGTGGGCTAATTTATAGTAGGCCTTCGTTAATGTTTGTGGGCTAATTTGAAGTATGAAGGCTTGTATGTAAGTACCCAGGCTTTCCATGCAGTTTGGGAGATCATGGTCAGATGCGGATGTGTTTGAGGTGGGCCGCTCTATGACAACAGGTTTACTAATGACAGTTAAGTTCTCTGACCATCCTCAGGTCAGAATTATTAACCGACTCAAGGAAAAGGGATCGTTCTAAAGTCACAATCCAAGACGGAGAAAATGTGCTCGACCTGGCAGAGAAGACCGTGTTAGCATCGTCTCTTAGGAAGAGCATGATTCAGCATTTCTGCAGCTCTCAGGGCTTGAGCTTTGGTGGCCTCATCTGTTTATTTATTTATGTTTATGAGCCCTGGGGATTGAAGCCAGGGTCTTGTACAGGCTGGGCAGCTAGTGATCTCCCACGCCACAGAGCCAGTGCTCTAAAGGACTTTCTAGGTCAGGTTCTCTTTCATCTGTGGTATAGAAAAAAAGTGAACTCAGGGCTTCTGTTCACATGTTAGGCAAGCGGCCTGAGTTCTATGCCTCATCTTTTATTTTTTATTTTAAGACAGAGCCTTGCTTTGTTTCCGTCCTAGGCTGGCCTTGAATTCAAGCGCTTTCTAACCCGGACTATATGAGACCCTGTCACAAAAGGAAACTGCACAGGTCGGGGTGTGGGAGGCAGAGGCAGCTGGGTAGTGTGAGTTTGAGGCCAGCCAGGGCTACAAACTGAGTCCCTCAGGACCTCCCCAGCAGACGTGATAATTCAGCGACTCTGTGTTGAGGACTGAATAGGGATGGTGGGCCTTCCTTTATTATTAAATTTTAACACGTTTTATTCTCCACGACCATCCGAGGTCTCCATTTTACCCAGTTTGCTTGACAGATATTCACTAAGCGGGGTGCCATGACACGTGCTGCAGATATAGAAGGGTAAACAGGAACAGACCTGGCCTTCACCCTCACAAGTTTATGTGTCCCGTGTTCTGTCTCCACGTGTCTGCTGACTGTGTGTAAGGTGTTGTTCTAGGTGCCTGAGTAAAAGTACTGGAAGTCACTGCCTCTCCAGGAGATTACATTCTATACTGAGGTAGAATATAAACAAGGTAAGCAAACAGTACAGAGCATTTCTGAAAAAGCTAAAGGGGAGAAATGGGAATGGTCCCCAGAGACTCAGGTGTTTGAATGCGTGACCCTAGGGAGTAGCATTAGTAGGAGGTGTGGCTTTTTGGAGTAGGTGTGGCTTTGTTGGAAGAGGTGTGTCACTGGGGGTGGGCTTGGAGGTCTTATTAGCTCAAAACCAGCATAGTGGCACACAGTCCTCTCCCTGCTGCCTATGGATCAAGATGTAGAACTCTCAGCTCCTTTTCCAGCACCACGTCTGTCTGTATGCCATGCTTCCCACTGTGATGATAGTGGACTAGACCTCTGAAATGGTAAGCCAGCCCCAGTGAAGTGTTTTCCTTTATAAGAGTTGCCAGGGTCATGGTGTCTCTTCAAAGCAATAGAAACCCTAAGACAGGAAGAAGGAGCTGACGTGGTCTTCACTCTCACAAATTTATGTGTCCTGTGTCCTGTCACCACGTGTCTGCTGACTGTGTGTAAGGTGTTGTTCTAGGTGCCTGGATAAAAGTACTGGAAGTCACTGCCTCTCCAGGAGATTACATTCTGTATTGAGGTCAGGTAGAGAATGGCAATATGAGGACTAGGGTGGCCCACTCCCACAGCTGTGCTCTAGTCAAGAGCAGAAGGGGGTCAGGAAGTGAACAGTTTGCTTTAAAGAAGGCGCTTTGATGAGGGCCGAGAACTACGCTTACCTGTAGGTATGAGTATTTGGAATGCAGTTAGGAACTAACTCACTCAGGAAAGTGGCAGTTGTAGGTTCTCCTTTGAGGGTCTATGACCTCTCTAACGAAGGGTAGCTGGCTAAGTTTACAGTACCAGCCGGGAGGTCCCTTCATTTGAGCAGATCTTAAGTCCAGTTAGGCAGCTGTTGGTTACCCCAGATAAAGTGGTGCTGTCACACCCTTGGGGCTGCCTTGCTGGGCTGCTCATTGTTGTGCTTCCTGGGCTTTACATCTAGGTAGGGCTATCCATTGCTCTTCTCCCTGGGCAGCTTGCTGGCCTCCTTCTAATATCATGAGAGCTAGTCGTCAGGGAAAAGGTGTGCAAGTCAGTTCCAGCTTGATTTTCCAAATCCCGTCTGAAGGAATCAGCAACCAAGGGTAATGGTTATGGCCTATGTTTAGGGGTCTCTTGGAATCCCCTGACTCACCACTTAAAGGGAAGATTCCCCTGGCTGGCACTGGAGTTTTTGCTAAATAGACTATAACTCTTTGAATAGAGGGGCAGACATTATCACCCTATGTGGCATAACTCCATTTGAACCACATGGATTATATATGCATTTTAGGTAACCTTATGAAACAATGTTTCCCTAAGGCTTTTCCAAACAACCCTTAGCGTTTTTTAGTTCTCTGTCCTCCCTCTCCCTCTGGATTATCCTCCTCACTTTCTCCCACCCCAAGGAAGTTCACTGTTTAGCTGTAGAGAGTAGAGTTGTCCAGGGAGGAAGGAGAGTGGAGGAGGTCAGTATGGAAGAACCGAGGGAGTGCAGGGCAGACATGAGGAAAAGAGGCTGAGGGTTGGGGTGAGGGTTGAGATGAGCAGCTATACAGGGCCTTGTGGGTCAGAGATGGACATTGGTTTCACTCTGGATAATGGAGGGGAAGGATGGGGAACAGTGCATTTTGAGCAGAGCAGGGAGCACAGTGAGAAGACAGACTGCCAGATGGTTTTGTAACGGGCTGGTGGAAAACAGGGAGGAGGCAAGGAGAAGCTAAGGCTTGAGGGGCTTTACCAATAGAGGAGGGAACCGTGGCTCACTTATATACTGGTCCCTGTGATTCAGGTCAGTGGAGAGGGAGACACTACATCTCTCCATCCACCAGGAGGAAAGAAGATACACTCTAGAAGCTAAATGAGGAGCAGCGAACACATCAACCTATGTTCAGGGCCAGTGACCTGAGGGGAAGGTGAGAAAATAGCCTGGCTTGGAAGGGCAAATAGGGAAACAGAGTCACCAGGAAGAGAAAGGCATTCAGCTGGACTCAGAAGAAAGGAAATGTCTTAGTGGGTCGCTCTCTCTGGCGTACTCAGCTCAGTGTCTTGTTGCTGTTGCCGTGACTTTAATATTTGTAAAGGTTTGTGTTTATTGTTTGTAATTGTGTGTTTGTGTGAGCGGGCACATGTGAGTGTGTGCCCTACATTCCATACATACAAACGGCCCCATAAGGAACAGAGAATAAAAACCTTGCCCTAAATTTCCAGCGTCCTCCCCTCAGGTGGGTGTATTTGTACTCAGAGAAGATGTCTCTATCACATTGCCTGTAGGCGATTGGTTGATTCATTGACTGATTGATATGGGAGCGTGGCCTATTATGGGTGGGGCCACCCCTGAGCACGTGTCCTGGGCACCCCGGGAGGTATAAGAAAGCGGACTGAGCCAGTCACTGAGAGTAAGGCAGTAGGCAGCACCCCTCCATGGCCTCTGCATCAGTTCTTGCTTCCAGGTCCCTGTCTTGAGTTCTAGTCCAGATTCCCTCAGTGATGGGTGGTTACCTAAAAGCACAAGATGAAATAAACCCTTTCCTCTCCAAGTTGCTTTTGGCTGTATGTTTATTTATCACAGCAACAGAAAAGCAAGCTAATACAACAGGCATGCACCAAGTGCATGAAAACATCTCCAAATGGAAGCAGAATTCAAGAAGTTGGGCATAGTTACCCATGAAAGCAGAAGACAGAGAAAATGATGTTCTGGTTCCACAAAGTTGATTCATCCTCTCGGGTCATTGCATGAACCAGTTCGACATCTAATCCTTGCCCCTTACTATCCTACTGACTTCTCAGAGTGATTGCTTCTTGGTTAATTTTTTTTAACGTGGTTTGAGGCTAGCCATAGTGAATCTCAAGCCCCAGCCAGGTGTCTGAGGGGTGAAGGGACCAGAAGCTGCTCACATCCTCCCCCACCTCCCTGCGTTAAGGCGATAGTCATGTCAAGTCCCTGTCATCTGACTTTCCTTCCCATCACCACAGCCAAGCGAAGCCCGTCCTCTGGTTCACACAGGTCCTCCATGCCCTTGGCTTGAGGCCAGCAGACCACGGTGAGGAGGTGAAAGACCCTGGGAAAGGTGACGCAGTCAGTGAGCTGTATCCCTGCATGAAGCTTAGCAGGTGCCTGCCTGGAAGTCGATGCCAATGGTGGAAATTACCTATGTGGTTAAAGGCCTCAGACTTTGCAGCGGGTTTGCCAAAGAGCCGGCCCCAGATGCAAATTGTTCTTGGCCCCATGTGGCTACTGCTCTTACGGAAGCCAGAATGAGAAGCAGCTTTCTCTACCTGAGGTCACATTGTCACCGTGTGATGATGGCCAGCGTGAAGAGACCGAGCAACCATGCATGGGACGGTCCAGAGCAGAAGTGTCAGAAATGTCAGAGGGCAAAGGTGTACGGTCACCCCTTCATATTTGCAGGCGATTGTTCCATCAAAGCCAAGGACTCTCCAGGGACTAACATGTTACCTGCACCTATGCTCGTGTCCTTCAGCCTCCAGACCACTGAGAATACTCAATGCAGTGTAAATATTGTGTAAATAATTGTGGGTTCTTTACAGGTTTTTTTTTTAAAGGTGGGTGGGATTTGAACCCAGGGCCTTTTGTATAATTGGTGTGTGATCTACCACTCAGCTATACCCCCAGCCCTGGAAATAGTTGCTATACTGTGTTCATCTTGCTTAAGGAATAACGTCAAGAAAAAAGCCCGAACATTTTCAATATGGACATAAATTAAATTTTTTCTAGTACTTTCTATTTGCAGTTGGCTGGATCCATTGATGTGAAACCCGCGAATACATGGAGCTGATACAACCCCACACCCAAACTGTCCCTCTTGCACAGGGCTAGACAGCAACCGAGGCAGGCACTGACCTGTGCTCAGGCCTGCAGGGTCTCTGGGGTTCCACCTTAACCCATTGCATTCTCCGTTTATTAAAGGCTTCAGTGGGGATGAGCCAGGCCCAAAGATTTTCAGTTGGAGGAGAGAGATGAAGTCCTGGTAAGACTTCCCAGGTGTCTGTAGTGCTGCTTGTAGAGACTGAGCTCCCTCTGTGCACTGTGGTTGGTTTTCCCAGTGATGGACTGAATTCTGTTCTTCCTCTGTAGACGTCTGTGTGTCCGTGGCTTGTGCTGGGGTTTGAAAGCTGGATGCTTCTCCTGCTTTTTGCTTCTCTAAGTTGCTTTTCCGTTGCCAAGCTATTTTCTCATTGAGCAGTTTAAAAAAAAAAAAAAAAAAAAGTCCTTCCTTGCTTTTTGGAATATCTGTGCTGTGACAGTGTCAGTGCCTTGTGAGTGTGGCATTCGGTTGATTTTCGAAGCATTTTTGGTCTCTTTCTCACTGCGGGATGATGTGCTGGCCTTCCTGATTTGTTCACTGTTCACCATTTCAGTCAGCCTTTCCTTTTCTTGCAACTTTGCCTTGTCCCCGCTTCTCCCATACTCGTTCTAAGGGCTGAAGGGAGAGGAGATTTTTTTCCAAACTGCAGGAAAAGCAGCTTTAAGCAACCCTGTTGCTGGTGGCCAAACAAACCCATCCCAGCTGCTTTTTACAGACTAGTCCTGAGACGGGTCTACCTGCTGGGCTCACGGTGTCTGCCTAAGTGCTGAGAAAAAAAAAATGTGACTTACCTGTCCCTCTACATCCACACCTTTAAAAATTAGCCAGTGAATTGTTTGGAACGGCCGACTTGTAAGTTAGAGCCACATGGTCGTTTTTGTGGATGGCTTGCTTTCTGTTTGCTTGGTTTTTTGTTTTTGAGATTTTTTTTCTTGAGATTCTTTCTCGGCTTAGAACGTTGATATTGATATAGTTAGTCACCATGTCATTGCCATGTAGCCCAAGCTGTCTTCGAACTCTTTATCCTACTGTCTCAACATCCCCAGGGCTGAGACTGCAGGTGTGCACTACCAGGCCTAGTTTGGGAGACTTGTGTGGCACTGTGCAAGCTTAGGGGACCTTGAACTCAGGCCCTCGTACGAGGTCAGTAAGCACCCTAGCACTGAGCAGCACCCACATCTGGACCCCCATTGGAGAGAGTATGGTTTCACTCATACTTGGGTTTTGGTACAATGTATATATAAGGTGCTATATGTTTAAGCCCATAAAGTGGCTGTAAACTGTACTTTAAGGTTTTCTTTAAGACTCTTGGGAGATGCTTTGAGATTGGTTAGGGTGGAAACAGACCCTGTAAGTCTTGGAACTCAATTTTTATTGCTTCACATAGTCCGTGCCCCACCTCCCTCACTCCGTCCCAGGTGCTGGGTGCCCTGTAGATGCTCAGTGTCTGGATTCAGACAGACCCTGGGATGTCAGGGCTGGCATAGCCACCTCTACCCTTGGCGTTCCCGCTGTACCATGTTCTAGTGCCCTCCATTCTAAAGGTATGGCCGAGTAACCGGACTTGGTGAAGCCCAGATCTAGCTTCTTGCCGCTTCTGTCCAATTCAACAAATACCAAGTGCCACCCAGGCCCCAGGCACTGCTCCAGAGACCGGAGTCAGCACAAAACAGACAAAAAGCATTTCATGGCCAGCTCTGCCTACCTCTTGGTGTCATGTGAGCAAAGCAGAGAATTCCGCACAGAAGTCCTTCAGTAACGTGTGGGCTGCTCAGGGTCCTGTGAAGTCTTCACATCAAGTCGAGGCCCTGGTTACCCCAGAGCCAGGTAGGGTACAGCCTGGATCATTCCACCTGTGTATGTTACAGTGTCTTTTAGTAAGCGTTATTTAACAAATATTGAGTTCAATATTTTTTAAGTATTGATTTTCTTTTGTAGACATTTTAAACTTTGGTTTTTTAATAACAGACACAGGAAAAATATTCTGGAAACTTTAGATAAAGAGAGAATACAAAGAAAGGCTGGTCATAGAAGCCCACGTCTATAACCCTGTTACTGAGGTGAGGAGGTAAGAGTGGAGGGTTGCTGCGAGGCAAATCCGCGTGGGCTACATAGAGATGCCCAGCTAGGGCTACATAGTGAGACCCTGGAGACAGACAGACAGACAGACAGAGGTAGAGACAGAGAGAGAGACTGACAGAGACATAGAGACAGACAGATAGACAGACAGACAGACAGACAGGGACAGAGATTGAGAGATTACTTGTAACCCTATTCTCAATGTTTAAAATGTGCATTTCTTTTCTTTTTCCCCAACCTGCATCTAATTATATAATCGAGACCATAGTGAATTAGTTATTTTGAATCCTGAGCCAAGCTGGTAGTCGAACCCAGACATTGCACGAGTTAGGTAAACACTTTGCATAGCAGACCTAGAGTTCTGTTTCTCCATCTAACATGGGCATTTGCATGTACAAAATGTAACTATACATTCATAGAGACTGTTTAGCTGGGTGTGGTATAGCAGAAACCTAGAGTCTCAGCCCCTGAGGCAGAAGGATGGTGAGTTTGAGCTAGTCTGGGCTACGACATAAGACCCTATTTCAAACAAAACGAAACTAACGGGAATAGGGAAGTAGTCACACATGACGCTGCAGCCAGTAGATTTTCATGAGGCTCAGTCATCGAAGAATATGGAGATTCCAAAAGCAGGCAGCACTGATGTCCTCCCGAGCCACTGGCCCCAGAGCAGCCCCAGCCCCAGGGGAAGCAGGGCCTGGCTGCAACTGTACCATGGACTCTTCTAACTTGCACCCATCTTGGTGCGCTTCATTCTCTTCCCCTCTGTTTGTTCCTTGTATCATAATCGCGTTCTTCCCGTTTGCTGGAGGATGGTGCTGTCTACCTCTTTCTTGTGCTGTACACTAGCGTACACGGTCGCGCCCATGCGGCAGTTTTGAGGCTCTTTTCTGGCCAGATGAACTCTGGAAGCACTTCTTCCAGTCAACAACGCACTGGCAAGCGATGAGCTCACTCTAGCCCTTGCTTGCAGGCCTGCAGCTGAGCCAGAAACCCCTGACCACCTTCCCTGACGTAGTGGTTGTCCGAGTGTCCACGCCTTCTGTTCAGTCAGACAGTGAAATCACCATCCTGAGGCACCTGGAGAAGCTGGGCTGCCGCCTGGTCAACCGTCCTCAAAGCATCTTAAACTGCATCAACAAGTTTTGGACATTCCAAGAGCTGGCTGGACATGGGGTCCCCATGCCAGACACCTTCTCCTATGGTGAGTCTCCCAAAAACACATTTATAACTCCTTTCCAAAATACTGGTGTCTCTCTTCTCTCTCCAAGAAACTTCCTGTGTCTCTGGTTGCTTTTCCTTGTGAGTCTGTTTACCTTTGGAGGAATTAGCATATTGAATGCTGGCCAGTCCTTCTGTGTGAACTGCTGTGGCCACTCTCTGTAGTCATTTGAAAAGCATGGACCAACCATTGTGAGAGCATGTCTTAGTCAGGGTTTTATTGCTGTGAAAAGACACCATGACCAAGGCGACTCTTATAGTAGAAAGCAGTGTAATGAGGAGCAGCTCACAGTGTCAGAGATTTAGTCCGTTATCATCGTGGCGGGGACCATGGCAGCACGCATGGTCCTGGAGAAGTAGCCAAGAGCTTTATCCTGATCCACAGGCAGGGAAAGAGACTGGGCCTAAAAGGAGCTTCTGAAACCTCAAAGCCTACCATAGTCACACTTCCTGCAACAAGGCCACACTTTCTAACCCTTCAAATCCTATCAAAGAATTTCTTCCACTCCCTGGTGGAACATCAAATATATGAACCTATGGGGAAACATTCTTATTCAAACCACCACAGGAGAGCCCTAGAACAGCCCTACCTCCAAGGCATTCCCAGGGCATCAGAAACAAAGGGCTGCAAATATACAGGCAGTTGCCCTGCAGTGTGGTCAATGTTTGGAGGAGCTCATAGGAGAGCTTCTAGTGCAGCGATCAGACATTGAGGACCACTTCCTTAAAGGGGTAGCATCATCTAAGCTAAGGATAGCCTGCAAACGAAGGGCCTGGAATAGAGAGAAGGAAGAGAGCCAGAGTTGAAGAGAACAGAACTAGCTGGCGGTAATGCCGGTAGTTACAGGAGGCTGAGGGTGCGCGAGAGTTGAGGATTGGAAAGATAAGAGGGTGTGGCATGCAGCGTGCCAACAAGATAGCGGTATCACCAAGCCAACAGGAGGCTTTTGATCAGGAAGTGCCTGCTCAGAGTCACCCTGCAGGCCATGTTGGCCACCACACAGAGAATGATTGCATAAGACAAAGTAGAGACAGACAGGGTAGGTAGTGGTAGGTGACCTCCATGAGGGAGGAATGGTATCACAAACCAGTAGACACATGAGCAGATTTGGGAATCGTGAGGCAGGAGATACAACTGATTGTGTACGGGGCTATGGGGAGGAATCAAAGTGATTAGTTTCCAGCTTGGATCAGAAGATGTCAAGGGGAAGAAGTAAACTGGCTGTCAGGGTGAATGGCTAGCGCTGGGGATGGGGGCGATTTCAATGGAGACTTGGTGTATTTGCAACATTTATAGTCTCTGTGAGGGAAAATGCTTGGGAGGCTATGAACCCAAAGCTTCCAAAAGGCTGGGGACGAGGATTTAGAAGCCTCTCCTGTGCTGTGAGTGAAGGGAGAGACACAGGCTCCTCAATGTGGACACGCAGGACGAAAGAACAGAGGTCTAAAGGGACCAATTAAAGGGTTTCCATGGAATGCTTAGGACTGCTTATGCTGAAATCTTAGACAACTTAAGCGTAATGGTGAGACCATAACTATCCAGACTCCAACCCCATCGGAGACATGAGAAGGAATAAACATTACCTGAGTATGCAGGAAGCGTAGGCAGTCAGCTTCCAAAGCTATAGACATGACAGAGAAAGCTGGTTGCCTGGACGGTCCCCCACACTTTCTCTCTAATGTTGGAGTGTCCATCTTCAGCCTTCTGGCCCAGAGTGTCAGACTGTTTTGTGAAGCAGGAACTATGAAGGACTGCTTACCCTGTGTTGGCAAAGCTCTTAAGCGAGCTGTGTGTGGTGATGCGTGCTTATAGCCCTGGCACTTGGAAGGTGGAGGCAGGAGGATTGTAAGTTTGAGGTCAGCCTGGGCTACAAAGTGAGATCATCTCATAGAAACACAAAAGAATAAAGCATAAAAAATGAAGTGGGGGAGGGGACTCTTTTAGGGGTAGAAAAAGAGCCTATAAAAGGAACTGGGCAGATGCGATTTGAGAAGTAAGAGGAGAGAGCAGAGATGTCACGTAGGCCAGTGGGAAAGGTAGCGCCATCCAAGGCCCATGGGACTCCTCAGTATAAGAAGGCTTTCCGCTCAGTGATGAGGAGAGGAGCCATCACAGGGGGCTTACAGAGGTGAAGGCTGAGAGAAGTCATTGAAATCTGCAACTTCCAAGCAGCTTGACACCGGGTTACAGAGGTGGGGTTAAGGGACGGTGAGGGCCCAGCAGCAGGACTCCGTTTGTTTAGGAGTGAGCATCTGAGGAAGCTAGAACAGAGGAAGTAGAAAGGCAATCAGAAGAGGAATGCTTTGACAGGCTGAGACCGCCGAGGAAGTGACGGGCAGGTCCCCACTTCCTTGTTGGCCATCACAGGTCCTAGAGGCTGCATACTGTTCCTTGCTACATGGCCCTCCTCACAGCACAGCACTTTGCTCCTTCAAGGCCAACAGAAAATGCTCTGAAGGCTTGTTTCCTCTTAAAGGGTTCTTCTGTTTAGAGCAGAGAATCATTGCCCTCCTTACCTTCGATGGACTCAAGGTTAACAGACGATTAATGTAACCCAAGGGCAGTAATCTATGCTCCCATAAATTCAATGGCCTCTCTCCCACTGAAGAGAAGGGATTCCATAAAGGAGTTCACAGGAGGGGTAGGTAGGAGTAGCAGGCTGTCCTGGAATTCTGTCCCCACGGCCATTGGTAAGGGCCCACCTGTAAGGATGCCGTGAGGGTTACCACAGCTGGAGTGACGTTTCTGTGGATAGAGGCTTGATGCGGGTAATCGTCCTCCTCTGGTTCCCGCCTTGCACAGTACAGGTGTGGTTTGTGTCTGCTGGGTTAGGATGGATTTGGATTGGTTTCATCAGCACATTCTACATGGGCAAGTGCTTGGGCCAGCCTCTGCCCCGTTGCCAACACTTTATTGACTGTCGCCTTTTCTTGGCAGGTGGGCACGAAGACTTCTCTAAAATGATCGATGAAGCAGAGCCCCTGGGCTACCCAGTAGTGGTGAAGAGCACCCGGGGACACCGGGGTCAGTGGTACTGCTGGGCTCGCTGGGCCGTCGGTGCATGTAGCTGCAATTCTGTGGGACAGGGATGCTCTGCACACGCACAGTGCCTTCCGCCTGCTCTGTTCAGTCCCCTCTGTCCCTCTGTCAGACGCCTACCTCTCTTTAACGACTGCGGCAGACAGACGTTTCCCCTGAGCTGATTGAGATTCTCAGCTCCACGGCCAGAGCACCTGCTACTCCTTTTGCGTAGATTCTCAGAAGCAGAGCCAGTCCCCCTGCTGAACACCCTCCAAGTCCCCATGTCACCTGCTAGACTCAGTCCATGTTCCTCATGGCGCCCTGGTCTGTGCAGGCAGCCTTCTTCACTCCAGGCTGTCCTTAGTCACCAGAGAGACTGTGTACATTCTGTCCCATAGCCGTCTGCTCTCAGAGTTCACTAGAGCTCTGTCCTTGCTCGGCCTTTCAGCCCAGCTCCTGTTTTCTTTAGACAAAATCAGTCCTCCCTCCTTTTTGTTTCGGTAGCATTTTGCTTTTCTAGTCCAGGGCTACATCGCTCAGCAGTTGTGGTTTTAAATGATGCTCAGGGTGGGGCCCAGGCCCTGAGCACCTGACTCTGTAAGGCAGTGCTTCTCAACCTTGCTACCCTGTGACCCTTTAATACAGTTAATTCCTCACGTTGTGGTGACCCCCCCAACCATAAAATTATCTTCGTTGCTACTTTATAACTGTAATTTGCTAGTTATGAAGTGTGATGTAAATATCTGTTTTCGGCTGATCTTAGGCGACCCCTGTGAAAGGGTCATTTGACTTCCAAAGGGGGAGGGTCACAGGTTGAGATCCGCTGATATAAGGCCTGCACATTGCTCAGTGCAGAGGAGGGGTGCGGCAGAGGTCTCAGCAAGAGAGAGTAGTCCCCCTGTAGTAGTGGTATGTAACTCAGGTGGCAGAGAACACTTGGGAATCAATGCTTCTGGAGCAAAATGCAGCATCCCAAACAGACACGTGCTGAGGCTTGCTGTGAAGTAGGAACTGATGTAGACACGCAGAGAACAGCCAGTGCTTTCCGGCTCACCTGTGAGATAGTACAGACGAGCACGCTGCAGGACTCGATGCCCACAAGCTCCTTTGAGCCCGAAGAACGGGGAGGCACACTCAACCTTTTTCATTTCTGTTTTTAAACTTTTTAAATTTTTTGAGTGTGTGTGTGTGTGTGTGTGTGTGTGTGTGTGTGTGTTTTGCCTGCAACGTGGTACCATTTGTGGGTAGTGTCTGAGGAGGCCAGACAGTGTGTTTGTATCCCTCACAACTGGAGTTACAGACAGTTGTGAGCCACCATGTGGGTTTGGGAATCCAACTGCGTCCTCTGCAAGACTAACTACTGCTCTAACCACTCAACAGCCTCTCCATCCCTTCATTTCTGTTTTTAAGTCTGGGCTGTTCTATTCCATTAACACACCCACACACATATACACATACACACACACACAACATACACACACACACACACACAACGCACATGCACACATTTAGATACTCCACAGTGGACACTGAGTGCACACTTCCTGTCACCTGCCACTTGGACATCTTCAAATAACTTGCTTCCTGTCCTCAAATTTTACTGGGTGTCAGGGATTCCATCATTTCAGGAATGGTTGAATATTACATTTTGTTTTATTTTTATGGTACTGAAGACTGAAGCCAGGGCCTTCAGTGTGCTGTTTTGGAGAATTGATTTTCAGTTTTATATCGTGTGTGTGTGTGTGTGTGTGTGTGTGTGTGTGTGTGTGTGTGTGAGAGAGAGAGAGAGAGAGAGAGAGAGTGCATGTGCATGTGCGTGTGTGTTTGTGTGTGTGTGTGTGTGTGTGTGCATAGAGGCCACAGGGAAGGCCAGTATCCTCCTCTGTTACACTCCACCTTACAGTTTGTTTTTTTTTTTTGTTTTGTTTTGTTTTTTTCTTTTTTTTTTTTTCGGAGTTGGGGACCAAACCCAGGGCCTTGCGCTTGCTAGGCAAGCGCTCTACCACTGAGCTAAATCCCCAACCCCACCTTACAGCTTTAAGGCTAACCAGAAAGCTCAAGTTTTTCAACTTACCTGGCGCCAGCAGACCCAGCGATCCTCCAGTCTCCACCACTCTTAGAACTAGAGTTACAGATATGCACAAGATACCTGCCTGTTACAGGGATGCCAGGATTCAAACTCAGGTTCTCAGGATTGCACAACTGCTCTTACTCACGGAGCCGTCTTTCTACCCCCAACCTCTTTTCTTTTCCTTTCCTTTCCTTCCCTTCCCTTCCCTTTCCTTTCCCTTTCTTTCTTCCTTCCTTCCTTCCTTCCTTCCTTCCTTCCTTCCTTCCTTCCTTTCTTTCTTTCTTTCTTTCTTTCTTTCTTTCTTTCTTTCTTTCTTTTAAAGATTCCAGAGCTGTTCCACTTCTCTTGTGGTGGTGACAGGAAACCTAGGGAAAACATTTCTCTTCCATGTTTGCTCAGTCATGCATGCTCATGCCAGATTTGCAGGGCAAACCTGTTGGGAATACTGCTCCAACCTGTTTTCTGAGATGCAGGAGAGAGCAGGTGCTGGGGACAGCAGGAGCACAGCGGAATGCTCTCCCAGAGGGCCACAGCATGGGAGCCATTCTCTGTGGAATCAAGTGAGGATGGCCAAATAGTGAATCTCATTCACTTAGAAGGCAGAAACTGGAACCTTGGTAATGTGCCTACTAAGTAAGCATGCAGATCCTGGTTTGGCTTCCCAGTGCCCACATAAAAAGCTAAGTGTGGTGGTGCATGGCTAGGACCCTCATTCTGGAGAAGAGAGACAGGGGGATCGTTGATCTTGTCTAATTGGTGAGCTCCAAGTCCCAGTGAGAAAAGCTGTGTCAAAAAAATAATGAGGAGACGGTGGACCTGGCTCAGTGGATACAGCACTTCCGGTGCAGATGTGAGGACCTAAGTAGGAGACCTCAGAACGCTTGTCAAAAGCTGGGCATGGCTTACGTGCACCTAACCAACCCAGCATTGGGGTTGGAGTGGTAGAGACAGGAGGATGCTGGGCACAGGCTGACTGGCCAGCTAGCAAGAACAACCAGCTTCAAAGACCCTGTGTCCAGGCAGTGATAAAGAGGTTGATAGAGATGTGTGAGCGTGCATGCACTGTGCATACATCACACACACACACACACACACACACACACACACACAGGTCGGGAGCAATAGAAGGAAGCACCCACCATTGATCTCTGTCTTCCGTGTCCCCCACATTCACATATATGCACACACCATACACAAAATGGAAGTTGTGAGGGTGTCTGTCCGGTCTCCTCTGAGCCCACAGGTCCATCTTGTGGCAGCAGCATGGACCTTGTGGGCCTCTTACTGTGTTGTGGTTGTCCTCTGCAACACTCTGCATCCACACTTGGGATTCCTCTCGGCTGCATTCAAGTAATTATGTACTGTAAACAAAGTTGAGTACTAAGCCAGTGTGGACTTTAGAGCATTTAGACAGAGACAAAGACAGACAGACAGACAGGCCATGTAGCACCTTGAGGGGATGGGAAGGAAGTGCTTACTCACAGTTTATGAGTCTCAGAATCTTGTTTTTGCCCCTTATCTCAACTTCTGGGATTTATTATAGTTTCACTTTGGGAAAAAAAAAAAAAAAGAGCAGGCACAGGACACACTTTAATCTCAGCGCGCTGGGAAGCTAGGATTGGAGGACCAGGCTTTTAATTTTAGTACAGTGTGGGTTACAAACAGAGGGAGACCCTGTTTCAAAAAAGAAGCAAACATGAAAATCAGGTATGGGGAGAGAGACAGTGGGGTTAAAATCTTAAGAAAATACAGTTCAGTGCTCTTCAAGAGTCTCATCAGAGAAATGGGAGGGGCCGGGACACAGAAAGTTCCAGAAAGCTGGTACCTGTTTGGGGCAGGGAGACAGGCAGGGAGGTAGGATGGTAAGACAGGCGCACAGCCTGTCCAGCGGTCTCCCTTGCTCTCCGTCTTTCTTCTTAAAGGAAAAGCTGTTTTTCTGGCCAGAGACAAGCATCACCTTTCTGACATCTGCCACCTGGTCCGCCACGATGTGCCCTACCTGTTCCAGAAGTATGTGAAGGAGTCTCACGGGAAGGACATCCGGGTGGTGGTGGTGGGTGGCCAGGTGATTGGCTCCATGCTGCGCTGCTCCACAGATGGCCGCATGCAAAGCAACTGCTTTCTAGGTGAGAAGGGGGAGGGGTTGGGGCCGAGGCAGAGGACCTCAGAGAAGGCTTAGGGCTTGGGGGAGGGCAGAGGACCTCACAGAACATGAGAAGGGAACCTTTCCCGTGCCTGTTAGCAGTCCAGAGAGGGACAGGAAGTCAAGGGCTGGGCCGGAAGACACGGTCCTCGTGTCAAGACACTAAATTATAAAACCTTGTGTAGACGTTAGGGCCCAGCAATCAGGGTTGACAAGGGAGTGACCAACGTTTTGGCAAGGGTCCATCTGAATAAAACATGGAAGGTGTAAGGAAGGAGGTGGGGAGTCAGCCTTGAAAACTGTATCCCCTTAGGCGGTTTACCAAGGACCTTACAAGTGGGTCTAACTATAACCCGAATGCCCCCCAAAGAGCTATGAACGCAACTAGCACAAAAGCACAAATGTACTTAAAACCTCAAACTTTTTTATCTTGCAATTTTGGGGAGCTGTTGTGACTTGATTGTATAGTTCTCAAGTGTTCTCTTTGTAAGAGACAAGATTATGTGGCAGTGTGACAGGGCCTCCATGAACCAAGGCTGTGGCCAGAGGAAACGTAGTATTTGCTCTCACATTTTAACTGAAGATTTCCTTTTCCTTTCATGCACGGAACTGCCAGAAAACTGCAGTTTATATTTTGGCTGAAGATAGAAAACCCTGTCCCTTTAGCCCACCCAGAAAGCTTGTTTTCTGTCATGGGGAATGGAGACATCGAGACAGGGAGCCTTGTCCCCATCGCAGAAAACTCTAGTCAAACTTGGCGAATGAATTATGTTGGTAATTTGGAAAAAGAAAAGCCCTACAGTTATTTCCTGACTCAGCAGCTGCGTGCTCCAAGTTCATTGATGATAAAAAGGCTCATTTGCTGATCGGGTCCTGTTCCGCTAAGAGTCCCCAAGCGAAACCACACCATCTGCAGTGGAGCTGGGAAGACAGATTACGAGCAGTGGTCCTCAACCCTCCTAATGCCGAGACGCTTTAATACACCCTCACGGTGTGGTGACCCCCAACCATAAAATTATTTTGTCGCTACTTCATAACTGTAATTTTGCAACTATCATGGATCTCAATATAAATATCTGATGAGCAGGATATCTGATACAGGAACCTTGTGAAAGGGTCATTCGACTCACAGAGGGGTTGTGGCCCTCGAGTTGAGAACCACGGCACTGTGAGTTAGCTCTCGCCCTGGGCTAGCGCATGACCCAGAGTCTGTGCAGGCAGGCAGGTGTGAGATCCTCTGGCCATGCAGGCCAATGCTGGGTCAAGTCTGACGTCGCGCTGAGCACGCGGCAGTCGTCTTCATGTATACAGTAGCTATGTGCAGATCCACAGTCTGGAACCTCAGATCTGTGGGACTGAACCCAGAGCCTTGGTACGTTCTGGGTCGGTGCCCTCACCCTGATGCCCAGCTCAGCAAATATCATTGATTATTAAGTATGCTGTTCCTACTATATGATAAAGTAGATTATCAGTTTTCATTTTTTCTAGCGACCATTTACTGAGTGCACACCATGTATCAGGCACTATGGTTTTCTAATATCTGTTTTCATTTTTAAGTATTTCAAGTGTAATTATATGCCATAGGTATGTGGGTACCTCTGGGGACCAAAAGAGGACACTGGATCTGTTGGGAGTTATAGGCAATTGTGAGTACATGAAATGGGTGCTGGGAACCAAAGTAGGGTGCCCTGGGAGCTCATTCAGTGCTCCTAACCACCGAGCCATCCTGCCCCAACTTTCTAAACTTTTAAGTGGCACTGTCCATAACGGTACTTGTCTCACTCCTTTGTCACCAGTCCCATCTCTTGCAGGTCATTAGCCTCATCAGTGAGTGTCATTTGTCACCTTGGAGTTGCTGTGCTTTCTTTCCAGGTGGTGTGGGTGTCAAGTGCTCACTGACAGAACAAGGCAAGCAGCTGGCGATCCAGGTGTCCAACATCCTGGGCATGGATTTCTGTGGCATCGACCTTCTCATTATGGACGATGGCTCCTTCATGGTGTGTGAGGCAAACGCCAATGTCGGCTTCCTGGCCTTCGACCAGGCGTGCAACTTAGATGTGGGGGCAATCATTGCAGACTATGCTATGTCCTTGCTGCCAAACAGGCAGACTGGGAAGATGGCCATCCTCCCGGGACTGGCAAGTCCCAGGGAGAAGAACGAGCCCAATGGGTGTGTTTCAGCTCAGGGAGTTGCAGAGAGTGTCTATACCATCACCAATGGGTCTACCTCTAGTGAGAGTGAGCCTGAACTGGGAGAGGCCCGGGATTCCTCAGCAAAAACAATGGGGGCCCCGCCTGCCCATGTTACCCGAGCCTGGTTACAGCATTAACAGGATCCCTTCACGAGTCCAGTGAATTCCTGCTTTCTTGGCAGCATTTAAACCAAATGCTACTGCTTCCCTGAGTAGTGTTCAGTGAATTAGGTCTGGACTAACGTGATTTCATTTGCACAGAAACTAGAAAATCCCATCCGGGCACTCAGCATCCTTTCTAATAACAGTTTGAACCAACGGCCTAGCTTTGTGGTTTTTGTAAAGACTCATATAAAAAACACTCATCGAGAACAACTTCCCGAATGATCGACTTGAGGTCAACGTCTATTGCAAGCACGTCAGTGGAAGGGTAGGACTTTTAAGGCGCTGAGTCCATGTTGCTGTCCCTGGTCATTAGCAGCAATGAACATGAACTTGGCTCCTGGAAACATCGTCCTCACATGCAGGAGATGGAGGCGTTTGCAGGTGGGCGGGACGTTCCTGTCTACTCCCCCTCCCGGTCACCATCTTACCACATTCCTCCGACACTCGGCTTCTCACCGAAGCGCTTTGTAGGAGGTGAGGTGGAACACGCTTTGACCTCGCCGGTTGGCATGTGTCGTGCTTTGTAACAGGGGATCTCTACAGATCGCTTTGTCTCTCATAATCCACACTCCTGCTTTATCTACGTCAGCTCCAGCAGCTTCACACACCTTTGCTGCCTTCGGCCTCAGCTGGAAATGCATCTGATAAGCTATGGCCACACTCTTTGTTTCTTGTGCACTAGAACTCAACACCATGGACTTTTCCTTTTCAGTGGACTCCGCTCACTCGTCATCTGGAAACCAGTGGGATTTTACCACAGACAGTTACTGGGCGATGACCGTTCTTCCCCAGCTTCTTCTGGACATGCTCCTGTTATCCAGACTCCGGGAACCTGTCCTTCCCCATTTTTCCAAATTGGGGAGACTTGGGTATTCGTGGTGAGTGGGTTATTGTAGACAGGATACCACGTGCTTTTCCTTCTCACTCTTTAAGCAGTAGATGACATCTTTCCCCTGGGAGAAACGGTAGAGACAGAGTTTTGCATCTGCTTATAGAAAGTCTAACTGAAAACAAGCAATGACCTAACCCACCCAGAGTTACCTCATTATACTCACGAGGAAGATCATCCTCTTCAGATAGTTTACGGCCGGTGCCAAGAACATTGAGGATCCCTCTTTGGGATTACTTCAGTAGCTGTCAAAGGGAAGAGGCCTTGTAACTTGATCAATAGGCTTTGTTTAGTTTCTTTTACCCTCCACCCCCACCCACCCCTCACAACTCCTGCTACCTGCCGAGGCAGCGCCAAGTTCCACCACCCATTGTATTTACCAGACACAATGCTCTTTGGCTATTAAAAAATTATAGACTTATTGTAAAGGACAAAGATTTGCCCATTCTGGGGAGGCATATAAAAGTTCAAAGTTTCCAAGGAAGGTTCTAGAAATATGAGTTGGGTCAGCTACACTGGAGTAAACATACACTTTATAAGGTATCTACTTCGAAGGCACCACCACCCAACGGGCACGTAATTCCTGTACTATAAGTATAAAATGTATATAAAGCCACATGATAATGTTTTTTCACAACACATTTAAATAGAAATTGGCCTTTAAAATCAGGCAACACCAGATTTCACCAACTGACAGTCACACACCTGAAAACGTTGGTGCCATGTGACAGATGTCACACCTCACCGTCTCACTCCTGGGTACATGCCACTGAACTGTAATCTGAGTGTGTGTCTGTACCGTTGAAAAGGACAGTTCACCCTTATAGACTAAGACTCGAATCTTCTCCTTAGCACCCATGGGTGGCTCTAAAAGAAGGATAGTTATATTCTCTTCCTGCTGGAAGTGGTCAGGTATGAGCCAGGCATTGGCTTAGCGCAAGCCTCTTCTCGTTGATCTAAGTCCACCTAGGCCTGTGCAGAGCGACTTGGAGTGTTTCCAGATTCCTTTGCCAAAGGAGGCCCATTTCCCAGCTGGCAGAGACGTCTGCCAACGGTGTTATTGCCCAGAACTAACCCTGCCCAGAGGCAGAGAAAGCTGACTCTCATCTGGATCCTAGCCCCACTCTGGGATTTCCATATCACAGCTGGCCATGGTCCTTTCCTTGAGTCTCAGCTCTGTGGCCCCGCCATACTTGCCACAGCTGCCTGGAAAGAACGTGGGGACGCAGAGCGGGAGTCTGGCGCTGGCTCTCCCAGCACAGCTAAGCTCTGTGTCTCCATTTTTCCATTCTGTAGACAGGGAAAATGGCCTATTTCATTTACCTCGTGGTGCACTCTGAGGCTGAAGTGAGTTACTATAAGCATAGCTGTCTGTCTGGGAGGAGGTAACAGACACCTCCCAATGTAGCGTTGTGTTTATCATCGCTCCTGAGAGAGTTAAGAAAGGAAGAGGCTATGAGTTCTTGTCCTTAGCAAGCTCAACAATAGGAGGGGCCCTGAAACACAGAATGCAGCCTGACTTACAACCTGAAAGGACTTAGACACCCAAAGAACCTTCTGGATGTACCCTGCATAGCCTGAAACCCTTGACTCATGTATGCCAACACTAAGTCTTCCTCCGTAATATAGATTCAGGGTATATGTGTGGTCTTTCCACTGTCTGGTAACAACATCTTGAAACTGGTCAAAACTTGAATGTCAATAGCTCAGTCACTCAGAATATACATGATTCTGCACTTGGAAAAATGTCTTCGTGTGTCTTGTCTGATTGACTGTGTGCATGGTGGATGGAGGGTGGATTGGAGACTTGGGGCCCTTAGATTTTGAGACGTAGCATAAGTGGGTCATGAGCATTGCTATTGAGGGTTCAGCACCCTACCTGACCAGTCCTGTGTCAAACAGACCAGGTTGGGGAGGAGAGAGAAGATGGAAAGGCCTGGAATAGTTTTGTGGCAGAGATGAAATCAGGATCACTTGGGACTCTAGAGGAAAGGAGAGAAAGTGGGTTAAGTCATGGCAAGGACACCCTGCAAATATAAGAACGATGGAAGAAGCTAATTTGGGGACAAAGAAGGTTCTAGGACCAACCGAGTCACCGATACTATCTACAAATCTTAACATGGGGAGGGACTCCAACATCAGGCACAGCAGGACACTGCCCCAGTGCTCACAGGAATGGCCTCTGTTTGGTGGTAGTCTGGGCAGATGTTTTAAAAAGGACACGGGCGGGGTTGTGGTAGAGCGCTTGCCTAGGAAGTGCAAGGCCCCAGCTCCGAAAAAAAGAACCAAAAAAAAAAAGGACATGGGCGTGACGGACGGGGTTGGGGATTTAGCTCAGTGGTAGAGCGCTTGCCTAGGAAGTGCAAGGCCCTGGGTTCGGTCCCCAGCTCAAAAAAAAAAAAGAAAAAAAAAAAAAAAAAAAAAAAAAAAAAGACATGGGCAACAGCTAATCGTCACCACCATCAAGGTTCATGTTCTTAGATCCTGACAGAGGACCCGGTGGTGTGGCTGGAGAGGTAGCTTGACAGTTGAGAGAACAGTGGCTGATCTTCCAGAGGACACGGGATCAATTTCCCAGCATCCGCATGGTATCTTACAACTGTAACTCCAGTTCCAGGAGATCTGACGCCCTCTTCTGGCTTCGGCAGGCACCAGACATGCACATGGTGCACATATATATGTGCAGTTAAAACATCCATACACATAGAAAATAAAACACAAAAGAGTTACTGACAAAAGAAAAAACAAAAGTCCTGGCTTAGGAACTCCGGGTTTACATAGATAACTGCTTTATGAAATGCCTTAGTTACTTTTATGTTGCTGTGATAAGACATCATGACCAAAGCAACTCAGAGAAGGAGGAGTTCATTTGGGGCTTATGGTTCCTGAGGGACTATGCAGGGGAGCATGGTGGTGAGCACCAGCATGCAGCATGGTGGCAGGGACAGGTGAAAAATCACATCTTGGGCTGCAAACAGGAAGCAGATACTCAAAACAAAAACTCAAGGCCCATCCCAAGTGACACTTCCTCTGGCAAGGCTACACCTAAGCCTCCCCCAAAGAGCCACCAACTGGGGATCAAGTTTCCTAATGCCCAAGAGTTATGGGGGTGGGGAGAGGCATCTCATTCCAACCACAGGAAGTTCTTCCCTAAAGAACCATCCTTGAAAACCAGCTCTTCTAACTGCTTCCTACAAGGCTGGTCACTATTCCAAACCTATGAGAACCCTGAAGCCTCCTCTCCAAAGGTTCACACAGCTCAGTCTGAACACACTTCCTATTGCTTCCTAAGGATGCAGTTTCTGCGCCACCAACACATGGGACCATCACAAAAGTAGCTTCCCAGTCCCATTTGGTAACCTACATAACCCCTGAGATTCCAAGGTAACATTAGAAAGGTTACCCTAGAGATCCAGGTAGGAGATGAGAGTATTCCCCATCTTTCTAAAGGGAACCAGCATTCCAGAAGCCAGGACACGGAGCCAGTCTTCAGCAAGGCTGGACCTAGCATACTGCTGAAGGTGACTTCCTCCACACAGCTTGTGCTGAGGGTGGCCTTTCCATTCTGATGAACCACCGTTCTCCAGCCCGTGGTTTCCCATGAGCCGCTGTCCAGGCTCGGCACGCATGCGCATGTTGGTGAGCATGCGGGAGGTTTGCCGTCTAAGAAGTCTGGGCCCTCGGTGGACCCATAATGAATATTTTGCTTCACCCCACACTGGGTGATGGGATATGAAGGGGATGGTTCAGGCCAAGCTGACTAAAGGCTTTCTGTGCCCCAGCTTGGCTGATGTCTCTCACTTGCAGAAGTCATGGAGATGAAGGATTTGGAATTTGTAAATTTCTATCAGGCTCAATTGAGGGGGAAAACTCAACATGTGTTCCAGTTGTAGTCAGCAGTTAAAAGTTCCCCGCATCTTTTGCTTGCGTCCCCTTTATAATCAGACACTAGGTAGAGATTCTTCCTGATGTGTCTCAATGTCAATGGGCAACTGCCTGGTGAGAACCAGATGGGTCTGGTGACCGGGCTTCTATTCTGAGCCCCGGAATTTCTGTGGTTTCTAAAGGCCTTATGTTTTGGCAGCACCTGCTACCTCCCTTTAAGACGGTGGGCGTTGTCTTGCCCCCACACTGCATCCATTAAAACATAAAGCTCTGTTCCTTCCTGCATTTCTATACCCGGCAACATTTAAAGGAGATTATTTGCGCATGTGTGTGTAAGTGATGTGGGAGGGGCCATCAGAGGCTTCAGCAGTTCAGGCTTAGCAACACACAGAATGTTCTCGCAGGCCGCAGAGGAATCTCCATTCACCCTTCTTTCATGTGCCACTTGTCTCGGTTCCCTGGATCAAGTCAGATCTGTTCCCGCTCCCATATATAGTCATCCTTTCTCTTACCTTGACTCCTGTCACTGTTTCACCTTAAACTGTGGTGGCTTTCAAAGGGATTTCTTTCAACAGTCATCTCCCTTCCCCTGGGACACCTGAATGCCATCTCTGAAGGTGGCACACTTCATTCTCACTCTACTGACTTGGTTAGTATCCTAGCCAACCGTTTGTACGTCTAGCTCTTGGGTGCACATGGATGGCGATGCAGACTAAAGTGAACGGTACCAATGTGAGTCAGATCTGGTTCAAACCAGATAACTTGTGTGACTCTAGGCACAGCCACCACACCTTACCGAATCTTTTGTCGGCTATAAACCGGAGCACTAAACACCGTCTTAAAGGGAAGCACTTTACCTCAGGCCTGACTTTCATAAGCAGTGCCTTCCCAGCATCGTGGCTGAGTGCCAAGGGACAAAAGCTGGCACACAGCAGCTTGGCAGCTGGGAGAAAGAGAGGGGGTACAGGGGGGACGGCAGCAAGAGCAGACTGTCATTTAGGCTTAATGTCTCTGGAAGGTTCCATCCCCCCTTGAGATTCTGCAGTACAGCAGTGTAAGCCATAGGTACATGGCTCAGGCAGATCCTGGAGGAAAAGCTCTCTGGAGCACTGGGAGGCTGGAAGCTGCGGGGAAGCCTGACCTTGCAGGATTTAGCACCTGGTTTTCTTGGCTCTTCCGTCTTCGATTTGCTGGCTTTGCATCACATGGACAGAGGAGGTGCCAGGGAGTTGCATTAAACCTGTCAAACTGAGGGGGAGGGGGAATGGGGGAGGGGCCACACAGAGAACGCGATAGTACAATAACACCATCTGGACTTGGCGGGGAAGACAGCCCTGAGGTCAGATGGAGCCAACCAATAGTGCAGACTAAAATGCTGCCCCTAGGTTGGTCCCCAGAACCTCCTATGTAGAAGAGCTGATTTATTGTAAAGGGAGGACGAGGGACCCTGGATGACTGGAGAACTGGTTTTTGTGAAGGGAAGACTAGCCAGGTGCCTAGTGTGTTTAGTCTTACCTGGAGGTTCTCAGAGAGCAGTGATATGCCAGAGCTGACCAGTCCTGGCCCACAAGAACGGATTGCTTCTTATTCAAGAGTCTTATGAACTGTTTACTAAGCACGGTCACCAGGTATGATCAAATTGTGTAAGTCTATGATTTAAAATATATTTCAAATGGAGACTGCATTTGTGGTTCAGTTGGTAATTAAAATGCCCACATAGCATACATGAAGCTCTGAGTTCAATCCCAGCACTGGAGAAAACCAGACAGTCCACACCTGTAAACCCAGCACCCAGGAAGTAGAGGCAATTGGAATAGAAGTTCTCGGACATCCTGGGCTACATTCAATGCCAGGCTATATGAAAACCCTGCCTTGAATTTAATAAGCAAACACTCAGAACTCAAAAATGTAATCCTAGTATCCAGAGGCAATGGCAGGCAGATCTCAGTGAGTTCAAGGCTAGCCTGGTCTACATAGCAAGTTCCAAACCAGTCAGGAATACACAAGGAATCCCTATTTCAAAAACAAACCAAATAAAAGAGAAAGAAGAAGAGGAGGAGGAGTAGCAGCAGAAGAAGAAAAGAAGAGGAAGAAGAGAAGAAGAGGAGGAGGAGGAAGAGGAGGAAGAGAAAGAAGAAAAAGAGGAGGAGGAAGAGGAGGAGGAGGAGAAGGAGAAGGGGAAGGAGAAGGGGAAGGAGAAGGAGAAGGAGGAGGACCACCACCTCAAAACTTCCTAGTTGCTTCCCTGTTCTTTTATATATTCTTGGGTTATTTGTATTTGGGAGATAGAACCATGACATAATAGGATGGCAGTCCAAACACCTTCCCAACCTCACAGTTCAGTGATGTCGCTGGAATCCTCTATGGCAGAGGTATCTGTGCCACAGAGATGGACAAACACCACAGATGAAGTTTGTATCCTTCAAGGGTTGGCACAGTAGTGCCACTGGGTGTCAGGAGAAAGAAAACACATACAAGCTCAGGAAGGCTTCAGTTCCAGGGAGGTAGGGTGTGTGGCCGTGCGAAGCTCCCCCGGAAGCCAGTGACCTAGAGAAGTGTGGGTGATTCATGTGAAGTCAGGCAGACTACGTGCCAACACTGCTTTCCCCTGAGTCTGTTTAGCTTCCTTCTCTTTTTCACATGGAGGAAAAAAAAATGTTTCCTTTGACTGGGAAGTGTGGGAGTGATTGTGAGACGGAGTCTCCCCTGTGGGAAACACCTAGGCTAAGTTCCCTTAGGGAGAGTCCACTGTGGGTTTCCCTTGCACAACTGGCAAACTGCGAGTATGCTGTAAAGAGAGAACAGATGTTAACTGGAACACTAAAGAGCTCATTTGCAAGTGGGGGTTTTACAGCTACAACAAAGTTAACTCTCCCAATAGGGAGGAAATCAGTTAAAATGACTTGCTCTTCTTTGCTTTCTTATTAAGATTATTACTGCAGACCAGAATGCTTCATTCGCCTTTGTGCGCTGTGGCTTTTGGACATCCTTTTAAGTAAGAGTCACATGCTGAATCTCCATTTTATTATTTTCATATCATAAAATGAGGGGGACGCTTCGGAGAGACGCCATCCTATTCACTGGCGCACCAGCTGCCTTCTGAAAAACCATAATTTTCCTTTCAAACCCAGAGTGTTGTCTGAATTGTAACGGCTCCCTGTTGTCAGGTTGATGGGAGGAAACACTGTTGCAGATGGTGAGAGCTTGTCTGGGCTGCTCGCCATGCTCTCCTGCACTGGCTCGTGAATTACAATTCAAACCACGTGGGAGACTTAAAAGCTGTTTTAAATGGCGGCCTGATGCAGACAGGAGTCTCCTGGGACTGATAGGCTCTGCGTCCACCCAAAGAACTCTGACGGGTCAGTGGGACCATCACAGCTGCTCTTGCCTAACATTCCAAGAGGCTTCTGGGATAAAGAGCTGTGATAAGAATGCCCAGGGTGACAGGCCTGAAGTCCCTGAACTAAGGCTGATCCTAGCTGCAGCAGGCAGATCAGGAGTTCAAGCCCAGGTGAAAGCCAGGGTCAGCTTCAGCCCCTGCAGTCTAAGACACCTTCACCCCCAAATGCTGTAGGTGGCCTTTCTTTCTTTCCTTTTTAAAATTATATTTATTTTTAAAGAAAAAATATTTTTTCATATATATACACATATATATGTATGTACATGTGTACACACACATATATATACATATATACTATATATGGAGAGAGGAGAGAGAGAGAGAGAGAGAGAGAGAGAGAGAGAGAGAGAATGAATGAATAAATGTCCTGTGTGTAGTGCTCACAGCAGCCAGAAGAGGGCATCAGATCCCCTGGAGTTACAAGTAGTTGTGCTGACAATTAGCTGAGCATTGTGGATCTGCTCCTTCCTTTTGATGCTATTCCTGCTTTGGCAACACCACTGGGGAGAAGGTGGAGGTAGCCCTTGCTGCAGTTCTTCACTAAGCCCACTCCAGCCTCCCAACGTCACTCATCAGCCCCCTTACTCTCTGCCCATGGAGGTACAGAGGTCATTGGACCAGTCAGACCCCAGGCTTTGCCGCATCTCTTCCCTTGGGTGTTCGCCAGCGTCAGAGTGTGAGGGGGACGAGAAGATGGCACCCGTAGTCTGGAGGTTTCTACTGACTTCAGGCATACCTCCCATGAGCTGCTCCAAAATCTCCCATCGTGTATGCAGTCCTCAGCGGCCAAGCTGCCTGCAGCACTCGTGTGTGGGGAATCACTGACCTCCCTGGAGATAGTGGTTAAGACTGAACCCTATGGGATTCCCAGCAGCTCCTCTTGCTTAGCCACAGAGAGGTCACCTGGCTTGCTCAGTTCCTTCACGGTACAGCTGTTTCTTTACAGGGACAGAGGTTGCGTCTACTGCCCAGAGTTTCTTCCACCAAGTCTCACCAATTAGGTTTCTAACCTGACACCTTATCTGGAAGCTGTTTGGACAAGGGACTTCCTTTGACCCTCTTGCTATCTGTGGATCACCAGCACAGACTAGAGAATGAAGTAGCTAGGATGAGTGGACACCAAGTGACAAAGCCCAAAGAATGTGACGTCCTCAAGTTAGTTTACAAGATGGACCTGGGGTCTCAGAAGAGGGGCTGCAGGAGAGGTCTGCTGTACATAAGGAGTGGCTCTCTCACGTCTGCCCCTGTGGGGTCTGTGAGCTAAGTTCGCCCACTCTGTCTCTGACGTGCTACACTGTCCCTCTTTCTGCTCCTACTTTCTCCTCACTGTTTCCAGTTACCAAGAGAGAATCTCTCCTTCAAGGATGGGAGGGCTGGAGAGATGGGTCCATCATCAAGAGTACCCACTGCTCTTGCAAGGAACCTGAGTTTGGTTTCCAGCAGCCATGGGGTGGTTCACAACCATCTGTATCTCCAATCCCAGGGGATCCTATACCCACTTCAGGCCTCCACAAGCACTGTACATGGTGCCCAGACATACACTTGGGCAGATACTCATGCACATAAAGTAGAAATTGAAATCTCAAAAAATGTCTCTGTATGCTGTTGTCTCTTGTAGCAACATCCCCAATGTGCCTGGACACCATTAATTCTCAGTCCATATTCTGATTAAGCATCCAGAACACCACAGAGCGCCAGCGTAGGCCAGTGGGATTGTCATGCCAAGAGGTATTAGGAGAGGGAAGTGATTGCTTGTCTGTGGCTCTGGACGAAATAGGTAAAATGGGGCCCAGTGGAGAGACCTTAGGGCTGGTTATTGTCTCCCCAAGCTAGTGGATGTTGAGATTGTCTCTGACTCCTGGTGTCCTGTGGTATTCTGGGTCCTCCCAGCCTCCTGCTCCTGGTCCCACCTGTCTGTCACACGGACACCCATTGCTTCTCTATTGGCTGCTGCTGTCACCGCAGACACTTCCTAACTCGGAGAGGCTTCTCCCACGCCTCATGCTCTTCAACCAAGCAGAGGATGGTTTTGTCAGTGACTTAGATCTTTAGTCCTCCTCGTATATTTCTTTCTTAGACTAGCTTGGCTGAAATCCTCAAAGCAAGAGAACATTTGGGAAGCAATCGTCGATCCCGAAGTCTATGACCAAAGAAATACAACAGCCAGCTGCTTCTAGTTATCAAAGACATGGGCTGGAACCATGTGATTATGGTTCCATTGTATAGTATCAGATTTATGTCAATTGCTTGATGAGACCAAGGCAGTGCACTTGTTTTTTCTTATATAAAGTAGATATTGGGGGCCAAAATGGAATCATATCTGCAACTTACTTTCAAGGTTCAGAAGACAATAGACATGTATAGAGAAAACGATAAAGCCCATGTGTAGAATGAACACAGGCAGCCAGGAGGTGGGAGCTGGGTGGAAGCAAGGCATCATGGGAGTTCTGAGACCCCCCCCCCCGTGTCGGCTTTCCGGGGCTCCTTTGGGTCGGCTCCATCATGTGTTCAGTTTCCTCACTCAGGCTTTCTTCTCTTCCTTTTCCACACATCATCCCTACGTGATCTTTGTTTCCAAGGTACTCCTGACCATGCACGTGACGATCTCAAATCTCCCTCTTGAACTCTGGTTCCTTTTCTGATATCCTGTTACTCACCTCTCAGCTCCTCGCTGTCTCATAAGCATCTCCAAGTCAGTATATCCCAACAGTATCCATGTTCTCCCCTGCTCTGTGGGGCTTTTCACCTGGGTGCACAATGCCAGCAACTTGCTCAACCCAGAAAGAAAATCCCACCGGTCATTTTTGGCTTATCTTCCCCTCCTGCCCACTTACAACTTTCTTTCTTGTAGTGAGACTTGGTTTTCAAGCTATGGGCTCTTTTGTTACCTTCCCCTTTTCCCAACGCTATTTATCAAGACCTTTGGGAAAATCTACAACCCTGACAAAAATTTGCCAGCAAGTAACAATGTTGTTCCTGTTTAGTCGTGGCTCAATTAATCACCTTGTTTTTATGATTTAAAAGCTATGACTTTTATGTTTAAAAGTTATGACTGGGTGCTTATTTATATATTAGCGACTTTGAAATTTTTTTTTTCGTTTTTTTTTTTTCGGAGCTGGGGACCGAACCCAGGGCCTTGTGCTTGCTAGACAAGCGCTCTACCACTGAGCTAAATCCCCAACTCCTGATTTTGTAACTTTTAAAATTGCATGTATTTACCCATCCATTGTGTGCATGTGTGTACGTGTATATGCACATGCCAGGGTGCACACACCGAGGAGCTGTCTGTGGAGAAGATTGGTGGTAGAGGAATCAGTTCCGTCCTTCGACTGTGTGGGTCTTGAGGACAGGACTCGGGTGGTCGGGTTTGGAAGCAAGTGCCTTTACCACCATGCACCATCCCACCAACCCCACTCAGCCACTGAAACTGTGTCTGAATCCGAATAAACAGGAGATAAAATACGGGTCTCCCCCACATTGCCATTGATCTGATAGATTAGGACAGACACCGTATCAGGTGAAACGGAAGCAAGATCTGTCACTCAAATCATGCTGCTTCATCAAATGTTTGCCAAATGTTTGTTTTGTGTGAGCTCCTGGGCCTGCAGATGTCCTTCCTCACAGTCATTGTGAGCACAGCGTCGCCTCATCTGCGCCTGGAGCTGCGGCGGAACATGGTAAGACCCAGGGGTGGTGGAGTCATTTGGGGAGAATTGTGGTCATCCGAGGCCCTTTGGAACAGCACCGCTCCAGGATGCAGAGTTAAAGTGTTGCTATTGTGAGAATGCAGGTCACCTCCTCAGAATGACCTTTGCTAAATATAGGTTCCCAGACGTGATGTAATTTGTAACAGCGAGTGTGTGCTTGCACCAGAGAAAGAAAGCCCCACCCCACCACAGGCCGCCTTCCGGGCTTTCAGGGCTAAGACCTCAGTCCTGCCCTTGAAAACATTAATCTTTGCTGCTGAAGATTTTAATGCAAAGGAAAGGCACCAGGGTGTGGTGGGAAGCTTAGCCATTCGGTGAAGGGCCCCTGTGTCACCAGAGGTCCTGTTCCTTTAACCTGGTATGGTCTTTGGGGTCAAATAAGCCACCTCTGACAAAGCTCTTAGGAATTGGGATCGTTTTAGGTGCTAACAAATCACATATGAAGATAAAGTGCACTGGGGAGTCCAAAGATGACGGCAAACGAAGATACTTTTGGATTAATAAAGGAAAAGAAACCTAAGAATTTGCCATCAGAGACCTCATTATAGGAAACACTGAATGATTCATCAGCAGTGTGAGCCTAGGCAGAAAGCAGGAAAAGGAAGAATATGGGACTTTATAAAATAATGATAAGGCTGTGGGTTTACGACTGATTTGAAGTAAATATCAGTAGACAAGCTATGAGGTGGTCAACGTGGCTCCGAGGCTTGAAGACTTCGTCTGTTGCAGGAGGAATGATTAAGTTTAAGGCTTTGTTTCGTTTTGTTTTGTGTTTTAAGGTTTATTTTGGAGCCCAGTGTGCTGGCACCTGCTTTTAAACCCAGTACTCGAGAGAGAGGTCTTTGTGAATCTGAGGCCAGCCTAGTCTTCATAGAGTGTCCCATGGTAATCAGGGCTACATTGTGAGACCTTATCTCATAAAAACAGGAAAACAATGTATTCATTCTGCATGCATGCTTGTGTGAGTGTAGGGCACATGCGTGCCCTGTGGGGTGGTTTGAATAGGAATGGCCCCATAGACTATGTGTTAGAATGCTTGACCTATGGGAAGTGACACTATTAGGGGGATGGCCTTGTTGGAGGAAGTGTGTCACTGTTGGGGGGCAGGATTTGAGGTCTTAAGTGTTCAAGCTATGTCCAATGTGATCCACAGTCTCCTGCTGCCTTCAGATCGAGGTGTGGAACGCTCAGCTCGGTCTCCAGCACTGTGTCTGCCTGGACGCTGCCAGGCTCCCCCCCCCCCATGCTGCCATGCTCCCCTCACACCCCCCCCCGTGATGATAATGGATAAACCTCTGAAACTGGAAGCCAGTCCCAATTAAACGTTTGCCTTCATAAGAGTTGTCAGAGTCCTGGTGTCTCCTCATAGCAGTGGAAGCCCTAACTAAGACGCCCGCCTGCCGAATCCAGAAGAGGGTGCTGAATGCCCTGTGGCTGGAGTTACAGGCACTTGGGAGAAGCCCTTTGTAGGTGCTGAGAATTGAACCCAGCTCCTCCGGAAGAGCAGCCAGTGCCCGTGACCACTGGCCATCTCTATAGGCCAGATTTCAATTTTTTAATTTTTTTTTTGAGACAGAATGTCACATAGTCCAGGTTGGCCTCAAACTTTCTATGTAGCTGAGGATGACCTTGAACTCCTGATCCACCTGAGTGCTGGGATGGCAGGCGTGTCCTCTCATGCCCAGTCTGTGTGGTGCTGAGGATCAACCCCAGAGTTTCCAGGGCCAGGGAAGCAGTCTCCCAGCTGGGCTCCAGCCCAGCCCCGATGCTGGGTTTTGCTGGGACTCAGAGGCGAACGCTTAGGCTTTGAGGGGAATCACAGAAACACGGGAACACAACAAACTGAACAAACTGACAGAGAATGGAGTAAAGCATGACACCTTTTTAATGCAGGGAGGAAAAAAAGCATCCATCCAAAAGGAAGAGAAAAATAGAATTTATCAGACAAAAAGAACCATAAGATAAGATCATACATTTAAACCTAGTACATTTTTGTTTGTTTGTTTGTTTGTTTTGAGGCATGGTGTCTCAATATAGCCATGGCTGTCCTAGAACTTTCTTCAGACCAGTCTGGCCTTGAACTCACTGAAATCCACCTGCCTCTACCTCCAAGGTGTTGGTATTAAAGGATAGCACTACTGTGCCAGGCAACTGTAGACTCTAACGATGGAGGTGAACCAGGATGGGCTATGTGTCCCAAGCCCTCAAGCGAGCTCTCTCTCTCTCTCTCTCTCTCTCTCTCTCTCTCTCTCTCTCTCTCTCTCTCTCTCTCTCTCTCTGTGTGTGTGTGTGTGTGTGTGTGTGTGTGTGCGTGCGTGCAGTGGTTGGTTTGTCTTGTCGTGCATGGGCAGAATATCTATGTGGAAACCCGGTCTGTCCTCTGCATTACCGGGTATTTTTGGTGCAGGTGGGCGTGGGGTGCTGGGAGGGAAATTCTCCTCTAGACAACAGAGAGGGCTTGTGCTTGCTTCAGATGGCGTCTTAGCCAGTGTTTCCCGGGACTCCCTTACACCTATGCTTTGTCCTTCCTTGTCTGTTTCACATCTTTTTTTTTAATCTTAGTTCCACTTTCACTAAATAGACATTTTTCTAGTATATTGTTTTAATCCATTTGTTAATTCTTAACTATTTTAAATTACTTTCTCAGTAATTGCTCTAGGGATTATAATGGATTATTTTTTCCCCATAGTCCACCTCAATTAATGCTAACTTAATTCCAGGACAGAGAAACTGCTCCAATATAATCTATCCCTCACCCTGTCACTTAGCGAAGGACTAGGAAGAATGCTTCTGGGGGCTTGCGGGGAACATGCTGAACTGTAGTTTAATTACAAACACCAATAGGATGTAATGATAGATTACCCAGAGCCACACAGAGTCATGAAAAGCCAAGGGCAAGGTCATGATAACCAAGTTTTATTGAACACTGCGCCCAAAGCTCTAGTCACCAGCTAACAGGATCACAGCCCCTCAGGCGGTCCCCGGGGAGGGGTGGGAGCAGGCCAGAGGACCTGTGAGCAGTTCTGCACCACCAGTCAGCCCACAGCCCACAGCCCACGGCAGCACCAGCAAGGTGGCCTCTAGGTCGTGAGCTGCTTCTCCTCAGCCGAGATGGCACTCAGCAACTCTTGAATAACCCCTTGCTCCTCCTCACTGTGATACGCCTCAGCTAGACTGAGGGCTTTCGTGGCATATTCCTTCGCCTGAAACAGAATTGCAGTGCTGAGTGGAAGCCGCCACAGGGAAGAGTAACGATGAGAAAGGATTTTGTGCTTAGCTCAGAAACTGGGGAGAGATCGATCGCCTTCTCTCCCCAGCCAGGGAAAGCTCACCTGACTTGACCAGAAAGTGACAGGCAGGTAGACCTTAGCAGAGTGAGAACTAGCCGGGATGGTCTTAAGCCGTGGAGCAGGACCAGGAGGCAGAGGGCTCACTGGTGCCAGAAGCAGAATGTCCCGGAGACCTTGGGGCCCTGAGTTCTGACTTGGACAGAGGCTTCGTGGGCTATCTACCTCAGGGCAGTCTCTGGTTTCTATCCCCTTTGCCCTTTTCTCATTATCAGATGGCTGCTATCTGCCAGGGGACCCACACAGAAACCCGTGTCCTTGTGAACCATACACAGAGCAGGAAAGACAGACAGCACGGTAAGAAAAACACGATGATACTAGGGGTTATTTTGAGACAAGTTCTCTCATAGCCCAGGCTGACCTCAAACTTGCTGTATAGTTGAGAATGACCTTGAATTTATGGTCCTACTGTCTCTACCTCCTGAGTGTGGGTCAAGGGAGCATGGGGTGGGAGAGTAGAGGGTAGGAGGGTGGGTGTGGGTGGGAGGTGGCTGGCAGGGTGGGCACAACATGGGCCTGAAGCAAGAGTGAGATTAGGATGTGTCCAATCTCATCTTGAGACCAACAAGAGTAAGGATCACTCCCTAGTTGTTCTAGGCCTGCATGCCTTTGTAGCCCTGACCTCCCCACTTCCTCCACCTTCATCAGCCTTGATGGCCAAAGTACCTGGAATCCCTCTTCATGCAGATAAAGCATGCCCAGCCCCTCAGCCCCAGCCTATAATGTATATAATCCCCCACAAACCCCTACCCACTCCCCAAGGTTTATACAGCCGGTTACCTACAAGTAAAGAGGGGCTCTTTCACAGGACATCGTCTAGAAAAGCCATGTCATGTCCCCGTCCCACGGTAGAGAAGAGCTGTAGAGAAGAGCTGTAACACTGAAAATCTTCATGGAGAAGGCTTTCTCCCCGAGCACTCACTAGGCTGGACCAAGGGCCCAGGAAGTCACCCACCCAGACAAGCCTCTTTCCCTTCCTTCTGGCCAGGCCCATGTTGATGCCTGGATACTCCAAGAGCAGAAGCAAAGCAGGCCCACACCTGAGAAGTGAGATTACGTGTGTGTGCACCACACTCAGCTGTTTATGACAGTGTCTTAAGTATTAATGCATGCCAGAAACCTGAGAAAGCAGGAAAGAGCACTGACATGTCGGAGGTGGTAGTGGGTGTCCTAGGGCCCCTGAAAAGGGGGGAAGCTCAGGTGAAGAATGGCCTTGATCAAACTGACCTGTGGCCCTGACTATGAGAGACTGTCCTGCTTGGTGATTGGTGTGGGACCCAGGCTTCTGTGGCAGCACCATCCCTGAAGAGGTGGGCCTGGGTTGTGTAAGGGAATAAGCCAGTAAGCCTCGTTCCTTCATGGTTCCTGCCTCAGTTCTTGCCCTGACTTCCTCAAGGATGACTGGAGGTGTAAGCTGAAATAAACCCTCTTCTCCCACAAGTTGCTTTCAGTTATGGTGTTTTGATGAAGCAACAGGAATCAAACAAAGATTTTAGACAGTGACTGGTTTAGACATGAAGGAAAGGAGGTGTTGAACCTGGACACTTGAATGGGCTGTCTTGTCTGAGCACATTAGTGACCCTAACGTCCTTAGCATGCTTTGACATGGTGACGTCCCACCCAGGGGGACCATGACCTGTAGAAAAGGGTGTTAGCCAATCTTCATTTGGAAATTTGTTGGAAAACTTTTCCTACTCACTACATCTCCCAGAATTCCAGGGTTAGCACCCTCCTCTGTGCTCCCACAGTGCCCTGAGCTTCGCTGTCACACTCTCTTGGGACCATACTGAGCTCCTTCACACCTTTGCAGAGCTCCAATGCTTGACAACATTTGTTGAAGAAAAGGAGGGAGGAAATGAAGCTGTGAGGAGATTGTGGAATTCCCCATGTTTCAGAAAGGCCTCACACACGCCTCCACCCCTCACACATGCTCCACCCCTCACACATGCTCCACCCCTCACACATGCTCCACCCCTCACACATGCCCCACCCCCTCACACATGCCCCACCCCCACACATGCTCCACCCCTCACACATGCTCCACCCCTCACACATGCTCCATGCTCCACCTCTCATACATGCTCCACCCCTCACACATGCTCCACCCCTCACACATGCTCCACCCCTCACACATGCTCCACCCCTCACACATGCTCCACCTCTCATACATGCTCCACCCCTCACACATGCTCCACCCCTCACACATGCCCCACCCCTCCACCCCTCACACATGCTCCACCCCTCACACATGCTCCACCCCTCACACATGCTCCACCCCTCACATGCCCCCCACCCCTCACACATGCCCCACCCTTCACACACAAACCCCATTCCCCCCTCTGCTCTCTTTTTCTTTAGAGCACTTTTTACTGACTGAGATGGTATTACACATTCACATGTCTATCTAATTTTAGTAGCTTCCCTTCCTCCAAAATTCCTAAGTTCTACAGAAAAATAACTTGTCTGGTTGTTTGCTACTGTCTGCTCCATTCCGGGCAGAAAGCCTTTTAAGTGGTAGATACTCAGTAAATACTTGAATGAATGAATCGATCAATAGCCTGAGATAGACCAGTTACTGTCTACAAGACGTTGGGAACATAGTCAAGCCTTTCTGTGCTTCAGTCTCCTTATCTTTAAAGAAGGGAAGACAATTAACCATGCCAGCCATGTTGAATGTTGAGGGCTTGGCCAGTGGCTGGCATCCTTTTTAACAGTGGCACTGCAGTTCTGTCTGCCTGAGTCTTCCCAGCAACAGGGGGCTGGGACACAGCTGCCACTTGAGCCTACACAAGGATCCTCAGAACTGTCCTGCATGCAGGTTCTCCCTCCCCAAACCGACCCCCTCCCCGTTCAGTTCCTTCATGCAGCTCTGAAAAAATGCCTCCCCCAACCCCAGAGAGGAAATCCAGAGTCCATCACATAACCAGACTGGGAATGTTATGGAGTGAAAGCCTGGAGTTGGGGCAGTGGGCAAAAGATAGCTGAGGCAAACGTCTAGATGCTTTGCTGTCTCCATTTAGACAGGAGCTTTTCTGGGGGAAGCTTACCTTTGAAAACTCCAACATCAGAAAGTAAAGTATGCCCAGAGTCTTAAGAATAAGGATGCTTTTTTGGGGCGCTTGAGTGGAAGTAGATTCCTGAATGATCAGGATTGAAGTTAGGATCCGAATGGCTTCTGCTTCCTGGGCTTCATCTGCATTGGAGGAGATAAGAAACACAAGCCTTGGAGGCTTCTGGGATGGGGGTGGGAGTTGGGGGCAGCTGGGTGCCTTCCTGGGTAAGAAAGCTTGCTATGTGACCACAAGGGCCTGAGTTCAGAAAACCAGGTATGGCTGTGTGGCCTGGAACCCCAGTGCTGGGCAGGGACAGAAACAGGAGGAGGCTTGCTGGAGCTGGCTGCATGGGGCAGGCTGCATGGGGCAGGCTGCACACACACACACACACACACACACACACACGCACACACACACCTGTCCTTCTCTAGCTCTGTCTCGAAGGTCAGTATTGGAGTGACCACAAGTGCCCAAAGCTGCCAAGGTTTTTATTTCAGAGGCTGAGATCCCCTGAGCTCCTAATCCAGGGAATTGATCAGGTCAGATTCCTTGGGACCGGTTCATTCCCTAACTCCAGTTGCAGCCCCCTAATTCCTCCTCCAAAGGTCAAAGACCAACAGCCTGTCTGTTTCCCACCTGAATCTCTTTATTTCCCCCAGGGATTTTTTCTTTGCTTGTTCATATTTTATTGAAATATGGTGTCATGTAACCTAGACTTGCTATGTAGCCCAGGCTGGCCTTGGACTTCTGATCCCCCTGCCTCTACCTCTTAAGTGCTGGGATTATAAATGACTTCTTCCCGGAGGCTTTTGTCTCTGCAGGTCACCATTTATTGTACAGTCATTGTAGGCCGGCCCTGAAGAGCACATGGGTAAGTAATAAGCCTAAAGACAAAGGCGAAAAGCACAAGCCCTTGAGGCCAAGCATGGCCACTGGGTGTGGCAACTGTGCGTGGCTATGATTCTACCACAATGGAAACCACTTTCCTGATGGGAAAACTGAACGAGCTTACTGTCTAAACCTTAGCTTAAAGCCTTGCCTTCAGTCACCCTTTCAGGGCCACCTACCGACTTCACAACTTCATCGTGGGCCTCCTGATAGATCTGTACTTGTGGCCTGCTCTTTTGTGCTGCAAATGGTCTCTGTATCATCACTGCACCGGCAGGAGTGACTTTTGAGTGGAAGTAAACTTTAGTATCTCAGAGGACAATGGCCACACACAGTGCTACCCAATATGCAGCCCTTTGCTGGGCCTTGGGGTAGAGATGGCTCAAGTCTGGCCCTGCCACTGAGGACCTCACACCTTGAAAAGGAGGGAGACCGTGTCAGGAGGAATCAACAAGGCAACCCCTGCACAGAGTTTCACTGGGCTTGTGTATCCTGGAGGGAAAGGAAGAGATAGATGCTAGGTAGAAACTGCCGGGGCTCAGTAGGGGTCCCCCTTTTCTGTAAGTCTGCCCTTATCGGCCTGCTGAGGATTACGTGTAATGGCAGGGGTCTCAATTCCTCCTGACATTGGTACAAGCTCTTTGAGCCTTATCTCTCCATCTTCTCTTCACGCCCGCAATGGGAAAAGGTCACTGATGGGTTCCAGGAGAATACAGAGAGCAAGGCCGGAGTGTTAGGGAGGAAAAGCCACTGTTCTATTTGCTAGGCCTGCTACTTACCCAAGCCGGTGTCATTCACAAACTGTTTGCCCAGTAAATCTGTCTGTTGGGTATGATCATGCAAGAGGGCTTGACAGTGACTGCTCAGATATGTGTACCAAATCTCCGAGACCTGTTGGGAAAGCAGGGTGATGAGACCAGCAGGTCAGGGTCAGCCACTAGCCAGCCAGTTGGGGACACGCTGTACAAGGCCAGGTTTCCTAAGGCTGGAAGTTCTCACTCTTACTGTGCTTGGAAGCAGAGGGAGCCCTTGTTGTCCAGACAAGGGCTGGACAGACTCATCAGAAGCAGCTCTGCCTGGGCCTGAGGTCAATGGCTACTGTGGTAGTTTGAATAGGTTTGGTCCCCATAGACTCACATGTTGGAATGCTTGGACCACGGGGAATGGCACCATTAGGAGGTGTGGCCTGGTTCGAGTAGGTGTGTCACTGTGGGGTTGGCTTTGAGGTCTCTTAAGCTTAAGCTCTGATCAGTGTGAAACTCTAGTCTCCTGGTTGCCCTCTGATTAATATGTTAGATTTTCAGCACCTTCAGCACCATGTCTGCCTGCACGATGCCATGCTTCCCTCCATGATGATAATGGACTGAACCTCTGACACTGTAAACAGTTCCCAAATAAATGTTTGCCTTTATGCAAGATGCCTTCATCATGGTGTCTCTTCAGAGCAATGGAGCCTAAGACAGCCTCCACTGTGAGGTGTGGGCTTAGTACTCCCATTTCCATGGGAATAGACCCAAGCTTAGAGAGGTCACCAGCACTCCTAACTTTTGGAAAGAGCTGACAAATGGCACAGCCTGGCTGCACACCCAGTTCTGCCTGACTCCAAAGTTCCCTGGCATTCAGCTATGCCAAAACACCTTCTTCTTTTTTTTTTTTTCGGAGCTGAGGACCGAACCCAGGGCCTTGCGCTTGCTAGGCAAGCGCTCAACCACTGAGCTAAATCCCCAACCCCAAAACACCTTCTTCTAAGGAACAGAAGTGCACGGTCACAGCATGATGGCCTCTACCCCACACGGAAATGGTTGCTACCTAAGTGAGGATTACTGAATAGATAACTGGCATTTTCTAGTTTTTTTAATATATATTTTTATATTTTACGTATTTAATTTATGAGTGCTATGCAGCATATACATCTGCCTGCTTGAAGAGGGCATCAGATTCCCCCATAGATGGTTGTGAGCCACCATGTGGTTGCTGGGAATTGAACTCAGGACCTCTGGAAGAGCAGCCAGTGCTTTTAACCACTGAGCCATCTCTCCAACCTGATAACTGGCATTTTCAGATACTGGAGATTTTTTTACAGAGTCTGGGCGGCAGGAGAGAAAGCTTGACTGAGAAAGCAGTAGCTGGGCAAGCAACAAGACCTGAGTTCAAACTCCAGCACCCACTGGAAATAAATGGAGCACCACAAGCTTGTGAATGCTGGTGTTGGGGAGCAGAGACGGGGGCCTCTGGGGCTTGCTGGCCAGTGTAGCCTACTTGGCAAGCTCCATGGCATAGAGACCTGTGGCTGGTGCCTGAGAGCTAACACCCAAGGCTGGACTATGTCTCTACATGCAGGCACACACATGTGTATACACACACACATGCACATACACAGACACACACACACACAGACACACACACACACACACACACACACATACAGAATTTTAAGCTGGGTGTGGTGGTGCAAGGCTTTAATTCTATCACTCATCAGGTAGAGCCTGTAAGTTTAAGAACAGCCTGACCTACATAGTAAGTTCTAGGTTGGCCAGGACTAACTAGAGAGACCTTGTCTCAAAAAAAACAAAAAAAAAACAAAAACAAAAACAAAAAAACAAAACAACAACAACAACAATAACAACAAAAACCCCAACAGATTGAACTAACCCGGGCCCATGGTAGCTCACAGTGACTGAGCCATCCAGGGAGCCCGAGTGGACTGACCTAGGCTCTCTGCACATAGGTTACAGTTGTGCAGCTTGGTCTCCTTAGGGGACGCCTAACAGTGGAAGCAGGGCTGTCTCTGGCTCTCTCGTCTGCCTTTGAGACCTGCTGAGCTGACCTTTCTCTCTACTGGGCTGTCTCATCTAGACTTAATTGGAGAGGATGTGCCTACTCTTACTGCAACTTGATTTGCCATGACTGCTTTATATCCAGGGGAGGCCCACCCTTTTCTGAAGAGAAAGGGAGGAGTGGCTGGGGAAGAGAGGAGGTGGGAGAAGGACTGGGAGGAGAAGACAGAGGGGAAACTGTAGCTGGAATGTAAAATAGATAGACAGACAGACAGACAGAAACTCAGGAGGCTAGAAAGGGGCCTCAACAGTAAAGGTGACTGCCACCAAGTATGCTAATGAGAAGTCCATCCCCAGCCCCACAGGGTGGGGGGGAACATCAGCGTGACACGGTGCATGTGCATGGACACTACAAGTTAACACAATAATAAATATATAAACACAATTTTAAAAGCTTAAATCTACTCTTACTTATGAGGGTTTGGGGAGCTGGGGGGTGCAGGTGCTGCAACATGCATGGGAAGGTCAGAGGTCACCATTCAGGAGTTGTTCTCCCCTTCCACCACGTGGTTCTGGATCAAACTCAGGGTCAGGCTTGGTGGCACCATAGTTTACCCGCTGAGTCATTCCACACAACGGATTTTAAAACATTTTCTTGTTCTTTGACCCTTTGAGAGGCCATTGTCCTCTCAATGTCCCTTAAAAAGTTCTTCTTTTGGCCAGGCAGAGGAGGCTCAAACCTTAATCCCAGTACTGGGAGTCAGAGGCAGGTAGAGTCTCTCTGAGTTCAAAGCCAGCCTGGTCTACAAAGCAAGGTCCAGGACAGCCAGAGCTACCCTGAGAAACAGAGAAACCCTGTCGTGGAAAAACAAAATGAAATTTAAAAATAAATAAAAATGAAATAAAGTTTCTCCTTCTCTATTGTAGACCTCCTTGTGCCTGCCTTGCTGGTGGTATAGGCTGACAGAGCCTACCCTGAACTCTGGTTCTCTGTGAGTCTCTCTACAGATGCTAAGGATTAGCCCGTGTTAGCATTAGACAAAGAGGGGGAGGGATGTGAGTACCGTCAGTCAGCCTCTGAGCTTCTCTGCTGTGGGTTTCTCCGAAAGGCCTGACTCTGGCTATATAATGCCGATGCCAGCATGAGTGCCAGTGCTAAGGCGCCACGTTTCCCAGCTTACCTTTGTATACAGTGTGTCAGCCAGCTCCATTTTCTTAAGGCTATGGAAAATGTTGGCCAGGTGGAAGTAGCCTCCTGAGGTCCTGACGTCTTCTGTCCCAAATGCACAACTGGCATAATAAATCTATCACAGGAATAAGAGAAGGCACCTGAGTCCTTCAAAAACCATTTAATTCATGAAAAGAAAAAAAGGCGTGTGTCGAGAATGTACAGAAAGAAAAAACCTTAGTTGCAGCCGGATGTGAAAATGGACTGGGAACCTGGGCAGACATTCTCTGAAAGGCACATGAATGGGTAATAAGCATATGACAAGTGCTAGGCACTGACCGGCATTCACGGAAAGCAAAACAAAATCACAACGGTCTCGTCCCTCTTCACAGCCAGCAGAACAGCTATCTTCAGAAAGAAGACAGCAAGACAGCGGGGGAAATAAAAACCCAGAAAAGGCTGGGACGGATGAAGAAGGCCAGAGCCTCTGGGCAGCAGCCAGCCAGATCCTCACAAGGCTAAACATGGAATTACTGTGTGGCCCAGGAATGTGTACCTTCCCAAGAAAAAGGGCACACATGTCCCTTGTGAACAGACTGGCTCATGAACATCTGTCACAATCATTCTTGGCAGTCCCAGGGCAGAAGCAGCACACACATCCATTGTCTCAAGAGTGCAGGGTAGACTGCTTGACACGAGATGAACTGTGGCTCAGCAGTGGATGGACTACAAGCAGTATGCAGGGTGAGGGCAACCAGACTTCTAGACTCCACCCACAATTCTCCCTCTATAAAGAGCACACTGGGCGGGCGGTGGTGGCACATGCCTTTAATCCCAGTCCTCGGGAAGCAGAGGCAGGCAGCTCTCTGGGAGTTTGAGGCCAATCTGGTCTACACAGTGAGTTTCAGGACAGTCAGGGTTACACCAAAAAACTCTATCTCAAAAGAAAGAGGAGGAGGAAGATGAAGAAAAAGAAGGAAAGAAGGAAGGAAGGAACGAAGGAAGAAAATCTATGGAGACAGAGACTGACTGCCTGGGGTTGGGATTTGAATGGGAAATGACTGCAAACAGAAATGAGGGAAATGTGCTCCTGGTTGGGTAGCTCTCTAAATGCACTAAAACTTACTGAAGTGGACACATGAAAATGGGTGATTAGAGAAGTGTGCATTAAAGAAGGGGGAAGAAATGTGGGTGTAATGTGGAATATCTGTAATCCCAACACTCAGGAGGTCGAAGCAGGATGAGGGTGACTTCACGATCAACCCGAAGTAGATAATAAGATCTTGTCTCAAAAAAGATGTAGACTGTCTAGAGACAGTGTGGCACGCCCTTTCCTCTCAGCACTTGGGAGGCAGAAGCAGGTGGACCTCTATGAGTTTGAGGTCAGCTAGGATACATAGTGAGACCCTGTTCAAAAAGAAAACAAACAAGGGTGTGTGTGTGTGTGTGTGTGTGTGTGTGTGTGTGTGTGTGTGTGTACACTCAGGTAACATGGTTTTGATCTAATTCCTAATTGTGTGGTCAGCCCAAGACAGAATGTGCCTCTACTTAATTAACTGAAGGATGTGGGGGACAGGGAACAAACATAAACAAAGAAAAGTTGCCAGGCACGGTGGCACTCGCCTATGAGCCCAGCATCCAGGAGATAGAGGCAGGTAGAGCTCTTTGAGTTCAAGGCCAGCTTGGTCAACATATCAAATTCCAGGACAGCCGGGACTATGCAATAAGTAAGACCCTCGCTGTTTCAAAAAAAGGAGGGGGGATATTGGTTAAGGGCTTGGATAGAAACAGATGTCATAAGGGCTACCTAGAGTCACTTACTGAGTGACTAGAGATGTGGAAGCAAGAGGGCCAACAGAGCACCAAGAACAGCAATGGCAGGGAAATATTGCCATCCCCGTACCTCAGAAAACCAGAGGAGAAGGCAGGCACGGTAACAGAGAGCAGCCAGAGCTGAAGCTATGGCCACTAGACAGGAGCTGTATCCAGAGAGGAAAGCTGACTGCTTCCGCCAGAACTGGGGTGGGTCTACCCACCCCTCCCCCACTGCATCTCCACCCTCCTGTCCCCTGCTGTGCTTCCCATGCTTCAATCCCTAGCAAAGTCAGATCATGGTGGTAGCATCCAGGACAACCGTGGCAGTCAGCTTCCCAGGGCGGAGAGTTGTACACAAGATGGCCTCCTGGTCCAGGTTAGAGTCTAAGGCGAGCACAGAGGCAGGCAGCCATGGGGAAGGCTGCCTGAGGAAAGGGGAGTGTAGAGACAGGAAGTAGTCCCCCCTTGGGAGTGCGATACGACCCAACCTAACCTGGATCAGGTGCAGGAACTCTGATACTATTTTCCAGCCCCAGAATTGGACTAGGAACTCCCTAACTGAAGAACAGCTCTTCCGACTCCCCCATCTCACGTTTGTACAGGTTTATAGACTGTAAGTGCTTTCTTATAGATCTGGCTCATTTAAATTTAATAACCACACTCTGAAGAAGAGACGTTAATATTATTTTAACAGATAGCCACAAAGTCCAGTACGTACAGTCTTCTGTTATTGATCTCTGCAATGCGCTGATGTGGTGGGGGGCCAGTTTATGATTTGTGTCTTACATGCGATGGGAAAGGTTAAATAATTTGTCACAGAACTAGCAGAGCCAGAAAAAAACTTCTCTTAGCGCTGTGCAGCTCTGTCTTTTCAGATTAGCCTCAGACCGCTGAGGGGGGAGAGGGGAAGAGATGGGGCCTGGCTACATTTGCATCATCAGGAAGTAGAAAGGCTTGAACTGAGGTTATTAGAGCTGAGTTCTTGCTGCTGCTCCCCAGATGGTCAGTATAAGCAGTAAGTGTTAGAGAGATGCTCAGTTAAAGAAACCCTGAGCAGAACCATTCTTGGGAATACCCAGGTGTCTTAAGGGCGTTCACTCACGTCATTAGCCAGATGGTACCGGGCTTCCTCGAGGTTCTTCTTGGCTATGTAGAGAAGGCCCAGGTTCCGATGCAGTAAAGAGTGGGTGGCGTTACTACAGTCAGTTGACTTGAGGACTGTCCATTGGGCTTGGGATAGATATTCTTCAGCCTGCACTATCCGGCCCAGACCTGCCAAAAGTCAGTTATAAAAGAGATATAAGCATGGTGGTGCATGCCTTTAATTCCAGCACTCCGAAGGCAAAGGCAGGAGGATTTCTTGGAGTTCCACTACAGCTCAGGCTCTGTAGAAATACCCTATCTCAAAACCCCCTAAATAAATAAATAAATAAGTTATAATTCATATTTTAGCTAAAGAGTATGAATGATGTATATGATATATGGGTTATCGTACATTGGTTTATCCATTGATACAGATATTGATTGGTGCCCAAAGTTGCTCATGAATGTTCGTAGCAGTCCATCCCTGAGACGCCCATCGGTTGATAAGCATAGGCTTGAAAACAGCATGCTAAGTGAAAGAAGCCAGGCACCAAAAGCCACATATTGTCGGATTCCATTCATGTGAAATTTCCAGACCAGCACACAGAGAGAAGGGAGTTAGTAGTGGTGGGGGTGCATCAGACAGAGGAAGAAGTGAGGGTGTCTAACAAGGGGTAACTATGAAAATTATATGGGTTTTTAAAGCTGATGGAATGTTCTGGAATTGAATAGTAGTGAGTTATACAACCTTTTGAATATATAACCTTCTGAATAGATACACTAGAATTTTAATTATTTAATTATTTACTTAGGTAGGTAGCTTTTAGTTTTGTTTTGCTTTAGATGGGGTCTTTGTAGCTCTGGTCTTGAACTCTATATAGACCAGAATGACCTTGAACTCATAAAGATCCTCCTGCCTCTGCCTCCTCAGCCCTGGGAAATAAAGGTGTGCACTAACAGGCCAGGTTTATACCAGGCCTTTAAAAATATTTATCTTATTTTGATTCTGTGTATGTGGGGGTGGGGTAAGTGCAAGTGCACACTGGCTTTTGGAGAGGTCAGAAATATGGTGTCAAGTTCTCTGGAATTACGGGCAGCTATAAGACATCTAACAAGGTGGCTGGAAACTGAAGTCCTGTGCACAATTGATATATGCCTGCCTGGTTCTTCTCAAGGAGGCAATGCTAGAAAAGAAGGTCTTAAGGCCACCTAGACAACCATCAGTCCTGAAGGAAAAGGCATACCAGGGAGAATGCCCCGCGATGTGCTGGGTTCAGAGAGCCAGACTAAATCCATAACTAGCAACAGAGTGAGCTGAGTACTCAGGAAAACCAGGGCAAGAGGAAGAAGTTTCTGAGTGAGTGATTTAAAAAGAGAGGAGGAGCTCAGCAGGTAAAAAGACAGGACACACCCAAAGCCAGACTGCCTGAGTTCTATCTCTGAGACCTACACAGTAGGAGGAGAGAACCGACTCCCTCTGACCTCCACAGGAGGGCTGTGGCACATATGCCCGTGAACACGTACACACAAATAAATTAATTAAGGTCAAAAAAAAAAAAAAAAGAAAGAAAGAAAGAAAGGACTCAACCTAGTCTTTGGAGATAGGGAAAGGCTCCAGACCAAAGACTGGAAACTGTGGCTGAGACCTGAGAGACAAGGGATTAATTAAGTGGAAAGGAACAAAAAGAAAACAGCAGGAGAGAGAAGCCATTCGGACCTCAGACTGTGTAGGAATATATCTTTTTGGACGTGCAATGGAATCACATTGCTCAGTGGAGGTGAGATTGAAGACAGCCTAGGAGGACATGAAGACAGCAGCTATCAGGTAAGTGGCCAATGATGGGACTCTGGCTTTTAATTTTTTTAAAACATTATTTTATGTGAGTACACTGTCACTGTCTTCAGACACACCAGGATAGGGCATCAGATCTCATCACAGATGGTTGTGAGCCACCCTGTGGCTGCTGGGAATCGAACTCAGGACGTCTGGAAGAGCAGTCAGTGCTCCTAACCGCTGAGCCACCTCTCCAGCCCCAGGGCTTTGGCTTAAATGACTTTTTCAGAGCTCCATAGTCAGTGTCAGGGTACGCAGAGTTGGGGTTGTCCTGCCTGGTGTTCTGCCTGCAATCTAGAATGGCTGTCAGATCTAAGTGGAGTGAGGCCTGGTACAGGGAGCCAGATGAACCAAACGTCTAAGGACAAGATCCAGGGAGGGGGCAGTGCTCACACAGACACGGGAGGGCATCTTTGTGGGTGGACTCAGACTGGAGAAAGGACTAGTTCAGGTTCTGGGAGCCTGTTATCTATACAAACATGGCAATGGTTGCGGAAGCGAGCATCCTCTCTGTCAGAGAAGGGGCCTGAAGATGTGAAGGGGGAGACTACACTGCAGACACGGTGCTGTGTTCACACCCATGTCATATGTGTCAGAAATACTTTTTGTCTGTAAAGCACTATAAAACTTTTGTTTATGACAAGGAACTCAAATCTTTTTATCTCCCCCACCTTGTAAAAACCTTAGCTGTTTAGATCCCCTCACCCAGTTAAATATTTTTTATACAAAAGCCCTGCTGTATTTATGAAACTTAACTGATTTAAATGGCCTGCCCCTTCCCACTCTCCTTCATTTCCTTCTCAAATCAGCCAATTACAGCAGACTGTGAAGTCAGACCCCAGCCAGTGGGGAAAAGACACAGTCAGCACCTGAGCTAAGGGGTTGGGGATTTAGCTCAGTGGTAGAGCACTTGCCTAGCAAGCGCAAGGCCCTGGGTTCGATCCCCAGCTCCGAAAAAAGAAAAAAAGAAAAGCACCTGAGCTAAAATAAAAGCCAAGCCAGGTTTGGGTCTTGGGCACCTAAAATCACCTGGCTGGGCGCTACAGTCACCTTGTCTGTGGGTTCTTTCTGTGTGATCCTGAGATTGTCTGTGTCTAACATGGATGTGACATGTGTAGACACACACAACACAGGACTGTGTTTACCCATCCATCCCTTAATTCTGTACACGCAGGAGCTCAGGCACAGGTGAGACCCATAGCAGTGAGTAAATCTAGTGAACAGCTTTGGTGTCCAGATTCACTTTCTGTGGAAAAATAAAAATAGAAGGGGCAGAGGGTATTCTAGGAGATGCTGCCTCAGAAAGCAGGCACCAAAAAAAAAAAAAAAAAAAAAAAAAACAAAACAAAAAAAACAAAAAAACATGGAGATACTTCAAAGAGCAAGATAAAAAGCCAGCTTGTGTGGTCAAATCAGGGACAGTTGGAACACGTGAATAACTGTAGTGGGTTAAAAACCTGGTGACTATGGGGTTGGGATTTAGCTCAGTGGTAGAGCGCTTGCCTAGGAAGCGCAAGGCCCTGGGTTCGGTCCCCAGCTCCGGAAAAAAAAAAAAAAAAAAACCTGGTGACTAAAAGAGGGAACCAGGAGTCACGATAAATGGCTATAAATGAATGAATACATTGAGAGTTTACATTGGTTTAAAAATAAAAAAAAAAAAAGAATGTTTACATGACTCCAAAGTACCACCTCATAAAACAAACCTAGAATTAGCATGATTCATGACCAAGAAGTCGGTCAGCACCACTGTAGTAACGGCGTGATGGTAAGCAGTTAGGAATACATCTTCTACTTGGTGGAAGGAGACGCTGCCTGGTTCCCGAGCTGCAAATAAAGCCAACTATGATCTCTCAGCAGATGCACGGCATCAGACCCTGTACTGAGGATGGCCTTCAACTCCGACCTTCCTGCCTCCACTCTGGACCTTACTTCTGAATTTTCCATCTAAACGTTCTGATCAGTGTTGCCTATGGGTTAGAATCAGTCATGGGAAAATTGTGTCAGTTTATAGCATGGGTTGAGAACATAACTATCACTTCTGTGACATTCCTGCCCCCAACAAGGGAACGGCAGACAAACCCAACTAAGATGCTTTATATAATGATTGGCAAGGTGAAGAGTTGGCTTGGCAATTAAGAGTTCAAGTCCCAACACCCACATGGCTGTCTGTAACTCTAATTCCAAGGGATCACGTGCCCTCTTCTGGCTTTCTCCGGTACTAGGAACATGTGTGATAGACAAGCAAACCTGCAGGAGAAACGCCCATATACATAATATATATTTCTTTTTTTTTTCTTTTTTTTTCGGAGCTGGGGACCGAACCCAGGGCCTTGCACTTCCTAGGCAAGCATAATATATATTTCTAAAATTGGCCAATGATCTCTATAAGTCAAAGGAGCCAAGGGAAAGCTGGGAGAGTGTTTCAGAGAGAAGACTTAACAAATGGCGCAAGAGAGGACATGTGTCTCTGAGTGATGACTCCGATTCCATAATTTAGGGGGCCATAAACATATTTTTGGAGAAACCTGAATGGAAGGCTTCGCTGTGCCTATAAAGGGGGAGTTTGTTGGGAAATGTACACTAGAGAGTTCCAGACACAGGACCCTTCTGCATTCGACAGTAAGGCTCGGATGGAGCACTTATACTATACCAACAACAGCTTGACCTCAAAGCTGGGACTTGAACCCGGGGCTCTACGTATGCTAGGTCATGTGCTTTACTGCTGAGCTAAGGCCCCAGCCTGAAGAATGATATTCTAAACGACGGCTATTAGGATGTATATGGTGCCCGAAATACTGTAGATACTCAAGAATGTAAATCAAGATACATCAAGAAGGCACTGCTAAGCACGTGCTCTCACTCTCGGGCTGGGGCGTTACCATCTCTCAGCTGTGACCCTGACCCCAGGGAACAGGTAGATGCTACATTCCAACTAGGTTAACAAAATTCTGTCTTCCGGGAATTTGTAATGGTCATTAGAAGCTGAGCCATTTCTGCTTCTCAACTTGAGTCCATGTAACTAGACCAGATATCGGAGAATAGCTGTCTCCTGCAGTGAGGAGAGGATGTTACAATTTGGTCTCCAGAGGCACACTGAAGTAGATACATACAAGGAGCAGAGACAGGAAAGAGGGTTGGCGGTAGCTGAGTTGGTAGAGTGTTGGCTCACCATGTATGAAGAGCTGGGTTTGATTCCCAAGCACATGTCTCGGGAATTTAGTTTTGGCCTGAAATCTCAGCACTGGAAGAAAGGGTAGGGAGATCAGGAAGATCAGAAGTTCAAAGTCACCCCTGAATCTCCCTAGTGAGTTAGAGGTCATCCTGGATTTTGCAAGGGGTCCTTTAAAAAGGAGAAGGAAGGGGTTGGGGATTTAGCTCAGTGGTAGAGCGCTTGCCTAGCAAGCACAAGGCCCTGGGTTCGGTCCCCAGCTCCGAAAAGAAAGAAAAAAGAAAGGAGAAGGAAAAGAAGGGCACAGGAGAAAGACTGAGGGCCCAGTCAATTTCCTATAACCTGCCTAGGACACTCAAACAACATAATTGATTTCTTCCCTTTGTCCAGGTCAGCTTGAGTGGATTTCTTTTTGTTGCTTTGTTTGTGACAGAGTCTCTCTATGTAGCCCTAGCTGTCCTGGAACTCCCTATGTAGACAAGGGTGGTCTCCCTCCTCTGCCTCTCTGCCTCTCTGCCTCTCTGCCTCTCTGCCTCTCTGCCTCTCTGCCTCTCTGCCTCTCTGCCTCTGCCTCTGCCTCTGCTTCTGCCTCTGCCTCTCCAGTGCTGGGATTAAAGGTGAATAGCACCAGGTCCACCTTGAGTGGATTTCTGCCAGCTGTGGCCATAGCTTTCAAACCCCTGTGCCAGTCTTCAACCCAACCCCGCTCTTCCACAGAGGGTGTCTTGCCCCTGTTCAGAATCAATGACGCACTTCAACTGGCTCTAGGGATCTAAAGTCAGTTCCACTCACCAAGGCTGGCTTCAGCCAGGAGCAGGTAAGCAGGCACAAGCTCGACTGAGCTCAGGCCATGCACATTCATGCGGAAGCGAAGGGAGTGCAAAGCTGCAGGGACGGCGTCTTCATGTCTTCCTTCAAAGAGATATTTCTGGGCAACAGTGTAGCAGAATTCAATCAAGTGCTCCTGTGGAAAGACAGAAATATGCACTCTGAAACAAGGTAAAAGGCAAAGTGGAAAGGTAAAGCCAATGTCTGGCTGAAGGGACTTGGTGAGCCTGCCTCTACAAGGTGGACATGAGATTCAGGGGTGGAGTGGATAAAAATAAAATTTGGGACAGTGAGGGCAAGGTCCAGGAAGAGACGTCTTTCATTTTAGTTCAGAACTTGGCAGACAAGAGTGTTGGACATGAGCTCTCAGATGAATAGCACACATCAATCCAGTAGTTCTTTTCATTGTTGTGTTCTTTGCTCTGTAAAGACAGAGTCTTGGGCTGGAGAGATGGCTTAGTGGTTAAGAGCACTGACTGCTCTTCCAGAGGTTCTGAGTTCAAATCCCAGCAACCACATGGTGGCTCACAGCCATCTGTAATGAGATCTGATGCCCTCTTCTGGTGTGTCTGAAGACAGCTACAGTGTACTTATATATAAGAAATAAATCTTAAAAAAAAAAAAAAAAAAGACAGAGTCTTACGTAGTCCAGGATAGCCTCAAACTCACTATGTGCGTGAACATGTGCCATCACCCAGTTTTATGTGATACCAAAGCTCCAACCTAGGGCTTGATGCTTGCTAGCCAAGCCCATACCAACTAATGTACATCCCTGGCCTAATTTTAATAAAACTTTAATTTAGCAAAGCTTTAGATGATACAAGACAATGCCTTCATACTCTAACATATTCCTTTCTGTACACTTATATTTTAAATATCTTACCAGTAGTTCTCAACCTTCCTAATGTTGCAACACTTTAATACAGTTCATGTTCGGGTGAACCACCCCAACAGTAAAATTGCTTTCATTGCTACTTTGTAAGGGTAATTTTGCTACTGTTATGAATCATGATGTAAATATTTTTGGAGATAGAGGTTTGCCAAAGGGGTGGTTTTTATTTCCTTAGAGAAAGTGATGAGCTGAGAGCCCCACCCAAGCTTTATGAATATATGGCATGGGTTGAGCCCAGAGTATCTCTCTCTATCCCTTGGCCTAAGCCTGGAAGCTTCTAGCCTCTGTACAACCTAATTTTCTGCAAGCCAGGGCTTTGACGGCTTCCGCTTCCATCCTCTGTCTGCTAACCTAGGCCTAGAATGTTTCTGCCTCTGAGACTTCCTGCTGAATAAACTTACTTCTAGCTCTTTCTGAACTCTGGCTGGCTGGTTCAAATCAACTGTTCTGGCTCAAACACCTCTCCAAGCTGACTGACTCAAAATGTGTTCTCTTGTCTTCTGACTGAATTGTTCTCCTTGGAAAAGATGGCTTCTGAACTGCATTAAACTAAACTGCTCTGAACTGAACTAACTGAACTAAACTGAACCGTCTCTCTCCCTCCCTGCTCTTAAGTAGCCTCTCTTTCCTGTCTGTTCTCCTGAGAGTTGGGCAGATCCTATCTCTAACTCAATCTGTCAAATCTTTCTCTGATTTGTCACTTTGTCTGCACCTCAATTAGACAACATTGTTTGGGGTTAGAGGTATGTACTAAAGGCAGGTCTGTATTCCAGCCAGATGGATCAAAGGTATAAACAAAGGGTATGTCTATATTCCAGCCAGAGGAATTAAAGGTGTGTAGCATGTCTGCGTTACAACCAGATCATATCTTTGGATGTGATCCCTTGTCAGACCAGCCATTTTACTGGATTAAAATCCCTCTACAGTTGTATCACAGTACTTGACACATTGGTTCTATGGACTGAACCATGTCTAAAAAGTCATGTGCTTTTATCCTAATCCCACAGGACGAGACGGTAATTTGGGTAAAATGCCTTCCAAAGAAGTGGTTAAGTTAAAATGGATCCACTCACATAGACTCAAATTTAATCTGTTTGGCACCTGAGTTACAGTGTGTGTGTGTGTGTGTGTGTGTGTGTGTGTGTGTGTGTGTGTTCATGTGTGCCACAATGCATGTGTGGAGGTCAGAGGGCAACTAGAAGTAAATTCTCTCCTTTGACCACGTGGGTTCTGGGGATCAAATTCAGGTTGTCAGGCAGCAAACTCTTTCCCACTGCCATCCTACCAGCCTGACTGCTGTCTTTATAAGAAGAAACTAGACAGGCACAGAGATTCGAGGGATGTGTACAAATGGAAGATCCAATGAAGACTCAGCAAAAAGGTAGCCGTCCATCACCCAGGAAGAGAGGTCTTAGAAGACACCAGATCTGGGTCTCCAGAGATGGCTCAGTCAGCAAAGTCTTATGAGTTCAATATCCAGAGAACATGTCAAAAAGTTATCATGGTGGGCACACTCGTTCTCCCAGCATTGAGAGGCAGCCACAGGTAGAGCCCTGGGGTCCACTGTACAGCTAGGCTCACCTGCTTGGTGAAACCCAGCCCTGTGAGAGACCCTGTCTCAAAAAAACCAAAGTCAAAACCAAGGTAAATAGCTCCGGAAGAAAGACACCTCAGGTCGGTTGTCTTCTAGCATCCACCTGCAACTCAAGCATGGCTGTGCACCCGAAGATGCACAGGGCTGGGGGAGGACAAGGGAGGGTGGGGAGGACAAGGGAGGGAGGGTCAGGGGGGACAAGGGAGAGAGGGTGGGGAGGACAAGAGAGGGAGGGTCAGGGAGGACAAGGGAGAGAGGGTGGGGAGGACAAGGGAGGGAGGGTCAGGGAGGACAAGGGAGAGAGGGTGGGAAGGACAAGGGAGAGAGGGTGGGAAGGACAAGGGAGAGAGGGTGGGGAGGACAAGGGAGGGAGGGTGGGGAGGACAAGGGAGGGAGGGTGGGGGAGGACAAGGAGGGGAGGGTGGGGGAGGACAAGGAGAGAGGGGGGGAGGACAAGGGAGGGAGGGTCAGGGAGGACAAGGGAGAGAGGGTGGGAAGGACAAGGGAGAGAGGGTGGGAAGGACAAGGGAGAGAGGGTGGGGAGGACAAGGGAGGGAGGGTGGGGGAGGACAAGGGAGAGAGGGGTGGGGGGAGGACAAGGAAGGAGGGTGGGGAGGACAAGGGAGGGAGGGGTGGGGAGGACAAGGGAGGGAGGGTCAGGGAGGACAAGGGAGAGAGGGTGGGGAGGACAAGGGAGGGAGGGTCAGGGAGGACAAGGGAGAGAGGGTGGGGAGGACAAGGGAGGGAGGGTGGGGGAAGGACAAGGGAGAGAGGGTGGGAAGGACAAGGGAGAGAGGGTGGGAAGGACAAGGGAGAGAGGGTGGGAAGGACAAGGGAGAGAGGGTGGGGAGGACAAGGGAGGGAGGGTGGGGGGAGGACAAGGGAGAGAGGGTGGGGGAGGACAAGGGAGGGAGGGTGGGGGGGAGGACAAGGGAGAGAGGGTGGGGAGGACAAGGAGAGAGGGTCAGGGGAGGACAAGGGAGGGAGGGTGGGGAGGACAAGGGAGAGAGGGTGGGAAGGACAAGGGGAGAGAGGGTGGGGAGGACAAGGGAGGGGGAGGACAAGGGAGGGAGGGTGGGGGAAGGACAAGGGAGAGAGGGTGGGAAGGACAAGGGAGGACAAGGGAGGGAGGGGGAGGACAAGGGAGGGAGGGTGGGGGAAGGACAAGAAGAGGGAATGAGAGGGGAGGGAGAAGGTACAAACCTTGACTTGGACTTTCAATCTCCAGCAGTGTTGAGAAAATGAATGTCTGTTGTTTGTACCACGCCCCCATCTTATGGCCACCCAAGCAAACCAGTCCAGTCGGTGTTCCATGAAACCGTGGGAAATGACCCAATGACTGGCACTGGGACTGGGAGCATGAAGCCCAAGGCCCCACCCTCAGCATGACCGGCTGGAGGACTTGCCTGCCGCCTCTGCAGCTGCTGCAGACCATGCTGCCTCTCCTCCTCTGAGTTGAAGAAGGGCATGCTGGTGCGCAGAGGGATCAGCAGCTGGCATATCTTTGCATGGATGCTGCCCCAGTCAGCCTTCTGATGCACAGGACCACTGACAACAAAAACACAGCGTCATCTTGATCTCCACCTCCTCCCAGCTCTAAATTCCAGAAAAGTCAGCCCCACCCAAACCTGGCTGGAGCCTAAAGCCTTTGCTGAGAAGAAAACCTATTTTCTCTCACATCTGTACGTGAATAAACACTGCACTGTGGCCAGGAAGGGGTGGCACACACCTTTAGTTCCATCACTCGGGAGGGAGAGGCAGGAGGATCTCTAGGAGTTCAAGGCCAACAGGGTCTACAGAGCGAGGTCTAGGACAGACATAGGAAAACCGTCTGAAGAAAAAAAGACAACAAATGCTGGAAATAAGTAGGAAAAACGAACCTTTTTATACTGCTGGTGGGGATGCAGACTAAGTGCTCCATGGTCACAAGCACTTGCTCTTACAGAGGACCTGGGTTTGATTCTCAACGAACAGTGACTTGCAACCATTCATAAGTACAGTTTCAGGGGGTCCCAACCCCCTCTCCTGAGCTCTGAGGACACCAGGCACACATGTTGTGCACAAACATACATGGGGGCGAAACAGTCTTACAATAAGATGAAATAACTAAGTATTTTAAACGTTTAATCTGGGCTGGAGAGATGGCTCAGCAGTTAAGAGCACTGACTGCTCTTCCAGAGGTCCTGAGTTCAAATCCCAGCAACCACATGGTGGCTCACAGCCGTCTGCATTGGGATCTGATGCCCTCTTCTGGTGTGTCTGAAGACAGCTGCAGTGTACTTATATGAATAAAAATAAATAAATCTCTAAAAAAGGTTTGTTTAAACACTTAATCTAGAAAGAGTACTTGGATGTGGCCCAGCTATACCATGTCTGGGCATACATCTGAACGACTGATGTCCACGTGCCCACAAAGATCTTTGTACATCTATGTTTATTGCTCCATGATTTACAATAGGCAGGAAATGAATCCAGCCTAGACGCTCATTAACAGTCAAATAAATAAAGGAAATGTAGGATGTCTACACAGCGGAATTTCATTTAGCTGTAAAGAAAAATGAAATTATGACTTTCTAAGGAAAATAGATGGAACGGGAAACCATTACGTTAAATGAAATGAGCTAAACTTAGGAAAACAAACTGCAATTTCTCAGACCGTAACACACACACACACACACACACACACACACACACACACACACACACACCATAAAAGTGGGACAGTGTGAAAGGAGAGGGGGGATATCTAAAGGGAAGGAATAACAACAGAGGGTGAGGAAAATGTATATCATGAAGCAGAAGGAAATGTATATCATGAAGTAGGGAAGGAGACCAGCAGGAAGGGAAGGGAGGGTGGAAGAGGGCAGTGGGCGATATGAAAAAGGAAAGTGTGTGTGTGTGTGTGTGCGTGTGCGTGCGCACGCACATGCGCGCGCGCATAATGTCACAATAAAATCCTTTTCTTCGTATGCTAACCAAAAATTATTTAAACTGAACAAGTAAAAGCTGTTGGGTTTGGGGAGGGGACACATGAGGGGATCTTTTCTTTTCTTTTTTTTGGTTCTTTTTTTCAGAGCTGGGGACCGAACCCAGGGCCTCTCTACCACTGAGCTAAATCCCCAACCCCGAGGGGATCTTTTCTGTAGACACCTGCTCACCCATGTATGCTGTGGCCCCTCCGCTAAGAACAACAAAGAACACCTTCTATTGTTCTAGGGTCATCTGGGCACATCTGAGGATGGAAGCTGATGAATTTGAGACTTTTTCTTGGGAAAAGTAAAGGAATTTACCTAAGATATGGGTCTAAGAAAGACTTCATAAACATACGTTTTTCTAGTCAGTCTCGCAAAGAGTCCCACTAGTGATAGCTTCAGGCTTGCTGGGGGATGGGGCAAGCATTCACGGACTGCACTGGGCATGCTTTCTAGTCGCTGTGTTGTGGGAGACACTTTTGATTGTAACTACTTGACTCTGGAAATAAAATCTGTTTGATCATGTTAAGGTTGAGAAAGTAGCAATAAGTGAGGTGTTTAAAGCCCCAAAGCCAGCGTCTTTAGTGTTCTGGAAAGGACAGTGACAATTTGGTTTATAGATTTTGTTAAAATACATGTATTTCTGTTGGTTGTTTGACAAGGTGTCACTCTGTAGCCCAGATAGGAACGCACAATGCAGTTCGGGTTGGCCTTCAACTCATGGCAATTCTCCTGCCTCAGCCTGCAATGGTATGAGGGTTTAATGTCTACATCCTGCCCAGCTAACTCTTGTTAATGTCTGTGTTTGCAGCCATCCAAATGGATTTGACAGGGTTTCTCATGATGGTTTGGATTTATATTTCCCCAATGAATAACAAGCATCTTTTCCTGTGCTAATAGGCCATTTTTGTATTTTCCTTTGGAGAAAGGTTTATTTAAATCCTATGTTCCTTTAAAAAAAAAGAAAGAACTGGATTGTTTTGCTGCTTTTAGGAATTTGTAATATATTCTGGATATAAGACGTTTGTCAGATGTATGATTTTCTCCCATCCTATGGGTTTCTCCTCCCCTTCCTCCTCCTCCTCCTCCTCCTTGTCCTCCTCCTCATCCTCTTCTTCTTTTCCTCCCTTCTAAGCAATATTTATTTATTATTATTTTGAGACAGGGTCTCACTATATAACCCTTAGCTGGCCTGGAAATCACTATGTAGATCAGGCTGACCTTGAACTCACAAAGAGCTGTCTGCCTCTGCCTACTAAGTGTTGGGATTGAAGGCATCAATTTGAATGAATGGAAGCTCTACACCACAAAGCCCAGGTTAGAGTGAGGACTTTCTAATAAATCAATTCTGTTACTCTAACTGCTTCCCTTTGTAGTATCAAAAGGTGTACCCCAAGCTGAGTGAAGAGAAGACTGGGGCTGAATTTCCTGGAGGAACCCTCCCCTGAAGTGAGGCGGCATGGAAGCCAGGTCTAGTCTGGAAGTGACTAGTGGTCAGCACACATGCTGTTTCTTCCTTACAAAGGAAGTCATCTTAACTCGCTGGGACTTCTCAAGGGGACAGAGGCCCAGATGGTTTCCTGGGGTAGAGAGCCCAGCAGCAGTGGGTCAGGAGGCATTCTGTGTGTGTGTGTGTGTGTGTGTGTGTGTGTGTGTGTGTGTGTGTGTGTGTGTGTTGCTTCCTTTTGGGTCCTTGGTATAAAGTTTCTAGCTCACGAGACAGTCTCTTCGGCACCGGTATCTGCTGCTGTTTTAATCTCTCAGTGAGTAAGTCTTTATGGTGAAAAGGAAGTTACCTCCATCGGTCCTGGACACAGTGATGGGGAAGCAATGGTCGGTCCTGAAGAGTACCAGCCCAATTGCAGGTTCACAGAGCCTGGCGGGAAATGGGGTAGGGTTGTGCTCAACGGTGGCTACTTCTACAGAAGCAGAGTGGTACTCCTCAAACCACTTCTTTTTCACAGCTCCCAGACGTGGGTCAGGAGGGCGAGGCGGCCAGGTGACTGGTGCATTGTTTCTTCCATCCTTTATCCTGTTGTGGAGACCCCTGGCGACTGGGTTTCCAGACACTCGGCTTGTTTTTCTTGCTGGGACCAGTTCAGTTTCTGTGGCTTGGTGATGTATTTCTCCATTATGTGAGCTTGGTCACAGGCTTGGGATGACTGTGTCAACTATAGAGCCCTGAAGTCAGGCCCCACAGTGACTCCACTTTACCTGCGCCAGCCCTGGAGACCACCAGAGAGTTCCCAACACTGCCCTCATGTGGTCAGGCCTGACTACTCCCTCACCGTTAGCTCCCAGAACTGCACTCAGACAGCTCCTAGCTCTGTGCCCATGTTCTTTGCAGCACTTCCTACCCCCCTTCCCCCCCTTTTTCAAAAGATTTGCTGGATATGGTGTTGCACCTTTAATCCCAGAGGTAGGAGGATCTCTGAGTTTGAAGACAGTCTTGTCTACATACAGAGTTCCAGGACAGCAAGGGCTTGTCTTGGAAAACAAACAAGAAATTAAATTTTGACACGTCTATCTCACCTACTTTGGTACCTTTGATGTTAAATTTGGCACTACACTGATTTGCGATTACGTTTCCTTCTAGCTTCCCACAGTCTCATGGCTAACAGCTATGTTTTCCGGATACAGGGTGTTGTTGTTGTTGTTGTTTGTTTGTTTGTCTTGAATGAGGGGGAAGGAAAGGATCTAAGTCTATCTATTCTACGTGAATATCTATTTGACTCAGTGCCATTTGTTAAAGGACCGTCTGTTCTCAGTGAACGTTTACGAGGGTATCATAGCCTCTCACTCCTGTACTGTCCTTAACACGGAAGCACTGTAGGGGCTGGAGAGGTGGCTCATCAGTTAGGAGCACTGGGTTCGATTCCCAGCACCTGCGTGGCAGCTCAAACTGTCTGTAATTCCAGTTCCAGTGGACTCATGACACCAGACATGCATGGAAGAAAATTACCCATAGCATAAAAGAAAATACATCTTTAAAAACTGCGTGTAGCACAGCGGTAAGTTTTGAGATCTCTGTGTGAATTTCAGGGTCAGCCTGTCTAAGCTGGAATTTCAGATGAACTGCATTGCATCTATAGACATTTGGGTATTTCGGCTATCTTAGTAATAAGTATGTCAATGTCTTTGATTTCTTTCAGCATTGTTTTGTTAGGCAGTCTGTTCTACAACTCAATTTATAGCACATGGCTCCTCCCACCACCCCTAGAAGGTTATAAAGGTCGGGCCTTTCTTCTGTTTGGGTTACTGGTCAGAGACAGACCTCTGGACTGTTTAAGGATTTGGCCCAAAGAAGAAGGCTGGTTTAAGGCCACATCATATTTACATGTCCAATACCATATTATTCCTGTCTAATGCTTTCCCTTCCACCTCAGGACCTTCTCAGTAGAGTAAGACTTATTTAAAGGGATCACGTCGGTTTTCTTTTTGGACTGACCAAATATCATCTTTTATGATATTTCAATGTATAAGTCACACACTTCCTTGACTAAGTTTTTCTCTAATATTTTATCCTGTTTTGAATATGGTAACATCCTTAATTTCACTTTGAAATTGTTCATTGCTAGTTTATAGGAATGCAACTACTTCTGCATATCCTGTAGTCCTGCTGTGTTCGTTGCTTAGTTGTGATTTTCTAAGTTCTTTATGGTTTCTGTGTTATAAGCCTGTTAGGATCCTCCAGGGCAAACCAGTATTTATTATAGAATTGGTCCATGTGATACTTAAGCATAGGGAGTTGCACAACGGGTGCTAGAGAGATGGCCCAACAGTTAAGAACAGTTGACGCTCTTCCAGAGGACACGAGATGGATTCCCAGAACCCATGCTGGGTGGCTCACAATCCCCTGTAACTCCAAGTGCAGAGAAATCTGATTCCTCTGTGCTCTGTGGATACCTGTTCTCGTGTGCCCCACCCCCAACACACACACAATTGAAAGAATAAATCTTTAAGACTTATAATGCTTCCTGAGTTGGAGAACCAGAAAAGCCAGAGCAGTGATTCAACTGAATCCAAAGACTGAGACTAGAGGTCAGGGAAGCAGAAGAGGATCTACTTGCTTCAAGCCGAGAGCCCGAAGGTCTCAGAACCAGGAAGCTTATCGCCAAGGGCAGGAGAAGACGGATGCCCCAGCACACAGGGAGCAGATTACCCCTGTGCCGTGCTGCTAGGTTCAGACCATCAGTGGAATGCAGGAGAGGTACCCACTCTCCTTAGTGAGCATCCCCTTGACTCAGTCTACTAGGCCAGATGCTCCTCTCTCCCGCAAACACACCCAAAAATAAGGTGTTTCAAGTATCCGGCATCCCTTACTTCAGTCAGGCTGACATATACAGTCGGCCACCATGATGAGGTCATGGCATCTGTAAATGAGGTTGTGTCCTTTTCCAAGCTTGGCTGCCTTTCGTCATTGCCTTGCCTAGCTGCGCTCTGACTAGGCCCCTCCCACAATGTTGAAGGGTAGTGAAAGCAGCGTTGCGGGCTCACGGGCCTCATCCATGGAGAAGTTCGCAGTCTTCACAAGTGAGCATGATGTTAATTCTCTGTTGCTCTGGGTTTTTAGAAAACTTTGTATTGATTCTTTGTGAGTTTCCCATCATGCACCCCAGATCATCTCCCTGTCCCCTCATATCTACTCTTTGCCCTTGCAACCTTCCCTGCAAAATACAACAAACAAACAACAAAAACAAAGGATAGAAAACGTCTCCTTGTGAAAGCTGCAGCGTGTCAGTGTGTCCCACACTACATCCCTCTGTCCACACATCTTCACTTGGAAATGCTCATGGCAATGAGTCACTGGTCTGCTTCTGAGATCTTAGGCTTCTACAACACCATCAATACTGGATCCTCATCGACACTCCTCCCAGTTATCCTGTTGCTGCCCTGTGTCATGGAGACCCTGCAGTTTTGGAACAGCATCCCAGCCATTTGTAGATGATAGAGATTTTGGGGTGGGCCAATTCAGAGGCCTGGATCTGGGCCTAGGTGATAGCTGACCTGGCTCTCCCTTATCCAAACCACCATGGTGAGCTCTCCAGCACTGCTTCAGCCATGCCAGCCAAAGCTGCCATAGGAAGGCAGCAGGTCAGCTCTCCTGCTCCCGAGCCCTTGGGGGTGGCTTCAACCGCACCTGCACTCCAGAGCCAGCTCCTTGAGCTGCCTAGGCAAGGTGCAGGGCCCACTCTCCTGCTCTCACACCCTTGGGGCTGACTCAACTGTGCTTTCACCAGCTCTGCATTTTTTAAAAATAATTTTCTTTTAGTAAGTAACAGGAATTCCTCCCCGCACCCGTTTACTGTGTTTATTATGATGCTGGATTTTAGCCAATGGTTTTTCTGCATCTAATGAAACATCATGTGTGTGTGTTCTATTCTGTTAGTATGGTGTTTTTACACACACACACACACACACACACACACACACACACACACACTCAACCTAAACTGAAATCCTAAAATAAATCCCAATTTCCCGTGATGTCTAATCCTTCGTATGTGCTGCCAGGTTTGGGTTGCTCAAACTTTGACAACTTTTACGTCTATATTCATTTGGGATATTATTCTGTAATTTTGTGACGCTTTATTTACCTTTATTACTGGGACACAGTGTGTCTTATAGAGTGAGTTAGGAATTATTTATTCCTCTTTTTAACAAATTAGAGAATCTGTGTTCATTTTCCTTTAAAGGGGAAAGAATACAGCAGCCTGTGTTGTCTGGTTTTGGTGTTCCATCACTTGTTTTAGATCTAGTCAGACGTTTCCTACGTCAGTTTGGTTGCTTTTCAGGGGTGTGTCTGATTTTCACCTGGGTTATCTAATTTCTTGATATACAGGCATCCAGAATGTTGTTATAATTTCCCTTCTGCGAGGCTGGCAATAATGGACCAACTTCATATCTGACTTTAGTAATTTGAATCTTCTTTTTCCAGACATTCTAGCTAAAGGTTTGTCAGGTTTTTTTTTTTTTCGAGGAACTGATGTCTGTTTATCCTTTCTACAATTTTTCCTCTTCTCCATTCCCTTCACCTCTGCTCCTTCTCCTAGCGTGTCTACATCTAATGAAGAGCCATGCGTGAACGGTTAATGAATATATTTTTTGTTCTTTGTAGGTTAGGATGGAATACTAGGTTATTGATGTGAGGTCTTTTCTAGTGTGTACATTAACAGCTGTAAATCCATGGGAGCTATGAATTCAATGATACCCTATAAGTATGGTTTCAGTGTGTTGTTGTTTCCATCTCATTTATCTCAAAGCATTTTTCAGTCTCCCTTCAACCCACTGGATTTTAAAGAGTGTGTTATTTTGGCCTGATTGTAAACTTACTGATTTTCCTTCCGTTGCTGGTTATTGATTTCATTGCACCATAACCAAACCTACCTTCTGTGATTTTATTCCTTCCATATTTATGACCTAACACATCGAGAATGTTTTATGTGCACTGGATGTACACTCAGTTCTTAGGGTGTTCTACAGATTTGGCTGGGCCTAGTTAATTTACAGTATTGCCCAAGTCTTACATTTCCTTAGGCATCTCCTGCCTAGTTGTTCCACTCACTACTGAAAGGGGACGAACAACGCTCCCAACTACTGTTGCCGCGCTGACTATTTGCCCCTTGCCTCTGTCAGCTGCAGCTCTGTGCATTCTGAGGCTCTGGTTATGAATACACTTACTGGCTTTTGCACTTCTACTGCTAATGACCCATTTCCACATAAGCACAAGACATTTATGGGCTCTATTACACAGTATGCATATTACAAAACAGGTAACTATAATCTAGGGGAAAGGTTGCCAGTGTGTCTCTTCCAGACAAGAGCTACTATGTTTCAGGAGCTCCAAGGTCTCAGGTGCAGTAACTCAAGCCTCCGGATGCAGCACAAAAGCAGCCATGGGAACTACATGGCTGCAGCCACCACTCTCTCTCCTTCCTCCTCTTCAAATAACAGAAACATAGTTGAGTATTTTCTTTACAAACCATACTAATACCATAGAAGTGGTAGAATGCGTTTTAAGGGCTTTGTTGTTTTGTTTTGTTTTAATGGTGGGGGTGAATTAGAGAATTACTGAAAACAGATCAACAGAAACAGTTCACTGGGATTCAGAAACAGTCACATTCCACAGCAGAGGGACAGACAGGCTGAGTCTCTGCCAACAATGGAAAAGGTAAAGTATCCAACTTCCTGACCTTTGTTCCACTGACGGTAACTGATAAAGTTTGCCTTTCTAAATAAACAACTTTCTTCATACATCTCTGGGTGCCATGCATGTTGAGCTGTCTCACCCTAACATTCGCCACAGTCTGGGATATAAAGGAAGAGCTGGGATCACGATTCAGCCATTTATGAGACAGACATGGTTTATTCAAGCATTGTCAGGGTCTATTGACCTCCATCTGGATGCCCTTATGCAAGGAACACATTCTACCATCCACTGAAGCTTCTCGTTCTTTTCCCTTCCTTCTTCCTCTCACTTCCTCCCTCCTTCCCTCCTTCCCTTTCTTACTGAGACAATTCACACTGTAGCCCAGGCTTGCCTTGAACTCTTAGCTCATGCTGTCCCTGGATTTACTGTGATCCTCCTTCCTGCCTTTCGCTCCCATGTGCAGGAATTATAGGCATGAACCACCACACCCAGTTTCCTATCACTTCTTATCATCAAATACCGCCTGACAGTTTCCTCCTGCTGGCCAGTGAGGGCTGTTAAGCTTGTATCACATTCAATTAAAGGGAAAATACTGCAAATTACTGTTCTCTATATGCTGTGATCTGCTGTAAACCAAGGTCCTCTGATCTACTCCTAATGCTTCTATGTATACATTTATAAAATTATCCTTCTTAAAAATGTTTAGTTCCCACCAAGCCTTATGACCTGGGCTCGAACCCACATGCTGAAGCAGAGAACTGAGGAGGGAATCTTTTGTCCAATGTGTGAAAGCTTCTGCAAAAGGCTATTGGGCTATGAGCTGAGGCAGGGAGTAGGGAGGTAAAGGTTCTGATACAGATAGAGGATTTTTGGGATAGTCAGGAGCGGGAAGGAGATTCACCCAGGAATGCTGATAGAGACAGAAGCATAAAACTGAAGGAGAGGTAACTTGTCATGTGGCACTCAGAGAACAGAATGAATAGGATTTTGAGATATGAGCTAGTTGGGGAACAGAGCCAAAGTTATTGACGTAGGCATTTCTTCATATATAATTCATTCTCAGAGTCATTATTTCTGGGAGCAAAAAGGTGGTGGTAAAGCCTGCAGCTACAGAGAACTCACTCCTGAAAGTTGTCTTTTGACTTGTGCACACACACACACACACACACACACACACACACACACACACACGCCAACACAAATAAATGTCCTGTTTTTTAATGACCTGTCACTCAGGAACATAGTCACAATTCAATTCATTGTTTATAACATAAATATTCAGAAGCAAATAGTAGGACTTTCACAAAAAAACGTCAGGCTGCTTTACTGAGTGGTGGAATGATGGACTCTAGCCCATGGCCACTTGCCAAGACTGAGGACGGATGTATCACGCACAACATGGAGGAAGGGTACCTGGGACACTCTGAGAAAGGAAGGGTCACTGCATGAACAATGGCCTCTGCTCTGGCGAGTCAGGGTCTACTCTCCTGTGCACCACACTGCTGCTGCCCGCCATCACACCAACTGAAGGCCACCCATACGGGCTTGCTAAGGAATACATTCCAAATCCCTACCTCTTGTCTCACTGCCTAGCCCAAACCTGCATCTTCTCGGTTTAAACTCTTCCTCCTAACCAATCAGACTTGTAAACTGTTTTTCACTCAACTCATAGGAAGAAATGCATCTTCTGAATATACATTACTTAGTATAAATGCAGGTTGTGAGTTACTCACGGCACCCCTGTGGGAAATGTGGAACTCACTGGCTGCCCCCCATGGCTTTCTTTCCCACTTTGCCTTCAGCCAAGGTCTTTCCTCCTTTGTCCAAACCAGTGCTGTATGGCTAGAAAGACCAACCCTTCTTCTCTCTGTCTTCACATAGCAGGGCCATACTGGCCTCTCAATACTCAACACAAACATTATTTCAGAGAGTCCTTTTTAGATACTACCCCAGTCACCATGTTACCCTCCTCAGAAGTCTCAGGCCTTAGGAGTGACAGTATTTAGCATGTACAGTGAATAATAAAAGCTTTTAAAAATACAAGTCAGTTGGCTATGAGTTAAGTTTGGAAGGCCAACATCCTGGTTTTGCGAGGCCCAAAACAGAGTCTAGGGAGGGGGATGTGATTTAGTTTGTCTGGTATGCACGGTGCCTGGGGTTCTATCTCTAGTACTATACCAATCAGGTATGGCAACACACACTTGTCACCCCAGCCCTTGAGGGGTGTTGGTACGATGTTCAAAAGTTCAATCCTTAGCTTACATAGTGAGTTTGAGACCAACTACATGAAACCCTTTCTTATATGTTAATATGAATACATATAAAACCCTCTTATCTTGAATTACTACCTCCCCTACATTCAAACTCCCTTAGCTGTGTGCACTGGCCAATTCGTCTTCTTTCCAGTCCTGAAGGACACAAGTCTTTCCTACTTAAGAGCCCTACCTGTGCCCTTTCTAGGGCAAGAACACTGGTTCTTTAGCTCCTTAACTTCAGACCAACTGTCAACCCTCAGAGACGCTGTCTGCCCAATTTCCCCTCCCATTTCCTTTAATTTTCCATTTCTCCCTGAAATGATCATATATGTATTTCTCTGTCTTCCGAGCTCTGCCTGAGCTTTGAGGGGACAGATCTACAGCACCTGGAACAGTTTGCAACATGGCAGCAGTAGGAGGCCTGCAAAACATCAGGTGAAAAACCAGCAGATCAGGAGAAGACGCAGAAGTCTTAGACACGCCCACTCAGGACTTGTGGGGTCGTTGGCAGAAAAGGCCACATACAACAGACACACAAGGCCGGACCCATGGTTGGGAGACAGGGAGGGCGCAGAGGCACCAGGCACCGTGTTCCAGGGCCTACCAGTAATAAGTGACTGTACAGGCCGTGCACATCCGCTCGGCCGGGGCTTCGCACACCTCACAGCAGAGCCGGCGCCCCTTGGGCACCGCCAGCGGGTAGATCACGCTCATGGTGTGGCCAGCGGCGTCAGTCTCTAGGACGGTTGCCTGGCTAGCACTCGCATGTCAGAGGTGTCACGTGACAACCACGGGCCAGCCCGGAAGTCAGGATTTCAAGGGCAAGGGGAGGGGCGGGACCAACAGCGGCAAGTGGGGAGGGGAGAGCACAAACTCTGCATCTCAAAGGTTAAATGGCCAGAACTTGATTGCAATGTGGCCCGAGATTCGGGAGAGCTATATGGTGGCCGGTATAGGTAAAAAATAACCATTTCGTTTTCCAGACTAGGAAACCCACAGGAAGTATAATTTTTCTGGATTTTCGAGAAAGGTTCTTCCTCTCAATCCTTTTCGACTGGCTCTGACAGAACAGCCAAGCATTTCAACCCTTGGCGAGGTCAAGACTTAGTGGCGGACATAGGAAAGGGAATAGGGACACAGTCACTATTTGCGGCTGCGCGCAGCTCAGGTATCCGGAAGGGGGCGTGGCGCCAGCGGCCCGGCGTGCCGGGGCGCTGTGTGGTTCCAGCGTGGGGTGACTACGGTGCAGATGGCGGAAATGGACCTGGTGGCTGAGTTGCCGCGTCCCGAGGGTGCTGCGCGCTGGGCCGAGATTATGGCTCGCTTTGCGGCCAGGCTGGGCGAGCAGGGCCGGCGGGTGGTGCTGGTCACGTCTGGAGGCACTAAGGTTCCTCTGGAAGCGCGAGCCGTGCGCTTTCTGGACAACTTCAGCAGCGGGCGACGCGGGGCAGCGTCGGCGGAGGTCTTCCTGGCTGCCGGCTATGGGGTCTTGTTCTTGTACCGAGCACGCTCGGCCTTCCCCTATGCCCACCGCTTCCCGCCCCAGGCCTGGCTGTCAGCCCTTCGGCCTTCTGGCCCAGCTCAATCGGGCAAGCTGAGTCTGGAGGCCGAAGAGAATGCACTCCCAGGCTTTGCTGCAGCGTTGCAGAGCTACCAAGAGGCAGCTGCTGCCGGCACCTTCCTGGCTGTAGAGTTTACCACTTTGGCGGATTACCTGCATCTGCTGCAGGCTGCGGCCCTGGCTCTCAATCCATTAGGTGAATGCTCTAAGAAATTCAAAGGTTTCTTGGCTGTAGAGCCATTCTCCCTAGCCTCTTTTCCCTCATGCTTGCTGCCTACCCCACAGCAGAGGAACCCGAGTTAAAAAGAAAAGATCCCATGCCCTTCCCCGATTTCTTATACTCCGTTTTTCTTCACAGGCTCTTCTGCGATGTTTTACCTGGCCGCGGCAGTGTCAGATTTCTATATTCCTGTCTCTGAAATGCCTGAACACAAGATCCACTCATCTGGTGGCCCACTGCAGGTGATGGGCTCTTCTCTTCCACAGATCTGACCCCCTAAAACCAATCTTGGGTTACTTTCCTCTTGATCTGGATGGCCTTTCATCATTCTGTGTGAGCTAGGCACTGGGAATACAGAGATGAATAAGACCCTGCTCTCCCTCAAGGACCTCACAATCTAGCGAGGGCCTGCACACCAGCCATAATCACAGATCAGAATGATAAACGCTGTAGTGGAGGTATGTAAAGTGCAGTCAGATCCCGGGGTAGTGAGATGGGGGAGTCCGGGGTGACGGAGATGACTCATCAAAAGATGGGCAGAGGGCATGATCAAGTGGGGAAGGTGGCATTTGCAATTGGGTAATGTTCTGGGAACCAAAGTGCTTTGGTAAGGCCGAAGAGGCAGCTTGCCTGCTTGTATTCAAAACCTTTGCATTCCTTAAGACCCTTGGACTTTATCCTGTGGAGGCCAGAGACACACAGGTAGAAGAAAAAGACAATAGTTGTTTGGATGCAGACGCACCATCCATTAATTGCGACCCTCCAGCAGAAGTAAAAGGGTTTTTTGTTTTTGTTTTTTTTTAAAGAAAATCCTAGCATTCTGGAGCTAGGAAGTAGAAGGATAAATGGGGATGATTGTAGTTTCAGGAAGAGGAATGGAAGGATAGTGTTGCTGCTAAGGACTGAAGGTGATTTGGTGTCTGGGAACCTGAGGGAATCATAGACATTTGTTGGCTGATGTGAGCAGTGTTTATCAATGAAATTGTACTGTGCGAGGTGCACCTGTGGGATTGTTAAGTCACGCATTCCAGAGCACCTTACGTGAACCAAGTGTTACTGAGGAAGAGAAGTACACCGGCAGTTGCTGGCACTGCTTTCAGTCTGCAAGGGATTCCTGATGCACACAGGTGGTAAATGCCAAGAAGAGAGGTCAAGTAGGAGCTTGTGTGTGCGTCCTGTCACACTTGCAGACAGAACTCATACTCTTTAAAAATACTTCTAAAGGGGTTGGGGATTTAGCTCAGTGGTAGAGCGCTTGCCTAGGAAGCAAGGCCCTGGGTTGGTCCCCAGCTCCGAAAAAAAAAAAAAAAAAAAAAATACTTCTAAAGATCTCCAGCCTTGAAAAATATCCAGAATGTCGTAGTGTCCCCCTTTGGTTGTATAAAGTTAGGAAACGGCAGGAACTTTAATCAAATGAAGACCAATTCAGTCTTGTCCTCAGTACTCTAGTGATTGTTGTATTAATACTTTTAGTTAATAAATAAAAAGAAATGTAAGTAGAAATCAGCAGCCACACCCACCGGCGTATGACTTATTTTAGGCGGAGAGGTTTAAAACCCAGTATTACTGGACTCCTGCCAAAGGAATATTTTCACGAACAGATTATAGTTATCTTCAGATTTGCTTTAAAAAAAAAAAATAAAAGGGGTTGGGGATTTAGCTCAGTGGTAGAGCGCTTGCCTAGCAAGCACAAGGCCCTGGGTTCGGTCCCCAGCTCTGAAAAAAAGAGAAAAAAAAAGAGATGAATATGATTAAAATACAATGTATAAAATTCTCAAAGACTGAAAAATATTGAAATGAGTTCAAGGAAGTGTCGGGCACGGTGGCAGCTCGCACCTCTAACCCAGGACTCTGGAGACTGGCAGGCAGATCTGAATTTGAAGCCAACCTGGTCCGTATACCAAACTCTAGGTCAGCCAGGGACACTGGGACACTGTCTTTAAAACTAGTCAAATGAAGGTGAATGTTTGAGAATTTAATGAAAATGGCAGAGCAGTACAGGTTCAGAAAACATACTTTGCAGCAAAATGGATGTCCAGGCTTCGATATGAACCTAAACAAATCTACAGAACCCAGTCTTTGGCATTTAGCCTTGGGCTGCAAGAACTTTGCAAACTGTAAGAAAGCCCACTTACCTTAGGCAAAAGTCAGCCCTTGACTTTAGACCCCTGGGCGGACGGCTAGTGTTGACTTACTGAACTTTGCTTTTTCTGGTACAGATAACAATGAAGATGGTGCCGAAGATGCTCTCTCCTCTGGTTAAGGACTGGGCTCCCAAAGCATTTATAGTTTCGTTCAAGCTGGAGACAGACCCGGACATCATCATTAGTCGGGCTCGGAATGCTCTGGAAGTTTACCAGCATCAAGTAGTGGTGGCCAACATCCTGGAGTCAATAAAGTCCTTTGTGATTATTGTAACCAAAGACTCAGAGACAAAGTTACTGCTGTCTGAAGACGAGGTAGCAAGAGGCATGGTGATAGAAGAGAAGATCGTAGACGACCTTCGGTCTCGACACACAGCGTTTATATGTGACAGAAACTGAAGGGATGCTCCCGTAGGGTCAAAAGCCGGGTTCTCACCACTGATGTGAACTAAAGTTAATCCTTTGTTAAGGATAAACACAGTGAAGAAGTGGTAAAAAACAGTGTGCGGGCAAAGGCCTGTGAAACACTGGACACCTTGATCTGGAAAGTGAACAAGATTCACAAAGACCGTGTGATTGCGTGTTCTGCAGAGCAGACGGGACTGGAGCTGCTGTCTGTCAGCCTGCTGTACAGTAGAAAGGTCGTAGGCGCATGAATGGTCATGCTCTGAAGAAGTACTTATCAAGTGCCTACCATGTGCCAGGGCCTTTGTGCGCTGTGAGGGTCTGAAAGATGAGTGAGCATTGTCTCGTTTGGGACCTGGATGTACAAAAATGTATGTGCAATAAAGTGTGTGTCCATAAAGGGACACTTGGGAAGGGTGGGTTTCTGGTTTTTTTGTTACTGTTTTTCCTCTTAAGACTGAGTTATTTTATGTGTTTGAGTGTTTCTGCTTGCATGTATGTTATACACCATGGCTATGCAGTACCTTTGGAGGCTGGAAGAGGGAGTCAGATCCTCTGGAACTGGAGTTTCAGGGGTTGTGAGCCTCCATGTGGGTGCTAGGAATCAGACCTGGGTCTTTTAAAAAGAAGTATGTTTACTAAAACAGGAATGGGGCAGATACTACCCTAAAGATAGTCTGTGGATCACAGACCTCTCTACATCCGCTCTTTGCCTCTTGTCCTAGATTTATTCCACAGTTAAACAACACTTTTCACATATTTTAGAACTGTTCTTCAGGTAAATAACCAGCCTTCCACTTGGGCCCTGGCAGGAGCTAAGTGATTGCTTCTGCCCTGAGAGAGCTGTACAGTGTGATAACGTGTGGGTTTGGATAGCCAGCTGGGATTCACCGAGTTCCATGAGCGAGGCCCTTGACTTGATCTCAGTTTACCATCTACAGTGTAGAGTAAAGTAATGCAAAGATAGAGCATTGGTCTCACGTCTGGCCCTTTATACTCACTATGCTGGTGCAGTTACCGTTTTTCTCGGTGGATCAGGCCAACACATTGATCACTGAGTCCCTGAGAAACTTAGAAGTTCTCACTAACCTGTTTTGGAGTAAGAGTGTATACCTAGTGCAGAAAACTCTCCAGTAAGGAAGCCATAAGATAGTCCTGAACACGGTTGGGTGTGTGTGCCGGGGATGCTATTATTAATTATGTAGAAGTAGTTTTCTACACAAGCTTTGATGAGGGACCGGTGATAAATTTCAGTGGTGAGCACTTGGTTAGCATGTGCAGGCCTTGGGTATGATCCAGAGCAATGGAAAAAACTGGCTTACAGTACAACTCACAGTGTGACTTGTCATGGAGTTGGAAGGGTAGCCTGGTAAGGCACTACACTTTCAATTATGACATAAACAGAAGTGGCAGGATAAGTAGAAACAATGAAATCTGGAAGTGTGGCGCCCAGGAGTGAAAACGGTCTCTTGGAGCACGCAGTTGAGATGAACTTTAGGTCTAGTTGGCAAAACTTCCAAGACAACAACAGGCTTCGCCACTGGTACAGTGCTGTAAAAGATTGACTTTCCTCTCTGCACGCACAGCCTTGGCTGTGACTCCTCTGTACAGGGGGATCTGTGCTGCTAGAACGAGGTGATCTTCACAATTATGTTCATGAGGGATCCACTTCTGATTGTTTTATTAAAGTCCTGAGAATCACTACCTTGTTTATACACTCACTTTTTCCTCTCCGTTTATTGTTTGTTCTGAGATCTTAAAAACAGTATTTACCCAGGTAGAAGTTCCAGGGGTCTGTGTATCTGTGTGTTTTAGCAGGTGGGAATGCTTGCGAGGGCAAACAAGGCATTTGATCTAGATTGGAGAACCAAGGAACCTTTCCTATGGAGGCGGTGCTGCTGAAACTGGTTGATGGGAGTGAGTTGTGATGGAAATGAGCATTTTAGATCAGAGAGGGGGAAGCACTTTTAAGGCCAAGGAAGAACTAACAGGAAATAGGAGATGCTATTCTGAGGAGATGATCCAGGAGGAGGGGCTCACAGCTAGAGTAAGACCAAAAAATGTAAGTGGTGTTTTGGATACCAGCAAAGCAAAAGCTTCCAAAAAGAGAGCCTCCAAAATCCCAGCTTTGACAAGCACCCGGGATCTTGCAAAAAGAACATCTGAAGATTTAAGCTGAGCCTGTGTTAAAATGTATTATTAAAAATTCTTTGAGGGGTTGGGGATTTAGCTCAGTGGTAGAGCGCTTGCCTTGCAAGCGCAAGGCCCTGGGATCCGATCCCAGCTCAAAAAAAAAAAAAAAAAAATTCTTTGGGGGCTGAAAGCAGAAGACACAGTTACTAGTATTTGCTGCTCTTGAAGAGAAACAAAGACGCATTCCCAGCACCCACAGAATTCCCAATGACTAATTCTAGTTCCAGGAGATTTGGTGTCCTCCTTTGGCCTCCTTGGGCTCTAGCATGCAGTGGTGCACATTAACTTATCAAGGTAAACCTACAGGCACAGAAATCATTTTAAAAAATATTTATTTTGCATTATGTAAGAAGCCAAACAGATTTGTCAATGCTAAGTAAGGCTTTTTTTTTTCCTTTTTTTCGGACTTGGGGACCGAACCCAGGGCCTTGCGTTTGCTAGGCAAAGCGCTCTACCACTGAGCTAAATCCCCAACCCCAAGTAAGGCTTTCTTAAGGGTTCCAGCCTTCACAGTAATTCTAGTCAAGCTTTATTAAAACAATCTGATCTGGAGAGATGGCTCAGCGGTTAAGAGCACTGACTGCTCTTCCAGAGGTCTTGAGTTCAAATCCCAGCTACCACGTAGTGGCTCACAACCATCTATAATGGAATCTGATCCCCTCTTCTGGTGTGTCTGCAGACAGACAGCAACAGTGTACTCACATAAAATAAATAAAAATCTTTTTAAAAAAAGAAAAGGACCAGACTGAGCATCACAAGACCTAGTCTATAAAAACATAAAAAATAAAACAATCTGGAGTGGATCCCTCATGAACGTAATCGTGAAGATCACCTCGTTCTAGCAGCACAGATCCCCCTGTACAGAGGAGTCACAGCCAAGGCTGTGCGTGTAGACAGTAAAGTCAATCTTTTACAGCACTGTACCAGGGGCGAAGCCTGTTGTTGTCTTGGAAGTTTTGCCAACTAGACCTAAAGTTCATCTCAACTGCGTGCTCCAAGTGACATGGTAATTCATGTCACAGTGATTAGCGGGGTCCAAAAGTGTGAAAATTTACCTTAGTTATTCCAGTTGTTACGACGAATTCTGGCCCTAAATTGAGAGCTGCTGACATGGACAGTATCCGCCTTTTTCTTTCTTTCTTTTTTTAAAGGCAAAGTTTCATTCTATAGCCTAGGGGGCACGGACTGGAATTTACTGTATAACACTAACTGCCTCCAAACTCAATTCTATCTCACCGTCCTATGTGTGAACTCTCACATCCAATTTTTGAAGTCACTTACAGAAAAACAAATTATAAGGAGACAGGTAGAGCTTGGAGGGAAACAACTCGAGAAATAGAACCCTGTGTTTACTCGCAGCTGGGTATTACATAGACACGGTACTTTGTTGTCATAGTTACTGCCACCTCCGGAGCCAATGAGGTAGTCTCTAGATCATTGAGGCCAATGACTTGCGCTGTAACAACAGTCATCACAGGAAGAACGGCCCAGGGCACCAAAAGCGTGCACGGTCTCCAAGGCTCCCGCCGGGTTGCGCCTGCGCGTCCCCTGCTGAGTGCGGTTGCCATGACAGCGACTGGGCCGCTGGAGCCCAGCGACCCCTGCACCTTCTGCAGGCTCTCAGGGAAATCCCACCTCAACCGCAGGGCGGACCTGCTCTTCCCGTGGTGCACATTCCAGATCTCTTCGGATCCCCGGTGAGCTCCTTCATGTGGGCTGGTGGGCTTCGGCGTGCTCGTGACTGTCCTCGAAGGTCCGGACAGCCACAAAGGCCCGGGAGACAGCGTTGTGTCCTGCGCGTGGGCTGAGGGAAAGGACTGTCGTGCTAGCTTCGTTCAGCGCAACCTTGCATCCGGATGAAGCTCTGCAGGCCGGTGGGGACACCAACGTCTGAGGTCATCAAGTCAGTTGCCTTCTGCCTTTCAGCCTTCAACTCCATCCACTTCTCTCACCATCTGAGCACCGGCTCCTTTATCCTGTTTACCCCACAACCATCTCACCCTTCCCTATCCACGCTGTGCGTTGTGAATGTCTTCACCATTCTGTCACCTATAGGCCATCTCCTTCCGCTTCCCTACAGCGAGGCTTTGCATGGCTGTACATTTCTCATCTTTCAGCCTTGCAGTCCCTCCCTGTAAGGAGTTTCCGTTTCTCTGCACTGTTACAAATTCTCTGTCTTGGCTGAATTTGAGACGGGTGAAGTAAACGTTGCAAATACATAGGCTGTTGCAAACCTATTGTATTTTGAAAATAGAAAGAAATTTAAATGTTCTGGACTTCTTGACAGCTGTATACACACTTACCATATGTGAAAGTTTAAATTCTGTTCCTTGTTAAGTACTATGTTAAATACAAATTTGAGCAATATGTTCATACTTGTAAAAATGTCGTTCAAAAATGATCGTACAGCCGAATTTACTTTTAGGCCAAAGTACATTCAATCCCGGGGGATTGTGGGATTTGCCAGAGTGGGGATACTTGAAACGGTTCCCCTCCCCGCACCGCCCTGCCCCCCCTCCACCCCCGTGTCAAGAGCAACTTAACGTATTTTTGGCAAAGGAGCAGGCCCATTGAACCTTAAAAAAAAAAAAAATACAGAAGTACTAAAGCCTAAAATGGAATAATTTAGATCCAATGACATTTTACTTTAGCCTGGAAAGTATTATTTAAGTCATACTTGGGTCTCATAATATGCGTACCGTGTTGGTCCTTACTACTGCTTTCTCAGTATTCGGGTTTAAGTGTAAACCTATGCTTGGGGAGCAGTAAGGTTACATTTTGAACAGGTATTTTGGGGGTTATAATATTTTGATCTCTCAGACCAAGAAAAGCAATTAAAGCAGTATTTCAAATGTCTCATGCTGAGGGTCAGTTCTGATTTCCAAATGGTAAAAATTCAGTTTTCTGTACTAGATTAGAAAGGACAAAATTCTGCTGCTTTTCTAATTCTTCATATCAAATAAAATAAAGCAGAATCTCTTGAAAACATACACAGAAGCTGGGCAGGGCACATGCCTTTAATCCCAGTATTCCTTGGGAGGCAGAGGCAGGGAGACCTCTGTGAGTTCGAGGCCAGCCTGGTCTACAAATCAAGTCCAGGACAGCCAAGGCTCTGTTACATAGAGAAACCCTGCCTCAGAAAACAAAACAAAAAGAAGAAAAAGAAGGGGAGAAGGAGAAGGAAGGAAGGAAGGAAGGAAGGAAGGAAGAAAGGAAGGAAAGAAAGAAAGAAAGAAAGAAAGAAAGAAAAAAAGAAAGAAAGAAAGAAAGAACGAACGAACCAGAGAGGCAGTTAGGTTTTCTTTTATAACGTGCTTCCTCCTCTGATAAGTATTGGACAAAAATTATGGGGCTGGGGAGATGGCTCAGCGATTAAGAGCACTGACTGCTCTTCCAGAGGTCCTGAGTTCAATTCCCAGCAACCACATGGTGGCTCACAACCATCTGTAATGGGATCCGATGCCCTCTTCTGGTGTGTCTGTAGACAGCTATAGTGGTGTACTCATATAAATAAAACAAATACATCTTTAAAAAATTATGACAGGTTTAAATTATAGTCTTTTTCTAGTCCTCTTAAACAGTCCTAAAGCAGGGGTGGGGTGAGGAGATTTTGATTTATGAGGCATTTGCAAGGCATGGACTCACATGGAGTCGTGGGTTGTGCTCCCAGCTCCTAGTCAGCAGCTCTAGGGCTCCCGTGATACAGCCTACGGCATACAGAGCATCTCGCTTAACCTGAAGTGCAAACAAGCGGCAGAACTAAGAAACCGTCTTAACGTAACCAACATCGACCGTGTGTACTCTGTGCCAGTCCTTCTTCACATGTGTGCGTTTGACATGTTCATGGTGTGCGTTTTACATATAGATTCTGTTTGTTTTACATATAGATGCTGTACATTTTTCTTCTCTTCATTTATGTCGGGCCATTCTCATGTTGTTACATCATTTTTAACCTTTTTTAAAGTATATCTTATTTAGGAATTGAAGCCACCTGTGAATTGTATTTTTGTGTCTAAGGTTATGTGTGTTTGAATTCTATTTCTATAGACGGAAGGCCGATTAGGGTGAAAAGTCACATGAGTGGTTGTTCTAGTTTTATGGCCGAGTATTTGTTTGTTCCTTAGTGTCCCTTCATGATTCAAAACCAGTCCCTTCCTCAGAGCCAGAAAACGATCCCCCTGTTGTAGGTAGAGGGCAGAACTATTGTTTGGCCTCTTTCCACCTACAACTCATTTTTACTTTGACCTTCAGCTTCCCAGCTTACCCTTTAGATGTGAGACATTTGAGAGGCCTAAAACACATGTGTTTGCACTTGCTAAGATGCTAAATGACCATTTCTTCAGTATCTGCTCAGAGGGAAGACTATACTCATGCACTTTGTTAAATGGGGGCAGTTTTAGGTACACTTTAAATATCAGAGACTTTATAACTCAAACATGTTTCTTATTGCTTTGCGATCCATTGAATTAGATTTTTAGGATTTCCCAACCACCAAGTCTGAGTCCACTGGGGAGAAAATTTGTTCAGGGATACTCTAACACCATCCCAGGCAGAGGGATCTGGGTGCACAGAGTCAAGGAATTAATCACCAGCCGCATAACGGGGGCATTGGTCATATGACTCGAGAGCCCGAGGCTAATGGTGATCAGAAGATGAACTGAGAGTGGAGGGCAGGAACCAGGCTGTGGGGAATTTCGGGTGCCAAGTAAAGGGGTTTAAACTCTGCCCGAAAGCAATGCAAACCTTAAGCAGCAAGAGATCTGCATCTGGAATGAGCCTTCTGGGGGCTTCACAGAGCACAGGCTGTGTAGAGCCAGCCGGGCCCAGCCGCTCCAGTGGTGGCCAACTGTGCTCTTTGCTCTTCAAAGTGCATCATGAGTGCCTACACTAAGCCAGCAAGCATAGGGAAGATGATCGGGAAAAAGCAAGCAGCTACAGATCTGGGGGACTCTGTGGTGGTAAGGTGACTGGGGAAGAGTCGGGGATGATACCCAGGCCAGGATGTGTCACTTTATTATTTGTTGGTGACTATAACTGTGACATCCAGAAGGTAGTTGGGGAAGTGGTGGATGAATCAAGCCAAGTTGTTTGGTTGACAATTGAGAGTGCACTGATCTCGGCTCACCAAGTGTGAACTATCCACGTGGAGGAGGGCCCCCAAGTCATCGAGACACGATTAATGAACCGAAGGTCTCGAAAGTTTGAACCAAGAGAAACAAAGCATTGGTCTATTCTGAAATGATGTGCAGGCTTAGGGCTTAAAAAGCTGTCGTCAGCCTTGCAGGTTAGCAGCAGACAGACCATCCTGCCAAAAGGAGGGGCATACCCACAGAGAAACGCAGACAGAAGTGCATCAGAAGCCAGGCATAGTGGTGAACACCTGTCATCTCAGAAAAGGAGGTGGAGGGGCTGGAGAGATGGCTCAGAGGTTAAGAGAACCGACTACTCTTCCAGAGGTCCTGAGTTCAATTCCCAGCAACCACATGGTGGCTCACAACCATCTGTAAAGAGATCTGGTGCCCTCTTCTGGCCTGCAGGCATACATGCAGGCAGAAAGCTGATGTATACATAATAAATACAAAAAATAAATAAATAAAATAAAAAAGGGGTTGGGGATTTAGCTCAGTGGTAGAGCGCTTGCCTAGCAAGCGCAAGACCCTGGGTTCGGTTCCCAGCTCTGAAAAAAAAAAAGAATAAAATAAAAAAAATAAAAAATCCTGCCATCTTTAAAAAAAAAAAAAAAGGAGGAATTCGAGAATTCGAGGCCACCCTGGTCTGCACAGGGAGCTCCATGCTAGTGAGACCCTATTAAAAAAAGCATTTTTTTAAAGAAAAATTAAGAGTGTATGACCAGACTGTTCCTGAGCTCTTAGAAGCAGAAGGATGAGGAACTTAGAGTCAGCTGAGCTTGAGTTCCTGATTCTGATCCTCTTCCTCCTCCTCCTCTTACTCCTCCTCTTCCTCTTCCTCCTCCTCTTACTCCTCCTCTTCCTCTTCTTCTTCCTCTTCCTCCTCCTCTTACTCCTCCTCTTCCTCTTCTTCTTCCTCCTCTTCCTCCTCCTCCTCCTCCTCCCTTCTAAGTGCGGGGGTTACAGGTGTGCGTGCTGTCCTTACATCATGTCCTTTCAGTAACACTCTCAAGGTAGTAAGGAATTAGCTGAGAGTGACAGCAAGCTCAAATCATAATGGCTTTAGTAGTGGGGAATATATCTCCATAATAGAATTTACATGTGTGACTTCTCAGGGAAAGACGATTGGTCCAAAAGAGAAGACGGCTATTAGATGGCTCAGCAGGTGCAATCTGCAGAACCCACAAAACACTGGGTGCAGTGGCATGCGTCTATAATCCCGGCAGCAGTGTGGTGAGATGGAGGGAGAGGTAGGCGCGGCCCAGGAGCTTGCAGGCTGACCAGCCTAGGGTGTGCAGAGCTGTGAAAATGAGAGAGACAGCCTCAGCAGGGCGGAAGGAGAGCACTGATGGAGTCCTCTGATCACCTCACATGTGTGTGAAATCCATGTGCCTGCAACACACACATGCACGCATGCACACACATTTAGAAATTAAAAACTTTGTAGGCTGCATTTTGGAACTGTAAGGTCCAGGTTTCTCCCTTTCGGTTTATTTTTGTCGCGTGGTTTCCATTTGACGGCATCAGATTGGCTACTCGGGTTTCAGCCCATAGAAATAGGAAGAGGCAAGGAAGAGGAATGCCTGGAAGCAGTGCAGAACTCCATTTGTCTCCTACTGGTGAGATCTCGGTCACATGAACATTGCCTACCGGTGCTGAAGGCAGCTTTTCGATTGTTACAGGTAATGTCTTATTTCTGAGGAAGAAGGAAAAGTCCAAGTTATAATTAAAGGACACCTGGAGTCTCAGCCACACTCCTGCGTTTGTTCCAACTGCTGTCACAGCCATCCAGTGATGCAACCATCTATTGAACCAAGGTGTATCCGCAGTGCCAAGCTGTTACCACTATAGAGGAGGGCAGAGAGTCAAAGTGGCTTCATAGGAATAACATTTAAATACCGGTTAGGGCTGGAGAGATGGCTCAGAGGTTAAGAGCACTGACCGCTCTTCCAGAGGTCCTGAGTTCAATTCCCAGCAACCACATGGTGGCTCACAACCATCTGTAATGAGATCCGATGCCCTCTTCTGGTGTGTCTGAGGACAGCTACAGTGTACACATATACATGAAAGGTAAATAAATAAATCCTTAAAAAAAAGATAGAATTTAAAAAAAAAATAACATTTAAATACCGGTTAAAGAAACAAAAACGAAAAAAAGGAGCCTGGAAGGAATGCTGAATAAGATGGGCTGGACCAGAGTGCAGGCAGGCACGGTGTCGCAGAACAAAGAAGGCTTCTGTGGAAGAGTGGACAGGTGAGAACAGCAGGCACCTGTAAGAATGGGAAACCGTCCAATTGGATGTGACATTTTCAGATTCTCATTCATTGCCAGAACATTGACAAACACAGAACAGTGTGTGTGAGGGGCATGTTGTCCAGGAGGACGACAGCTGGGAAGGACTAGACTAGACCACCAGAAGTGGGTATTTCCTTGTCTTATCACTAAGTTATACTCTTAGGCCTGTATCCTCATTTTTGATATCAGGGCTGTCTGAGCTTGGCCAAATACCAGTAGAGAGGAAGATTATGTGCATGTGGAAAAGAAAACGCAGGACTAGAGAATAGGACCTAGATGACAGGTAATGGGACTGACCTTGGTCAAGAGGATGATTGTCCTGGTTAGCCTAGAGTCATCTGAGAGGAGAGCCCCTATGGAGCAATTGCCTGGGTCTGTGGGTATGACTGCGTGAGTGACTTTTGATCATGAATTGATGCAGGGGGGCTCAGCCCACTTCGGGCATCGCAGTCCCTAGGCAGGTGAACTGCATAAGGCATCTAGAAAAGGAGCCAGTAAGCAGTGTCCCTCTTTCCTGCTTAAATTCTGATGCTGACTTCTCTCAGTGTCGGACTGTGACCTGGAAATGAGGCCAGGTAAACCCTTTCCTCCTTGAAGTTGCTTTTGGTCTGAGTGTTTTGTCACAACAGAAGAGAAACCAGGAGAGTGAACATCTTTCCCCCTGAGGAAGGCGAGATAAGGATATCTAAAGATGAAGGCTCACATGTGGGGGTGGGAAGGAAAGAAAATGGGCTCAGCTTTTTTAATGTGGAGAACGAGATTGTTCGTCAGGAGCCAGAGCCAGGGTTTCCAGTACCGGCAGCGCATAGACCGACCTAGAAGATGGAGACCATGAGTCTGTAGCGGCTTTACTCTGTGTGCTTTTTTGGCGTTTCCCTTCCAGCACCCAGCGACATAAAGTAGATAAAGATTTGTGAAACTTTCCCAGGACTGGTATTTTCAGGAAGGTGGGACAAGGGACAAGATAATTGAGAATTTTGGTGAGGTTTAATAAAAATATCGGGCAGGTTGGGCTAACGTTTAAGCCCAACCTTAAACCGGAGCCTTTCTGCATTACATTGGGAAAATAAAATGACACCATTATAGTAGATGATTGCTATAGAATTATTTATCTAGACATTCTATTCCTTGGCAACAAGGCCTGAAGAGCAGAAAGCAGGGACAGATAACGATACTCACACACCAACATCTGTGGTAGCATCTTCCACAGTAGTGCAGAGACAGAGGCTACTCAGTATCTCTCAGCAAATGAGTGGTAGATTAACTGTGTGCAGGACAGTGGACTATTGGTAGAGGCAGGGAACTGGCATTGGCTGAGGTGGGGATAGAAGCTGAGTGAAATGGGCCAATACAGGGAAAGTCGCCTGTGGTTACACTTAACAGTGGGCACTTTGCGTCCTCAAAAACTAGAGGACAAAGAAAGGCACTTGCTGTGGGCTGGGGAAGGCAGTCAACTCCTGTGCTACAGGTACAGATTTTCTGTTGGGGATAGTTTTCATGTTCTGAAAATGAAAACGGAACATTCTGTACACGGATGGTGGTGATGGATGACACATGTTGTGAATACATTTAATACCCATCACTTCACATATGTGAAGATGGCTAAAATGGTAAGTTTACACTTACATATAGTTCACCACAATTTTACAAGGCCAGGCAAGATAGAAGATGGCAATCAGTAATGGGACTTGGCAGTTTGGCCTTGAGGCAGGGTTGTCCCGGGAGTTCAGGTTATGATAGGGGTGTGAGGTGGCCGTGGAAATGATGGCTAAATTGGGCAGAGATTGGAGATCCCTGGCTTTGCGAGTGTGTCTAGTGGGAGAGCAAGGGGGACTTGGCGTTTGGATACTGCCCTGGAGTTCACACTTTCCTCCTCCTCCTCCTCTTCTTCCTCCTCCTCTTCCTCTTCTTCCTCCTCCTTCTCTTCCTCCTCCTCCTCTTCCTCCTCCTCCCCCTCCTCTCCTTCTTCCTCCTCTTCCCTCTCTTCCTCCTCCTCCTCTTCCTCCTCCTCCTCTGCCTCCTCCTCTGCCTCCTCCTCTTCCTCCTCCTCCTTCTCTTCTGCCTCTTCCTCCTCCTCCTCTTCCTCCTCCTCCTTCTCTTCTGCCTCTTCCTCCTCCTCCTCCTCCTCCTCCTCCTCCTCCTCTTCCTCTTCCTCCTCCTCCTCTTCCTCCTCCTTTTCTTCCTCTTCCTCTCCCTCCTCCTCCTCCTCTTCTGCCTCCTCCTCCTCCTTCTCCTCAGCAGACTCACTCCCCACTTCTCAGAGATATTTTCAGCATCCTTCACCTCTTACTGCCCTCCAGCCTTGTGTTCTTTCACTCCATTACGACAGCCTGGCAACCATGCTGAACTCACTTCTGGTCCCTCACAGCTCAGCACTCAGCGGTTTGTAGCTAATGCTTTAAGACTGCTGGATTTGCTTCCGGTCTTGGCTGCTTGGTTTTCATACAGTTGTAACGGTACCTTAGCACTCTGCTTTATTGTAACTGTTTTTATTTGTGGTGTGTGTGTGTGTGTGTGTGTGTGTGTGTGTGTGTGTGTGTGCACATACACACCGTGGAGTGTGTGGAGGTTTGGGAATAGTTTTGGGAGTAGCTTCTCTCCTTCCACCATGGAGTCTAGGATTGAATACAGGTCATCATTGTACAGCAAATGCTTTTTACCCACAGAGCCATCTTACCAGCCCCTGCAGTCTGGATTTTGTCTCATCATTATAACATAAGCACTAGTCCTGTCCAGCATAGAATACTGGTATATGCCCGGTATCTTGGATTCTCTGATACCCAGAACTAAAACTACACGTAACTGTATGATGCTTACAGACCTAATGGGAAGGAGAATGTGACAACAGATGAAAAGCCTGGGGAGCGGAAGATGCTCAATTCTAGGCTGTGAGGAGGAGGCAGGGTGGGCTAAGGATCCAGACCCCAGCCTTTCTCCATCAGTATGAGAATCAGATGACAATTACAATTCTGAATGTAGCTCTCAAAGTTGATGTGTAAAACATGGAAAATAACGGGCAAAAATAATAAAACTATGATTTTTAAAAAGCAAAACAATATAGTATATAGACTGGTACAGTACCACCTATGAGATGTGCATCAGTGTGAAGGTGGCTCAGACTTCCAGTTGTAATCGTTCCTCACAGTCGTGACTCCTCGTCCTAGTTAGAGATTCTAGCACACATACCGGTTCCCAAATCAGCAGATGTTTAGAAAATTACTTTCTATTGTGTATGTTTTCCCGTGTGTGTGTGTGTGTGTGTGTGTGTGTGTGTGTGTGTGTGTACACTGCTTGCTAGTACCCATGGAGGCCACAAGAGGGTGCTGGATGCCCCGGAACTAGAATTAGTTCCAGATAGTTGGGTGTCTTAGCCACTGTTCTATTGCTGTAAAGAGACGCCATGACAACAGAAACTCTTATGGAAGAAAGCCTCTACTTGCAGGCTTCCTAACAGTGTCAGAAGCTTACTCCATTAGCATCCGGAAGGGGGCACTGACAGCACACAGGAGGACATGTTGCTGGAGAAGTTGCAGAGAGTTCTACATCTGCATCTGAAGACAGCAGCAAGAGAGAAGCCACCGGGCCTGACTTGGGCTTTTGAAACCTCAAAGTCCACCCCCAGTGACACACTTCCTCCAACAAGGCCACACTTCCTCAACCTTCTCACGCAGCATATGCCACTTCCTAATGACTAAACATTCAAACCCGTGAGCCTATGGGGGCCACTCTTATTCGAACCACCTTATCGTGAGCTGCCAAGTCAGTGGTGGGAACTGAACCTTGAGCCACCAGTGCTCCTAGTCTCTAAGCCATTTCTCCAGCCCCCAAAGCAGCAGATATTTGAGCCACTATCATGGTTCAAGCTGATAGATAGTATGATTGCTTTTTAAAAATTTTTGTTTGAGGAGTTGTCTTAGTGTTTCTATTGCTGTGAAGAGACACCACGGCCATAGCAACTCTTATAAAGGAAAACGTTTCATGGAAGCTGGCTTACGGTTTCAGGGGTTAATCCATTATTATAGTGAGAAGCATGCCAGCCTGCAGGCAGACGTGGTGCTGGAGAGGAGCTGACAGCTCTACATCTGGATCCTCAGGCAGCAGAAGGAGACTGTGTCACTGGATGTAGCTTGAGCACAGGAGACCTTAAAGCCTGGCCCTTGTGATAGGCTTCCTCCAACAAGGCCTAATAGTGCCTCTCCTTATGGCCAAGCATTCAAACACATGAGTCTGTGGGGGCCACTCCTAGTCAAACCACCACAAGGATTATTACTTTCAATAAGTAAGAAGAATTAATTGTTTTTTTTTTAAGATTTATTTATTTTATGAGTACACTCTTGCTCTCTTCAGACACACCAGAAGAGAGCATCAGATCCCATTACAGATGGTTGTAAGCCACCATGTAGTTGCTGGGATTTGAACTCAGGACCTCTGGAAGAGCAGTCGGTGCTCTTAACCGCTGAGCCATCTCTCCAGCCCCAGAAAAATTAATTGTAATAGAAGGCTTAGGTCAGACGGTCTTAGGTGCTAGAGCTGGGGTTCAATAGTCAAGCAAGGCCCTAGGTTCAATCCTCTGTGCTATTCTCCCCCAAAGAGAAAACTTTTAAAACAAACTGCACGATCCTGAGGTAAGTTACAAGGAATATCCTGTGAATAAAATAATTCTTCAGTAGGAGACTGTAGCTTCCAGCCGATTCCTTTTGTTTATAAATGTTTTGTAGGAAGAACCAAGACTTCTTTGAGCTACATCATGAGACCCTGTCTCCAAAAACAACAGCAAAATGAAGGATGGGATCTAGTGTCCGTGGGGACAGTGATGGTGGCGTTGCCTTTGGAATAAGGACAGCTCATTAGTTTTCTCCAGGGGAAAGAATGCAGGAGTTGGTGGGTTTGGTAAGGCAGTATGGAGGTTCTCTGGGGAGCAAGAAGCCGGGTGACAGAGAAAGGGGAGGTGATGGAGGCTTGGGAGGAGAGGGTGTGAGACAGTAGTGGAGTTCTATAGAGAACGGAGGCATGGGCAACAGCTGGGCAGCAGTGAGGCTTCACCGGGGATGAGCAGACATGGACACCAAGCAGCGCTGGCCAGTGCTCTCCTGCCCTGGCTGGCTTTGGAGGGAGGCCCAGGAGATGGAGAGTCGTGAGGAAATGAACCAGGACTTTGCTCAGCAGCTAATGCGGAAGCAAAGAAGGGCAGGAGGTCTGTGTCCCCAGGGCACGGATTAGAAGGACAGCCTGGCTCTAAGCTGTGAAAGGTAAATGAGAATCGTGGTGTGGGCTCACACCTCTACTCCCAGAACGTGGGAGCCTGAGGCAGGAGACTGGGAGTTTAGGGCCAACCTGGGCTACATAGTGAGACCCTGACTCTGTGAATGAGAACTGGCAGAGAGAAGGGGCTTTGGAAGGTGCCTAAAGCTCATGGGTTACAATGTCTGTGGTTGAAACTGAGCTAGAGTACCCTGGAAGGGATCAGAGAGCAGAGCGCAGGGAACAGAGGGCGAGAGGCCGTTCTTACTGGGATGATGACAGAGCCAGGGGATTACTGCAGAAGGCTGAAGAGGATGGAGGACCGGGTCTTTGGAGTTTGCTGAGAACTGAGAAGCTGGAGTCCGGGTCATCACTGAGAAGCGCTCATGTCAGGACTTGGGGGGTGGGGGGAGTCGCTTGGCTTCCTGTGCCGCAGTCCTCATGTCACTGCTCTGCTTCACTTGAGTCAGGGGGATGGATAGAACCACATCTGAAGCTCATCTGCACACAGTAGGTGCTCAGAAAACAGCACAACTGTGCGCTAACTCAGACTGGAGTGTCTGTAAACCTTAAAAGACACCCTTGCTCTTTAGAGGCTGTGGTAGCAAGGAGGTAGCCTGCACTGGGTGCCACTCCCCACTGTTACTGCTGTGTCTGTGTGACAGTGGACAGGGAGGCCTGCAACCCTTCCCCTGTCCATTCATCCTGGCTCCCTTCTTTCCCTCCTTCCTTCCTCTCCCTCCTTTCCCTCTCTTCCTCCTTCCTTTCTGCCCACAAACTCATGATTCTCCTGCCTCTACTTATCAATTGCTGGAATTGGGCAAGTGCTGCCGTGTCCCCCACTCTTATGTTATTGTTTCTGAAAGTTTTCAAACACCCCAGAGGGATGGGCAAAAGAGGGCAGTGGTTTTTTTGGGTTTTTTGTTTGTTTGTTTGTTTGTTTTTTAATTAACTCATTTTATTTGAGAAAAGAGGACACCTGAACTCTGCCATTCTCGTGGGAGAGGCGGCGACAACATCCAGATCCAGTAGAACCTGAGCATGCAAACAGCCCACAAATTCATGGACACTAGGAAGACCTCAATGTTACTTTTTATTAATTACTAAACTCTGAACAGGAACTTTTTTGGTGTTTTATAAAATAATGGTTATTTCCCTACAATACTTTTTATACTTTTCTGTTATTTCTTCCCAACAGAAGCCCAAATAAGGGAAGCCAGCCAAATGTGTCAAGAAGGCTTGTCCAGGCTAGCTCTGAGCAGCCCCAGGAAACAGACTTCATGCTCACTGGGTGAGAGGAGGACACCAGCAGAGGCCCTGGAACCTGTGGACTCCACTCTGGAGTATGGAAGACATCCAAGCAGTAGCCTGCAGAAAGAATTTCCCCAGGTATTCTAGAACTGACAAACTAACTAGGTAACTGAGTGACCAGCAGGCCCCCTGAGACTTCATTGTGTAGCCAGTCGCCATTCACTAAAATATCAGGAAGCCCACTTACATATTTCAGAATAAGGCTTCGTATTTGGTTGGCCTTACTCTGCCAGCATTTGAACATGCCAAGGACCAGCCTCCGCTTAGAGAGGGGTCTGAGAGAAGGTGTGTTTGAGAGTGATGAAACAAGACTCATGTCAAGTTATGGGTTACAAGCTGGCACCACTGTTCTGCTCCAGACAGCTTTCTAGACTGCTCTCTCTATGTTCTGCTCAGCTCAAGACAGCTCTCTCTTGTTATTCCAAAAATTCTCTGGATAGCTTGCAGACCAAAAGCCTGGTCTTTTATTTACATATCAATTCTTTGATTTTACCTGTCAATTTACTCATCACCCCAGGTTCCCTTTTAATTACCCCATGAATATGCATCCCAGCCCAGCACCCTGATTCTTAGGAAAAAAACAGCAAGCACAAGCAGAAATGATAAGCTAGCTGGGTGGGACCCCACCCTGAAATTACCATTTTAACCATACCTGGACCTAAATTAGCTCTGTCCCAGGCTAACCCTGAACTGAGGAATCCACCTGCCTTTGTAAAGCATACACAAAAAAATCTTAATTGGGTGGGATCTTGCCTTATGATCGCCACTGCCTAAATCTCTTAATCTTTTTCCTTATATCATTCTGACAAACTGGATCATAGTGCAACTGCCTCTGTTCCTTAAGATCTGTGATGCTCCTTCTACAATTCATATTGCATTTTTATAGTTTGCATAGTTGAGGAATTATATATTTTTGAACTCATGTTTTCAGCGTTCTTTCCTACAGCCTTAAGGGCTGACCTGAAGGCCTCAGCAGTCTACAATTTGTTGAAACCTAGACATGCCCTCACATCCTGGGCTCATGTTGTTTCTGATTATTGTGGAGTCATTAACCTTGGCAGAGGGGACATTCCTCCAAGAATGAACATGAAAATGTGTACACTGTTATACAAACAAGCCTTACATCCACATCAACCATTAACATTTAGGAGGGCCCATGCCTTGATGGCTCTGTTCCAGGGGCAGGAAACCATGTCATACTGTCCCTTACATGACCATTCCCGAACTCGACATGAACAAGCTGACTTTCATGAGCCCCAATTGTCTCACCTGTGAATCAGATGTGAACTCAGCTGCTGCATGGAGTAGCTGTGGGGATGAAATAAGTTAATGTACATGCATTAGTTACTTTGCTCATTGCTGTGATCACATACCCAACAGAAGCCACTTAAAGGAGGAGAGGTTGTTTATTTGACTCCTGACTTCAGTGGATATCATCTATCCCTGCAGGAAGGCACAGTTACAGCAGTGCCATCTGCAGTAGAGGAGAGAAGAGGGGAGCATCTGCCACATCTAGGTGGTCCAGGAAGCAAAGAACTAGATCTGAACAGCTGTGTCTTCCCAGACTGTCCACCATTGGCCATGCCCCAAAGGTTCTAAAGCCATTCATGACAGCAGCTGGGGAGCAGGCATTCAGATACATGAGCTTAGTGGAGGGTGGGGAGCATTTCACACTTAAACCATATGGTATGCAAGTCTGTGTTGGTGAGAAGTAGAATAAACTGAAATTCTTGTGTCCCGACTATTGCACAACTATTTTAAAAATTAGGCACCATGTGTGTGTGTGTGTGTGTGTGTGTGTGTGTGTGTGTGTGTGTGTGTGTGTATTGCACACATGTGGACATATTTGTGTGAATGTGGAGGCCAGAGATCAGTGTATGTGTCTTCCTTACTCCCCACCTTTTTTGTATTGCTTTTTCTTTTTTTTCTTCTTTTTTTTTTCTTTTTTTCAGAGCTGGGGACCGAACCCAGGGCCTTGTGCTTGCTAGGCAAGTGCTCTACCACTGAGCTAAATCCCCAACCCCATACTCCCCACCTTTTGAGGCAGGTCTCTCACTGAACCTGGAGCTCACTGACTTGGTCAGGCAACTGGCAGTGCGCTGTAGGGATCTGCCTGTGCCCCACTGCCAGGCCTGATTTTAATGCGGTGCTGAGGATCTGATTGTGCTTGCACAGAAGGCAGGATCCTGCTTCTGTTTCTTGATTTTGTTAAGGTGAAATTTGAGAAAACCTGTCAGCCTTTGCAAAGAGAATGTCAGAACTACTAGGAACCTGGGTAGCAGCCTAAAAAATATACCTTAGTCAAGTAAAAGTTAGGTCCCTTTACCTAATACATTTAACTAACTATAAGTAAGTTTTTAATCTAGTTTCTGTCTGAATATATTCAGATAGGTTTGTTCTCTCTGGAGAGATGGTTCAGTAGTTAAGAGTACTAACTGTTCTTCTAAATAACCTGTATTCTGTTCCCAGCACCCCCATGGTGGCTCGAAACTACCTGTAACTCCAGTTCCAGGAATTTCACCACCCTCTTCTGACCTTTGGGGGCTGCATGCATGTGAAGAATATATATATATATATATATATATATATATATATATGTAGCAAAACACCTCTACACATAAAACAAAACTTAAAAAAAGTGTGGATTCATACTGTAAATGGATCAAATTATGCATTAAAATAATACAAACATTATAATAATTTGGGAAAGGGGAAAAAATTACATAATAGGTAGTCTTTATCAAATGGATCAAAATTTCAATAATGTGTGTTACAGCTTCTTAAAAACAAAACAAAACAAAACAAAAACCTTGAAGCCTGGGGATGTAGCTCAGTGGACAAGTGCTTACCCTGAACACACAAAAAGTCCTGGGTTTCATCCCGCCATATTGAAAAGAGTCCTGCTGGGCCAGACACTGTGGCCTTCAGGAAGAAGGGGCTGTGGGATCTCTGTAAATTCCAGACCTGACAGGACTACAAAGTAAGACCTGTCCTGGAACAAAGCAAAACAAAAGGAGTACATATACTTCGGGGGACTTGAAGGACCATGTAGCGAGCTAGCTCTGTGGTTAAGATCATGTACTATTCTTGCAGAGGTTCAGGGTTCAGCTCCCAGCACCCACACTGGGTGGCTCACAACCCCCTTTAACTCCAACTCCAGTGGACTCCTCTGGCCTCTTCTAAGCACCTGCATGGCTGTGCCCACTACCCACACACTTATACATGATTACAATTTTAAAAGCAACACTTCTTACAAAGAGTACACAAACTTCGGGGTTAAAGAACCAAGCAAAGCATCCTGCAAACTATTTGGTGCACAATGCCCATTGGGGGTGACAGGATACACCAGAGGCACCGTCCTTCTTTTGTCAGATGACACTCAAGTGTGTTTGCATTGTGATCACACAAACCTAATCTTAGTGTGTTGGGTGGCACCATGTGAAATTGTCTTTTTTACAAGCAAATAACCCTCAAGAACCCACAATTCTGTGTGATTCAACTTAATCAAAGACATGCACATGTGTGGACATGCTGTTTGCTCCCCTTCTCTGTTCTGGGACCTGGACAGGGCCACATGTCCTCCGTCTACTTGTTGGTGGGTGTATCACTAACTGTGGTTTCATGTCAGGGTGAAGACCAGAATAAAGATGCAGCGCCTCAGGACCACCTCCTGAGGGAAGTGGCGTGCAGAGCACAGAAACTGGAGGCCTTGCTGGAGGAGATCCACAGGGGAGCCCAGGAGCCGCGAGAGGAGGAGAGAGAGCAGAGAAAGTTAGGTGAGCCATGGCTTCCGACGACCCACCGTTCTGGCTGTGGTTTTCCTGGGTGATCTGAGAGGATATGCCAAGGGGAAATGACTCAAGGACGAACATGTAAAAGACTTGCTGCTACTGTGTCCCCACGTCTGCAGGAAACACGGGTTTGCCTGGCCAGCCCCACATGTACATCCCAGGCTGTGTGCCACTCCCCACTAGGAGTCGGGCACCCAGACCACGCATTCGTTCCTTCTTCATCCATCTTCCTCACCAAAGCTAAGCACCACTGCTGTTTCTGAGTTTTGACCACATGCAATATCATTCATTTAAAAGTTTATTTTATTGATTTTTATTTTATGTGTATGGGTGGTTTGCTTGCACATGTGTCTGTGTATGACATCTGTGCCTGGCACTAGTGGAGGCCAGAAGAGAATAGCTGATCTCTTGAAACCAGAGTTACATACAACAGCAGTGAGCTGTCCTGTCGGTGCTAGAAATTGAGCTTGGATCTTCTGGAAGAGCAGCCAGAGCTCTTAACCCACCGAGCCTGAGCCATCTTAATAACCCTTCATAGTTAAAATGAAATTTAAAAAAATTTAACTGTCTGAACATGGTGGTGCAGACCTTAAGTCCCAGAACAGAGGCAGGTGACCTTTCTATGAATCTGGAGTCAGAGGCAGGTAAATCTTTGAGTTTGAGGTCAGCCTGGTCTACATAGTGAGTTCTAGAACATCCAGGGCTATGTAGAGACCCCGTCTCAAAAAAGTAAAAAATAAATAAATGAATAAACACTTTAAAGTCACATTAAAATTTATTTTGCGTATGCTTTGGATTGTGGGCGACATGCTAAGGCACACACATGGAAGCCAAAGGACAGCTTGAAGGAGTTGGAATCTTTCCTTCCACCCCGTGGGTCACCACCGTTGGACTCAAGCTGTCCTGCTTGGAGGCTGGTCTGTCCTCTGGGCCGTCTTGCCTGCAGTCCCCATACTTGCAGTTTGTTCCCCTGCTTACCCGCACACCATTTTGTGTAGCAGTCTACTGCCTTGGTCATATCCCACCGCTGCCACAGTGAGTCGTGCCACTGCTGATGTACATTCGTGCTGTTTTCACTTGGGGCCAGCATCAGTTCTGCTGCTATTAAAACTCTCGCACTTACCGTGTGGGTATTTACATATTTTTAATCCTGGTAAAAGTCTCTGCATCCAGGACCAAAGGCATGCTGTCCTTTGGTCTTCCAAAATGCAGCCATGTGCCATTAACCATGGGGACACATTCTGGGAAATGGGTCATTGAGCAATTCTCTTGCATGAGTGTTACAGAGTGTGCTTACAAAAACCAGACAGTTGAGCTGCCATGTGGGAGCTGAGATGGCTACTGTAACCGCCGTGGGGGAAGTTGACGGTGGATCAGATTGATTTTGTGGCCTGTGGGTAGAGTGAGGATCTCCTCAGTGATGTAGGAGGTTCTGGTTGCTCCACACTCATTGGCAATGCTTGCTACAGAGTCTTACTCATGTTGCCTGTCACGGTGAGCATATGGCGGTGCTAACTGGCTTCAGTGTGAGAATCTGAGCGCTATGTCTGCTATGGCAGTTCCTCACGTGTGCAGTTTGGTGCTACCCCTGCCCCAGTCTCTCACACACATTTCTATTTCGTTGCCTCTTTGCTTCGTTCATCTTGAAGAAGCCTTTATTCTGAACACATGCCATTTTTGTTGCCTAGAAATAATTAGGTTTGCTTTTGGTCTTGCCAAATGGGAACCCTGTTTATCAACCTGGCTTGGGCAAGCACTTACCTGCACAAATGGGATCATGTGTGAGTTTGTACATCTGGTTTCTTTCACGTACTCTTGAGATCCAGCCCCCCTCCATACCGGTGCAACTGCCTCAGTCCATTTCACCACAAAGCAAGTCGGCTCCTGCTGACTCAGACTGTCCCTCAGGGTTTTCCTTCTCATAACAGCGGTGTCCTGATGAGCATAGAGGGTTGCTCAATTATGACGACTTCTACTTCCCTATGGCTAGTGATACTAAGTACATTACATGTCTAGTCAATACTTTTGTGTAACTGCTTTTGTTGCTTTTTTTCCCGTTTTATTTTACTATTTTATGTGTATGAGAGTTTTGCCTGAACAGATGTTTGTAATACCATGTGCCCAAGGTACACAAGGAGGCCAGAAGAGGGCACCAAACCCCCTGGAACTGGAGTTAACAGACTGCCCTGTGGGCGTTGAAAATCACAGCTGAGTCCTCTGGAAGAGCAGCCAGTGTTCTTAACCACTGAGCCACCTCCCCAGCCCCCTGTTATCTCTCCAGCCTTTTTTCTTTTTCTTTTTTTGAGACCAGGTCTCATCAGGAGCTTGCTGTGTGCCTGTCTGTCTGCCGTGCACACCCCGACCTCCAATCCTTTGCTCCACAGACCCAAGCAGCTCTGGATCCCTGTCCTCCCCAGAAGGCCCACTGTCCCTCCTGCCTCCTCTTGTTCTTCTCTCCACTACTCATGCTGCCCAGACGTTCTTGCCCCTGCTTCCCCTTCTTCCATAAAGGATTTCTCTGTGTAGCCCTGGCTGTCCTGGAACTCACTATGTAGACCAGGCTGGCCTCAAACCTGTCTCTGCCTCCCCAGTGCTGAGATGAAAGGCGTTCACCATCACTGCCTGGCTGGAAAACTTGTTTTAGTGACACAGAAGCCATCTCACATCTCTGACCCAGAGAAAACAAATGGCCCTGGGTTCTCACCCCTACTGGTTATTTATTTCCCCATGGCACTGAGCAGGCTGCTGCTGTTGGCCAACTTGCTTATCTCACCCATAAATTGGGAAGCGGGTGCCTGTGTTAGATTCGTGGTAATATATCTGACAATAGGAGCAGATGTTCCCGGAGGCAGCAGCAGAAATAGTATTGCTATAATTAGAATATAGTTTCTTATGAATCCAGCGGGTTATAGTGGGATTTGCCCTGAAGAACTGAGTGTTGCTGGCACAGTAATGAAGTGTGCACAGTTGTGCGAAGCACTCACCGTGTCTTACAAAGCTCCGTATTTGCCTTTTGTTGGTAGCAGAGCTTTCCTTCTAACAGTTTAGGAAACCTGCCAGCCAATCACAGTGGGGAACCACCAGAAGCAAGGGGGAAACCTGAACTTGAAAGTCTAACCCTCCCTCCATACCCCCATCAACTCCAATGCCCCATGTCTGACGTTCTCATGGAATCCTTTGTACTCTGATGGTTAATATTAATTCGCAACCTAGCAGGATCTAGAATGACCAAGGAGATGCACCTCTGAGCATGCCGGGGATCTAGTTTCTAGACTGGGTCCCTTGAGGTGGGAAGAGGCACCTTAAATGTGGACAGCACTGTTCCAGAGGTTGGGATCCTGGATGGAAGAAAGGCAAAGAATGAGTCGAGTCAAAGTTTTCGTCTCTCTGCTCCCTGGCTTCGGGTGGGATGTGACTTTGTGCTCCTGCTGTCATAATAGTCTATTCCCTGGTACTGAGACACAAGCAACATTTCCTCCTCAAGACGTGCGTGTCAGCTATTGTGTCCTAGCAACTAGGATAGTGACCAACATAGTGCCCAACACTAGTTCCTTGGCCAGCCTCGTCTACAGAGAGAGTTCCAGGACAGCCAGGGCTACATAGAGAAACTCTGTCCCTTGGTGGGGAAAAATAAAAAACAAAACAAACAAACAAAAAACCCCAACTGTTTCCTGAGATTTTGTTATTTTTCATTTCTAGCAGAATTGGCAAAATTCTCAATATAGTCCGCTTGCTACACAGTGACAGTTCGGTCAGCAAGAAACATTATATGTGGCTGCTCTTCCAGAGGTCCTGAGTTCAACTCCCAGCAACCACATGGTGGTTCACAACCATCAGTAATGGGATCTGATATCCTCTTCTGGTGTGTCTGAAGACAGCTACAATGTACTCATACACATAGAATAAATAAATATTTTTAAAAAAGAGTTAAAAATGAAACATATGTACAATGGTCCCATAAAATTAAATCACCTAATAACATTGTAGCCATCTTGCTATGGGAGTATGCCCTGTGATGTTTATACATTGATGAAATTACCCAGCAACAGTTTCTCCAAACACCCACTCCCACCATTGTTAAGTGAGGCATGGCTGTGCTATGCAAGCTTTCAGCATTCAGCTTGTAACATTGGTGGTCAGAGTTCTTCAGCATGAAATCTTATAGAGAATGGTTAGGAAAAGGCAAGTCTGAGGTCCGAGGCCCGGGAGTAAAGGTGGGATATGAGGGAACACTTGAAAGGAATTCAGGAAAGCTTCCCGATGCATTGTGTTTCCATAAAGACCATTCAAGGAGAAGAAAAGGGCATGAAATTCGATCGTTATATGGGTCATTTGCTTCTTTTTTTCTCTGTTGTTGTTTTGGGACATGGTCCTTTGGTGTAGGCTGGCCTCGAACTAATAGAGATCTGCCTGAGGCTGGGATTAAAGGGATCTATCACAATGCCCAGCTCATCTGCTTTTTTCGGAGGGAGTGTTTATTTTTATATATATGAATATTTGCCTGTGCACCCCAAGTGTTCAGAGCCCAAGGAGGCCAGAAGAGGGTGTCAGATCCCCTCGGACTGGACTTACAGACAGTTCGCTGCCAAGTGGGAAACTGGACCTGAGTCCTCATGAGGAACACTGAGTCCTCCAGTGTTCTTAACCACTGAGCCATCTCGCCAGTCCTTCATTTGCTTTTTGTGCATATATTTCCTTTCTTTTTCCTTTAGGTGATGCTCTTGAGAATGCCCGACTGGAAATTGAAAAACTGAAAGATAATCTGACAAAATTGAAAGAAAGTGGTGAGTCAGTAGCAGATACAGTATTAATAAATAATAATCAATCACACAATAGCATAGCACGGTTAGTTTAAAATACGAGTTAGGAGCTAGAGACGTATGTATGTTTAGCACTTAGGTCCGTGCAGCGGACCTGAGCTTGGTTGTAGCCCTCACATTGGGCCACTCACAACCACCTGTAACTCAGCTCCAGGGGATCTGACACCCTCTTCTGGCCTGTGGACACTTGCATACATGTACACAGGCACCCACATAATGAAATAATAAAGTCTTTAAAACGGCTCCAATAATGAAAATCCCAAGTGCTACTCCTACAGCCACTGCCACAGCCGTCACTGCCACAGCTGTCACTTGCCACACACAGAGCTGCTGCTTTACCAGGAACTTCTCGTGATCCACCCGATCACGAGAATCCATCTGATAAATCAGGTAGGGGAGATTGTCACGCCCATTCATAGATAAGGACGCTGAGTCATGGGAAAGGTAACCAAGTTACCATTAACTTCAGAGAATACCACAGCTGACGTGTGAATCCTTAGGTGTCCAATTCCAAAACCTGTCACCAGGACTAAAAATTCAGAATAAGAAAAGTGAATGAAATGTGAACCAACAGAAGGATTAAACTATTAAAATAAGAGTTAAGACCCAGTTAAGGGTGTTGGCATACGCCTTTGATCCCAGCACTGAAGAGGCAGAGTCAGATAGGACTTTGTGAGTTCAAGACCAGCCTGTCTCAAAAAGGAAGAAAAGGAAAGACCAGGGAGATGGCTCAGCAGGTAAAGTGCTTGCCACAGAACCCAAGTAAAAATTCAAAAACAGGTGTGGTGGTTCACATCTGTAATTGAACACTTCTGCTTTGAGGCTGGAAGCAGAGGCAGGGAAGTTATCAGGCGGCTTGTGGAACAATGCACAGTATGGTGCAGAAACTAGTAGAGACCCGGCCACAGAATAAGGCGGGAGGGGACAAGTGACTTCTAAAGAGCTGTCCCCTCCCTTGCACTTGTGCTGTGGCACATGCATTCCTGCACTTTTATGAATACGCACTTGCTTGCACGTGCACACACACACACACACATACACACACACACACACAAAACAAAACAAAAACAAAACAAGCAAACACTCAGGAGGCAGATGCAGGAAAATTGATGTTGATTCTGTCGTTAGAAATCTCCTATTAAGAAAGTTCCAGAGTCGGGGTTGGGGATTTGGCTCAGTGGTAGAGCGCTTGCCTAGCAAGCACAAGGCCCTGGGTTCGATCCCTAGCTCCGAAAAAAAGAATAGGAAAAAAAAAAAGAAAGAAAGAAAGAAAGAAAGAAAGTTCCAGAGTCAGGCTAGAGAGATGGCTCAGCAGTTAAGAGCACTGACTGCTCTTCCAGAGGTCCTGAGTTCAATTCCCAGCAACCACATGGTGGCTCACAACCATCTGTAATGAGATCTGATGCCCTCTTCTGGTGTGTCTGAAGACAGCGACAGTGTACTTATAGATAATAAATAAATATTTTTTTAAAAAGAGAAAGTTTCAGAATCAGGCAGCTTGACAAGTGAATTCTAAGAACAGGTTAGGAATAATAATACTTGTTTTCCAAAAAGTTAAGGAAGAGAGAATACGTTCCAAATTTTAAGTGACTAGCATTAGTGTACACCAAAATCAGGTATTCTCAAATATCCCCCAATGAATATAGAAATACAAAATGGCTCGATGGGTGGTCAAATTGAATGCACTCCCCAAAGATGGACTGGTTAGCAATTGCTTAGTGAATTCCTTGAAGACTCCTAAGTGGCAGAGTCTAGAAATGTCTAGAGTACCTAAAAGACAGAGCTAAAGAAAACTTTCCGTCATTTGATTTTTAAAGTCAGGCATAGCTGTTTTGAAATTTCAGCTCTTGGGATATCAAGATGGCTTAGTGGGTTAACCCTACCAAGGCTGATGACCTGAGTTCAGTTCTCAGGACACATGGGGTTGGAGGGGAAGACTTATACCAGCAAGTAGTCCTCCTCTGACATGCACACACACACACACACACACACACACACACACACACACACACACACAGGCACACAAAATAAATATTTCCCATTTCTTGAAGAACCTGTATTATTGCAAACTTGATACTCCAAGAGTGCATTAGGTGTGTGAGAACTACAAAGCCTCTGTTCTGTTACAGTAGGTGAATACAACACCCGTTTGGCAGCTGTCCTGTGCAGCAAGCCACATATGCAGAACAGAATGGCACTCATGAGCGTTTGGAGCCCGTGCCTCCCCAAATAAAACTGGCCCAGCGGAATAACTGCCGTCTTCTCTACTTAGGTACAACTGACCTACAGAAAGCAAAGGAACACAACCAGAGGCTGGACGAGGAAATTCTGGCGTTAAGAAACCGGGTTCGATCACTTGACTCTGAGAAAAAGGTGCTTGGAGAAATGGTCAGTGTGCTTTAGTCCTGGAATTTACTTGTGTATCCAATAGCAACCGTCAGTGTGAGCCCCATGGCTACCTAGCATCCCAGTTGGTCCTTGAGAACTGGTTCTGACAGTTGTCACATGTCAGGGTACAGAGATGATGACCTTTAACCTGGGCATACCTGCCAGTGTTGAGGTTCACTTTAGGACTTGCCCTGAATAGCAACATTGCTGCTGCTGTATAAATGTAGGATTTGTTTATTTTTCTGTGTTTTATGGGTGATGTTTTGCCTGCATATATATCTATGCATCGCGTGGGTATAGTGCCCCAGGCGGTCAGAAGAGGGTGTCAGATCCACTGGATAAAGATCATTATAATCAAAAATGATAGATAGATAGATAGATAGATAGACAGACAGACAGACAGATCATTATAATCTGCCATGTGGGCGCTGTGGCAGAGCAGCCAGTGCTCTTAGCTGCTGAGCCATCTCTCCAGCCCCTAAATGCAGGATTTCCATACAGCATAGAATTAACAGTCACCAAAGAAAAACGTTACATTACGTTCACATTCATCCTTTTTAAACCCTTTCTTCTTGGCAGTTTATTGACTTCTAATACATTCTTCCATGTGCAGGGTCTCTGCTGCTTCAGGTTACATTTGTCTCATAAATGTATTTCTAGTATCAGAGACAGTGTTAAGTGCTCAAGAAACTTTGTTTTAAAAAGTAGCAAAGCGAGCGCAAGGCCCTGGGTTCGGTCCCCAGCTCCGGGAAAAAAAAAGAAAAAAGAAAAAAAAAAAAGTAGCAAGCACACTTTGGGATAATTCTTACTAAGACCACAGGAATTATCATGTTGATGAGACTGGAGCTTTGCTATCTGTGCTGTCTTGTTGCATACCAACCTGGAGTCATTTTGGAAGATTGTTTGTTTTTTTTTTGTTTGTTTGTTTTTAACAAAATCTCAATCGTTCAATTTTACTAACGAAGACTCGGGAGCCAGATGCAGGGGTGAAAGCCTGCTAGCTCAGAGAGGCAAGAAAGCACCCAGCCAACCTTCCTCTTCTGCTGACGTCCCACCACAAATGCCCCTCCTTCAAAAACCCTCCTTCAAACGCAGCACCCTCCCTCCTACTTCCTGTGTGTCTATTAGTCCTTCTGACTCCCTCACTCTCTACGGTTTTTTTCTTCATAATCTATGTTCACTTCCTATCAACTGGTTCCTTGCTCTGCCTCTTGACCGATGGTTGACTTTGGATTAAAGGTGTGTGCTAAGGCTGAGCCACACAACTAAAAGAAGGTTTTCCCAGTAATTAACACAATCTCAAGGTTCATGATGTGAACAAATATCTTGCAGCAGAAGATAGAACTTCAGTTGGGCAAATGCCCTCACCAGATTGGCCTGTGGGCAAGCCTGTGCTACATTTCTTTGATTGGTGTGGGATGGCCAGTTTACTGTTATTCTCTGCTGGTAAAATAAGTCAATTCAAGCCAATCTAAAGCATATAAAGGCAGGTTCATTGGGAAACAGCTCCCAGGCAAGTTTACTGGTCCCAGGGAATGAACCAGGGACATCACCATAGGGGAGGGGATCAAAATGTCTGGATTATGTAGGGAGGAGCTTCTGGAGGAGGGTAGGTTCAGACCCTGGGCTGGAAAGTTCTGGGTAGGGAGCAGAATATGCCAGCCACAGAGAGCAGAGCATGCCAGCCATACCTGGTAATAGGTAGCAACTGAGGGATGCTGGGAGAACCTGAAGGCCAGGTCTGCTTTGGTATATAAAATATGAACCTCAGCTCCCTGTCCCAGGCCTGGAACCCAACACTGTGGGCAGTGCCACTCCTGGGCTGGTGAGCCTGGGTGCTATAGGGAAGCAAGCAAGTAAGCGGCAGTCCTCCATGGCCTCTGTTCAGCTCCTGCCTCCAGGTTCCTGCCTTGAGTTCTTACTGTGACTTCCCTCAGTGTTAACTGGAAATATAGGCAAAATAAGCCCTTTCCTCCCTAAGTTACTTTTTGAAGTTTTTTTTTTTTCTTTTTGGCTTTTGGCTTTTGGGTTTGGGGTTTCTTCAAGACAAGGTTTCTCTGTGTAGCCTTGGACAAGTACTCTCAGCTACTGAGCTCTCAGCTCATGTATGTGTTTGTGTGAGAATATGCACACACTTGTCTGCCAGATATCTGTGCCTATGCAAACGTGGAGGCCAGAAGGAGGTCACATGTCTTCTCTATTGCTCTCTCCTATTCCTTTGAGGCAGGGTCTCTCCCTGAGCGCTGAGCTCCTGTTTTCTTGGTTAGACTGGAAACCCCAAGCTTCCATGATGCTCCTGTACCTGTCCCCTCAGAGCTGGGATTACAGGGATGTGTGGAACTGCTAGCTCATTATGAGAGCACTGGGATCCGAACTCAGGTCCTCATGATGGTGCAGCCGACTCTCAGACTCATTGTTCTCTTTCCGGGGCTTTATCATGAGTACATGGATTTTGTGAGGGAATCCAAGTTGGCCACTTTATTTTTGTCTACTCCGAGACCACAGATTGATTTTTCTCCTTTCTATTAAGTGGCTCATAGTTCTAGTTTATCCACTTAGGTTTATGATCTGGTAAAGATAATGTTTTGTTTATACGGTGACGTAAGGGTTGAGTCTTGTTCATTTCCTAAATTTAGTTTTGCATTTAGT